>NC_134863.1:21449800-21767300 GCF_049852395.1 Peromyscus maniculatus bairdii
GGTGACGCTATTATTGATAGGTGATTGGGTTTTTTTAAGATCTATTTATTTCATGTGTATGAGTGCTCTATCTGCATGTACACCTGCACGCCAGAAGAGGGCATCAGACCCCACGATAAATGGCTGTGAGCTACCATGTGGGTGCTGGGAATTGAACTCAGGACCTCTGGAAGAGCAGCCAGTGCTCTTAACTGCTGAGCCATCTCTCCAGCCCAGGGGATTGGATCTTGAAGGCTCTGACAACCAATGGATTTACCCATTGATAGAGTCATCATGTCATGGAGTTATTGAGAAGTGGTAGAACCAGGAGGTGGGGGCTGTCTGGAAGAAGTAGGTGGTCAGAGGCATGGCTTTGAAGGCTCTGGCTTACATCAGGCCTCACCCAATCCTTGCTCTGTTACCTCAAAGGCTGGGATGTGAGCAGCCACGTCTTTCCTTTGCCATACCTTCGGTCATGATGCTTTCCCTCGCCTCGGGCCTAGAAACATGGAGCCAAGTGATGATGGACGAAAATCTCTTTCTTTTTTTTTTTTTTTTTTTTTTTTTGGTTTTTCGAGACAGGGTTTCTCTGTGGTGTAGCTTTGCGCCTTTCCTGGGACTCACTTGGTAGCCCAGGCTGGCCTCGAACTCACAGAGATCCGCCTGGCTCTGCCTCCCAAGTGCTGGGATTAAAGGCATGCGCCACCACCGCCTGGCCATGGACGGAAATCTCAGAAACGGGGAACCAGAACCTTGCCTCCTTTTACACACAGGCCTCTACAGCCCTGGGAAGGATTTTCAACCATGTATTTCCAGGAATGAGGGATGCCCAGCTGGGGTGCTCACTCAGCACCAGCATCCAGATTGTGCTAACCAGAGTCACAAGGAGAGAGAAAGAGGGGGCCCATAGAGCCAAACAGACACACAAAGAGCCAGTGACTTCCTTAAAGCCATGGGTCAGATGGAAAAACACAGGTTGCCCAAATCAGAACACTTGGTATCTAAAAGCAGTCCTTCTTCAAGTGGGTAGAAGTCACCTGGGGTTCACACACAGTAACATAATCTTCTAATCCCTAAAACCCAGCATGGGGGGCTGGGGGGGACCGCTGTGCTAGACACGGTCCATGTTCCATCAGACATCGGGGACCCCTTCCTAGTTTTTATGACTCACTGGCCTCCTGTAACCAGAAAGGGCATCCTCTGGCTGATTGTGAAGTCTGCTCCTTTGCCAGAGCTGAAGTAAACAATGATAACATTTGCATTTCAGAGGTACCCTGATCACCACAGAGGTTCCCCACTACACCCCGTCCTGCGTTCCATACTTGATTCCAAATTCTTCCGAGATCACCTCTTCTTTAGATTTATTTGTTTATTTTGTGGGTGTGAGCCCAGGGCCTTCTGCATGCCAGACAAGTACTCGACTGAACTGAACCCCGGTCCCCTTTTCCTTTTTATTTTGAGACAACATCTCACAAGCTCGGCAAAGCTGGTTTTGGACTCACTCTGTAGCCCAAGCTGGCCCTGAACCTCTGATCTAACCTCAGTCTCCTCAGTAGCTGGGATTACAAGCCTAGGCCACTGGGCATAGCTAGCCATTCCGTTTAATGCATCACCTGCACCTACAACAGCCCCTCAACGTTTGACGTAAGACACCAATAGTCTGAGAAATAGTGACTGGCTTTCAGCAACCCCAACATAGCAGAAAGAGGAAAATGAAAATGTCTTGGATAAACAGCCCTGGACCAAGCAGGATGTGCGGGAAATACTGCGCTTCGGCTCCCAGAAGCTAAAGCCAGAAGTCCCTCGTCTCAGACTGCCTGCTCTCCTTCAGGTTTCAGTCAGTCGTTCCAAAGCAACATCTCCACAGTACGACTTGCTTCAACACTGCCAGGGATCTCTGTTTAAGAGCAGGTGCTTGGAATACCAGGTCTCCCTCCCTCCCCCCACAGGCCACACAACACTTAGCACTCACTTTTTAACGTGGGTACCGTTTGCGATGCACGCTGTCAGGCCACCCCTCCCTGACAGCCACTGGAGAGCCGGTCCTGCACCCGTGGCCCGATTCCTCTGTGGAAATGTGGGCATTAGGAGCTGCAGGTCGGTGCTGGTGGGTGGATGCTCACCTTTTCCCTGTGAGAAGGCTGCTCTGGAAGCCTTTTTGATGCTTTTCAGGATGCGTGGCAGCCTTCAGGATACATCTTCTCCTGGATTTCTTCCCCGGGTCTCATGGTCCTACTTCATCTCCCGATTAAATGGTATTTAAGTAGTTGTCTGGAGTTCTGCTTCGGGTGGATTGCCACCCACCCCGAGCAGCATGCTAGGAGAAGCGGGTTTCCCAGAGAGAATGAATGCACTGTGCTCACGGTGTGAACCATCTCCTGGTGATGGTGCAGGCTGACCTGTTTTTGCACTCCAAGGCTGATCTTGTCACTTGTCAGCAAATCTTCCTCAGCAAGATCCCCACGTGCCCTCCAGCTTGTCCTTCTAGCTTTTAACCTATACAGTCTGGAAATCATGTGCGCAAACCTGCTGACCCCGGGTCTAACGCAAAGGCTATTGAATTCTAGGGGAGAAACGTCCCTTGAGCAAATGCAGAACCTTTAACTTAGGTGCTGGGACCCTTCTTTTGGCTGCCGAGGACCATCCTTCCTGCCTTGGTTTAGAGAGCTCCACTTCGGTGAGCGTAAGGGTTGGATAGTGAGATTTTGTTTGCCGAAGTCCTTACGTTTCAAGTTGAATACCAGCTCTATCTGTGGGCAAGTTTGGGGTGTCTAATGACATGTACATGCCCTTGGGTCTTTGGCTTGCCATTTATTAGGGCACGCCAATTTCATAGGTCCAATTTTTAAGATGCCAGGATGAGGTGATATTTTAATTGTGCTGAAATGTGATTTTATTTGTATGTTAATAAATAAAGTTTGCCTGGAGGTCAAAGGTCATTAGCAAGCCAGGAATAGAAGTCAGGTGGTGGTAGCACATGCCCTTAATCTGATCACATGGCAGGCAGAGTCTCTGTGTGGTCAAGGACACCAAGCGTGGTGACATGCGCCCTTAATGCCAGTACCAACCATAGAGACCTGGAGGTCTGTATAGACAGGCAGTGACGAGGAAGTCATGTGGCTGGGTTTAGAGCCAATGAGAAGGCAGAACAGAAAGGCAATAAAGACAGGACACACAGGAGAAGGTCTGTCTCGGAGGGGAAGGACGTCAGCGAGTGGTAAGATAAGGCGGTCTTTTCTCCTCGCTAGTGCTCTGATCTCTTAGGCTTTTAACTCTGTGTGGCTCTGTGTTCCTTATTTAATAAAACTGTTTAGAATTTCATCTACACCAAGAGACTTCACCAGTTTCCTGGTTTCACAGATGTCAAGGCAATGTCGCAGGTCAGGAAATGTGATTTCAGAGCAAAAACTAAAATCATTCCAACGGCCGATACGAACCCCTCCCTTCTGAGCCTAAGCTATAAGTGTTAGACTAACCTATCTCTGGAAGAGGCCCCGTTTCCTCTCGGAGGTGGGGGGAGGCACGTGACACCCTGGCATCAGGTGTGCATCTGTTTCTTTTCTCCTCACTGTGATAAAATAACTCAGGGAAGAAGGATGGGTGATGGCCGGGGTTCGCGACAGTCAGAGTCAAGCCCGTCCTGGCAGGGAAAGCTGTGTGGAGGACCTTGGTCTACGGCAGCTTCTTGCTCACACAGTGGCAGGCTGGGGGACAGAGAACACAGATCACAACCCAAAACAGGTATAACTTTCAAAGGTTCAGTCCTGAAGACCTGCCTCCACCCCACCATTTAAAGGCCAGGCTCCACTTCTTTATTTGTTTTGTTTCTGTTTGTTTGTTTTTGAGACAGGGTTTCTCTATGTAGCCCTGGCTATCCTGGAACTCACTCTGTAGACCAGGCTGGCCTCGAACTCAGAGATCCAGCTGTCACTGCCTCCAGGGTGCTGGGATGAAAGGCATGCGCCACCAAGGCCCAGCCAGGCCCTGCCTCTTAAAGGCTCCTGAACCTTCAGAACAGCGCCACGAGCCGGGGACCAGGCATCAAGACGTGGGACTGTCGGGGACACTTGAGGTCCAAACCATAGCAAAGAAGCAGTGTATTGTTCCCTGTATAAGGGGAAGTCCCTTCTGGGGCCTGATTCCTTCCCCCAAAACCATCTGAACCTCGAAGTATAAGGAGCAGGCCTCTGCATGCCATAGCTGATGGAGACAGCCAGAGAAGATAAAGAAAAGATGAAGTGTCCCCTATTCAGGTTCAAGAATATATGGCAGTAGGCATATTCCTTGTCACCTATACCAGAGCCCCAGGAGTGCCGTCTCCCAAGGGTTCACTGTGCAGTAGCCTAAGAGAGATTCATTGTGGGAAATTTTATGTGGGTCAGAGGGAGAGGCTGGCTGTGAAGACCTCCCCAGGATGTGAAGGGGACTCCCTGATGTATGGACAGAACTATACATAGTAGCTATGAGCACCTACTGGAGAGGAACCAGAAGTCTAGGCAAAGGATGGCACATTCCGCTGTAGCTCCAGGACTCCAATGTCATGGTCATGAGGTCCCAAGGTCTTCTGGGCAACAGATGATAGGAGAGCTGGGGTTTGAGGTGGTGGTTGCAATGCAAGGTTTGGTCACTGGTGTGCGGTCGGGAGGCTGCAGCAAGCAAAGAGGACCACGAGGAGAGAGAGCTTGGCTATTTATTGCCTGGAGAGACGCTGGAGGCTGGGGAGTCATTAAGCATGACCTGGACACTGAATGGATCTAGTGACCCTCTTGGTATTCTTGAGGGTTACAACTCAGGGAAGTCATTGGTAATCGAGGCTAGGGCCACAATCACCGTGAGTTATGGCACAAAAGGTGGCGATGGATATTGGCATCTACATCCACATAGGAGCCCTTGAAGGTTCCCAGACAGGAAACCAGAGCTGAGAGCCTCGATGGGGATGTCACAGGCCCCTCAGTACATCCCGAGTAAGGCAGAAGCAGGAAGGACCCCACCCTGTACACAGAGGCTTTCACTGGCCTCTAGGCAGGAATCCAGGAATATCCCAAACCCTCTGAGAATCAAGATTCTAAGGCAGAGCTGAGATCTGGTTCTGAGAAACAAAGTGAGCTGATCCCATCCGACACCTGCTCTCAGAGCGTCTGGCAGAACTGGCCTGGGAATGTCTCTACGGTGTGCCTGATGTTTCCAAAGAAGACATACGATGAAGATTCCCAGAGAGGCTGCTTCCCAAATTTATCATTCACCCCTCAAGAAGTTTCTGGTTGGGGAGGAAGGGGGAGGGGAACAGGCAATGGTCCTGTTGCCCTATGTGTTCAATTCAACCAGGTACAAGGGGTTGCTTAGAATCCTAGGGAGCTGTACCATGCTGAGCTCTTCTGGTGGGGGTTAGGAAAAGCTCTGAAAGGCTTCTATTGATTCATTCATTCATTCATTCATTCATTCATTCATCCCTTTCTCTCTGTCTGTCTGTCTGTCTTTTAGAGGCATTTTAAATATTCTTTCGTGTGCAGACGCACTTGCCATGGCATGAGTGTGGAGGTCAGGGGACAGGTTTCGGGAGTCAAGTCCCACCCTCCACCTTGTTGAAGCAGGGTCTCTCTTATTTCTGCCACTCTGCAGGTTCTGGCTAGATCTCTCTCTGCCGTCTGTCTCACCGGAGGAGTACTGGGACTACATGTGCATGGCACCATCTGGGCTTTTTCATGGGTTCTGAGGATCAAACTCGGATGCTTTTTCCTGCTCTCAGCCAAGTGCACAAACGCCGTGTGGAACCCTGGTCCCTTGGGCAAGACAGAAACATCTGTATCAGTCGAGAGCAGTTCTCCTACTCACGAAGTCATTAAACAGAAGCCCCTGGCCCATTCTGTCACTCTGCAGACGGTTTTAAAATCTCAGCAGCTGGCAAGTTAGTCAGAACCCTGACTAACAGCAGCTACCACACAACATGGTGAAAGCTGTAGAAAATCTCCGCACAGCAGGCCTCTGGGTGAGCAGTGCGCTCCCTTCAAAGACCTTGAGCAAATGCTGCGCTTGCTCTCACAGCCCTGAAGGAGCATCAGCTCTCCCCCCAGGGATGCTCCACCCATGCAGCGCCTGCCATGAAGGCTGACCCTATAACTCAGACGTTGCTAAGATCATCTTGACAAAGAGCACCGGGAATGGCTGTTGTTGGGATTAGCTACCCTACAGGCCTGGACACAGGTAGCCCAGCACATAGGTCTGAGAAAGAGATAAAAGACCACGGGAGTTAGCAGTAGGTGAGGCCCCGCCCCCTGGGAGGGGCTTCCACATGGGTCAGTGGAGGAGCTGGCTCCTGGATGGACAGCACATACCTTAGAAGTGTGAGGCAGGATGTGGAGCCCTCCACACAATCGCCTGACGAGGACATCAGTACTCAAAGCCTTCAGTATTGGTGAAATTACTAAGGCCACTCCATGTAGTTAAAAGGGAGGTTTATTAGTGGCATAACTTACAAATGAAGGGATAGGTAGGTCGAAGGGTCTGGGGAAGGTGTATTGCAGTCCGGCAGTGTTCTCTGGAGAACTCTGCTCGGTCTACCTGTGTTCTCTGGAGAACTCTGCTCGGTCTACCTCCACCATCCAGGGTCCAAGATCAGAGAAAGCACGGCACGTTTAGATCTCAGGTCTTCAGGGCCCTCTCTTGGCCCCGCCTTGTAGGCGTGACAGTTACCGATGCCTCAGTGGGGGTTGGAACTTCCAGATCAAAGCTGGAATGGCTACCCACTACACTTCAGCTGCTGGTCCCCAGATGAATAACCAGAGGCTCAGTCACAGGACAATTCTGAGGGCAGAGGCCACAGATGAGGTTTCCAAACTGAGGACCAATTTTATGTTGTCAACTCTTAAGCATGTGGGGTTCTCAGGATAGACTACGGCTGGGTGGATCCATAAGGGGTTTTTAGGAGACTAGCATTCTAAATGATGGACTGTGACTGTAACAAAACACCCTTAAAAAGAGGAGGGGCTTATCTGGAGCCATAGTTCAGAGGTTTCAGTCATGGTCAGTCGCCCTGTTACTTTTGGGTTATGGTGGGGCAACATACCATGTTGGGAGCACACGGCTGGGAATCCTGATGACCTCATTCCTGGAAACAAAAGAGAAAAGGAAAATACACACCCATGCTGCCTAAGACTTCCCACTAAGTTCTTTTGTTGTCGTTTGCGTGTGTGTGTGTGTGTGTGTGTGTGTGTGTGTGTGTGTGTGTGTGTGTGTGTGTGTGTTTCTGGACATTGTTTCTCTAGCTAACCTGGAACTCGCCCTGTAGACCAACTGGCCTGGAACTCAGTAGTCAGCCTGCCTCTGCCTCCAAAGCGCTGGGGTTAAAGGTGTGTGCCACTACCAGCTTGAGGTTCCTCCTCTTAAAAGATTCTGTCGCCTCCCAAAATTGCCAGGCTAAGGATGAAGCCTCTAACACCACAGGGTTTCTCAACCTGTGGGTCGAAACCCCTTTGGGTGTTGAACAACCCCTTTCACAGGGGTCTCCTAAGACCATCCTGCATATCAGATATTTACATTACGGTTCATAACAGTAGCAAAAATGACAGTTATGAAGGAGCAATGAAAATAATTTTATAGTTGTGGGCTCACCACAACACGAGGAACGGTATGAAAGGGTCACAGCGTGAGGAAGGTGGAAACCTCTGCTCTAGCACATGGGCTTTGGAAGCAGGGAAGAGCAGCACTGAAGATCAGGAAAGTTGATTGCACTCCCCAGCGTGATCCAATCATCGTGGAGGACCTGAACAGAGCAGACGGCATGAAGGAAGAAGTCACCCATTCCTACACATCCCTGCTTCAGCTGGGGCATCCTCCTCATCGTCTCCACGGGCTCCCATGGTGCACAAGCCTTGGGACTTGAACTGAATTACACCACCAGCTTTCCTGGTCTCCTTCGGGATGCAGTCACAGGTGAGACTTTTTTTCCATCCTCTGTTCTTGCATGTGTGGACTCCCCCAGGGGCTCAGCAGACATCCTAGCCATTCTGTCGCTCGAGGAACCCATTCATCTCTGCCCCTCCAAATACAGCTTGACTCATCTCCTGTTTATAAACCCTCTCTCTTAATGTGGAGGTGAGGCACATGCTCAATGTGGAGGTGAGGCACATACTCAGTGTGATAGGGGAAGGGACGCCACAGCCCCCCACCCCATGGCCTCTACCACAAGAGAGGAAAATCTGGGAAAGACTGGTCAGATCTTTATCCCTGTGGTCCACCGCGCTTGTCCTCCTGTTACTTTGGGGCTACATTATATCCCTACCGACAAAGCACCCCTTTTTACGGTGAGTTATTTATTCCTAATAGCCCTTCTCACCTCCTGAAATAAAAGTTCACGGCAAGGTCATCCGACCTCCCAGAGAACTTAAGGATACAATGTTCTAGCATGAATTGGAAATAAAAGGTAATTTCCAATGAAATAGCCCTTCTATTTTGTAAATAAGACTCCACTCACCATGGGCTTGGTAAAGACTGGTGTGCCTGTTTATTCTACGTCAGGAGAGATGGAAAAGAAAAGGCTCTCTGTCTACACGAAAAATTAAGATTTTAAAATACAAGCCAGGCAATGGTGGTGCATGCCTTTAATCCCAGCACTCGGGAGGCAGAACCAGGCGGATCTCTCTGAGTTCCAGGCCAGCCTGGTCTACAGAGCAACATCCAGGACAGGTTCCAAGCTACACAGAGAAACCCTATCTCAAAAAAAAAAAAAAAAAAAAAAAAAAAAAAGATTTTAAAATACAGGCTAAATATCACCAAGGGAAAATGATTTTCCAAAAATGATGAACAACCAATATAACTCTAAAGAGATCAAACCTGCTTCCTCCAGCATACCCTGGCAGTCCTGGAACCCTGAAGGCGGAGGACGTCCATGCAGACAGACTCCAGTAGCAGATATAAGTAGTGATGACTGTTGGACGGGATTGACGCCCTAGCGGTGTCGGGCGGCGCCTTTGGACACCGTGGGAGGGGCGCAACAAGTCAGCCCCGTGCCAGACCGGCCTCACTGACACCAGGCGGGACGCCCACGCGGCCCACGTGGCCATCTCCGTCCCTGGGCTCGTGGGCGGAAAGGACCTGATCCTGCAGCTTTGCCGGCAGGAGGCGGCGTCACGGTCACCGCGGAAAGCCGTTCTTCCAAGGGGCCACAAGGGGGCGTGCCGAGACCAGGATCCTAACATCTGCAGGGTCACGGCCAGATGTGTCCTCAGAAGCAAGCTGAAACTGGTGAAGTAATTCACGGTGGGACTTGCACTGTGCGGGCTTGGCCGGCATTTGTCCAAACCCATCCCCACCCACGCCCGCGTCTCTAGAAGTACAGCCGTGTCCCATCACACAGGGAACACATTCTGATCATGCTAAGAGGTTCTGTGGCGGGTATCGGTTTCTCTGACACCACAGTAGGTCGCCACTCCACGGAGCCTCATGCAATCCAGAGAGTGGGCAACGTGAGATGTATTTGGACGCCAAAGTCTAACAGAAAGCTGATGTACAGTTTAAAAAAAAACTGTTTTAAGAGTCCCTCGGATGGCATCCTGGGCCTCACACATGCTAGACAGGCAGGCTGCATCTCTAGCTTCAGTAAATGTTTCTCATACATGCAGGAATGCACTCTGAAACAATGATAGTGCGGTACAGTAAATACGTCAGCCAGTAGACTCGTCATTCGTTGTCCTTTGTCGGGTGTAGCATGCTGTCTATAATTGTGTATGCTATACTTTTATGACTGCTAACAGAGTAGGTTTGTTTACAGTAGATCACCACAAACAGATGAGTAATGTCCCCTGATGTGGGAACAGTTAACCATGTCACTCGAAGATAAGAAATGTTCAGCTGCTATTATCTTATGAGACAGCCTATGTCCGTGGTCCATCACTGACCAAAACATCATGTCAAAAGGCTGGATGATGATAATAATAGTAATAATAATAATATGAGAATCGTTCTTCAACCACCTGTCTTCCACCACTGTCTTGGTGCTCTGTGAAGTGTTGAACAGTTGGTTAGGAGTCTGGGGCGCAGAACTTAGCGATCTGCCCAGAGTTCCATGGCTGGCAGGTGGCAGGAAATCACCGACCTGCTGTGTTGAAAGCCCCCTGGAAAGGAAGGAGTCCTGTGTGCCAGAAGGAGGCGCTCTACAATGACGAGGGGAAAAGAATATACGAGGTGTGTTTTTCTATAGTGTTTGTGGCTCGATTAATTCGAACATACTCATTCAAACATGTTATACTGGGTAGGTCCGAGGAGGCCAGCATTCACACCTCAACCTGGCTTAGGATACAAGTGGTACTGTTGGGCACACATCTGGGTGGTACCTATGCAAGCTGAGCCTTGTTTTCAACCCTGGCTGTCGGTTAGAATTATGAGTGAATATTCTCTATCTATCTGTAGCGATAACACCCGCGCTACCACCACCGGTTCACCATGTCCGAGCGAGGGGCTGTGGATGGGGGGGGGGGGACAAAAGACAGCGGGTCATTTGCCTCAGCAGAATGCCTAAGGCCTTAAATACAGGCTTACAGCACAATGGGAGACCCCCAGAGGGCAGAAGTTCCCTAGTGATGTTTACAATCTTGCATCTAAGCTGTTAACACCCAATATGCAGGATACACAAACAAGGAACTTCCCTTAAGCATTCAGGAGGGTGGAAACTGGCAGGGAATCAGCATAGGGAGGACATCTGGTCAAGGTCAGCAAGCAGGCAACAGCTTACTCAATATGGGAAGGCCAGGGCCCACATCTATCTATCTATCTATCTATCTATCTATCTATCTATCTATCTATCTATCTATCTATCTATCTATCATCTATCTATCTATCTATCTATCTATCTATCTATCTATCTATCTATCTATCTATCTAGGCTGACATCAAATTCCCTGCCACCTCCCAGTATAACTTTAGTCAGAATCTCAGAAGATGAGGCTCAGACAACTTGGCTTGCTTTTTTACTGGTTTTGTGTTGTTAGTTAGTTAGTTAGTTAGTTAGTTTTGAGATGCGTTCTACCTATATCACCCAAGTGAGACTTTAATTCCTGGGCCCAGGTGATCCTCCTGCCACAGCCCCCTAAGTAGTTAGGGCTATTGGTATACATCACTATATCCAGAAAAATGCCACCAAACCACAGCACCAGCCCCTGATGTTCGTCTGTTTCTAAAGATCCCTAGATGTTTCTGGGGTTCAGTCATCCTCCTTGTCACGTAGATGTGAAACAGACCTAGACAGAGGGGATTACGATCAATCCACGTGAGTCTATTAAACGGGTAACAGAATTTATTAAGATATAAATTGAGGAAATACACTCACGATTACAGAACAGAGCAGACATCAGAAGTCATCCTCTGATCTGGCCAGAGCGAATCCACCTCACAGGCAGGAGCAGTGAGAAAGGTCATGTGACCCTTCTCCAACTCCTTATCAGAGGTCACATACAAGGGCAGGAAGCGCCGCCTCCTTTGGGCCCAAAGGACATGGGTGGAGCAAATACCACCACAAGAGGACATAATTTACTAAATGTCAAATGTTCTGGAAGCAGAGGACAGATACACTGATTTGTAGCTCAGAATAAAAAATCAAACAAACAAACAAAAACCCTCTCAACTCTTGGTGTCTGTGGACATGGCTCAGTGGTTAAGAACAAGCAGCAGGCACTGCTCTTCCAGAAGACCTGGGTTCTGTTCCTAGGACCCATGCCAGGGGACTCACAACAGCCTGAAACTTGAGTTCCAGGAGACCTGACCTTCTTTTTCTGCACCTGCATGCACATTCCCATACTCCTACACAGATATGCATACATATACATAATTAAAACTAACATAAATCTTTCAGAAAAAAAAATCTTAACTGTTGGATCAGGCTGGGTCACCCCACAAGGGGACATGACACGAGGAACCCCTGGGTTCCAAGTAGCTCACTGGAAGCCACACAGCCTACCTTGATGTAAGCTGGTTGTTGACCAGTGTTCTTTCCCCAGCAGCATCATTTGGCTCAAGATCTTATTACATTCTAATGTAATCCAGAGTTATGCTTATGGATACAGATGTGTGCAGGTGTGCACCTACTAATGCATGTTTGTGAAAGTCAGTGGACAACTCCTGGGAGCCAGTTCTCTCCTTCTATCATGTGATCTGGGATCAAATCGAGGTTATCAGTTTTACTAAGAAAATTCTTCTATGTGCTGAGCCAACTGTTGGTTAATTGGCTGCGTTGTGCTCTTACCCTGCAAGAAAATGTCACGAAACATGACAGAATCCGCTAATAAGAGTTTTATTAAAGATAAAGGAACAGAGAGTGCGCAGGCCTGTGGGAGAGACACGTGTGTGGAGAAGAAGAAGGAACCGGGAACATGGCGCTGGATTTTAAAGGTTGGGCATGCACAGGTCATGTCACTACTCCACGCATGTGTGTAGATCACATGGCCACGTTGCGCACCTACGAAGCCATGCAACATCACAGATCCTGGTCACGCGAGACGCCTTGACCCGGCTATCTTGACCTGGAACTGGCTAGGCGGAAGTGTCCAGGTCCACCCGGCATCCTGGTTACAAGAGACGCCCTGACTCAGAAATGGCTATCCTGACCTGGAACTGGCTAGGCAGAAGTGTCCGCCGGGCATATGCAAACACGCCTGACCGTGGGGTGTGTTGTGAACCCTTCACTGACCATCCCAGCAGCCCCAGAGTCATGCTTTTAAAACATAATTGAGAGACATGTTAGCTGCCTCTGTCCTTTCTCTCTGTAGTGAAGGAATGACTTCTTGGGTCATGCCCAGAGCTCAAGTGTTCCGTGCATGGGCAGTCCTAAACCTCCTCCAAGGTTGTACTGTTGAAGTCTCCCCAGTGGTGGACGTCCCACCTGATGGGAGTCAGCAGCCCCACGTAGCAGATCCTCCTCAGCCTTTCTAGGCCAAGCCGTCCACCCTTGCAAGATGTGGTCTGGATTATTCTTCAACCAAATGACTTTAGACATGGAACCAAGTGGATCTGGGAATCTGTTGCTTTGGCGAATCTGCTAATCAGCAGATTCCTATCATTTTCAAATTAATCCATTTGAGCGTCAAGATGGAGGGGAAGCTTTGCTCCACCTGGCCCCTCCGTTTGCCTGACCTGCCTCTGCCCTTGTTCACAACCTCACTGTCTTCAGAAGAGAACCCCCTGAGAGCAGGCTTTTCCTCTGCATCTCCTGCCACACCCACCCACATTCACCGGCAGCACTGTGGTTTCCAGTCCTACATTCCCACTGTTGTGGGCATTCGCCAGAGAAGACCGCTCGGACATGGGTTTAAGCCAATAAAAAGTCTTTATTAGCCAGCACGTGACTACACTGTGTGTTTGGGATCCCAGTGTAGCCCCGAACCTTTCTCAGCGTGAGCTTTGAAGCACAAAAACCATGTTCTGGGTTGGCATGCTTCAGCTAACAAGAACAGTTAGCCAGAAGGGGAACTACAGAAGCCAAAAAGCAAGGTTAGTACATTTAAGAGACTCTAATAGAACCGTGGACTTTGATGGATTAGGCCTTTGTTTTCATTTTGGCTGGAGGTGCTGTCTTCGTGTTGAGTGTCACAGTCTGAATGGCACTTCCATCATGGAGTCAGTTGTGCTAAGGTCTGGGGCCCTGTTACCCCACTGTATTTGAGCTGTTAGGCCTTCCAGTTTCTGCGGAAGAGATGTAAAGTAGTATCGACGATGGCTTCACTTGCCGTCTGTAGTTCTGTAGGTCATCATTAGGACTTTTAATCCATCTGTACATGTGCTGCCAAGTTGCTGAAATCTGGTTCTATTTCCACACCACCCGTTGCCCTGTTGGTTCTCATCTTTAGCGAGGCACCAGCTCAAACTGTTTTCCTGATTTCTTGTTCTTGGCCAACTGCTTGAAGCACAAACAGGAGCATGTCCTGCCTCTGTGTGAATTGCCTGCAGAATCTTTAACAAACACAGATGTGGGATATTCCTTTGCACTGTGTGAATACATGTTGCTGTGGTTGGTTTAATAAGGAACTGACTGGCCAATAGCTGAACAGGATAAGGTTAGGTGGGCAGAGCCAAACTGAGAATGCTAGGAGGAAGAAGGGAGGAGTCTGGAGTCTTGAGCAGATGCAGAGAGAAGTAAGATGGGCATGCTGTATTGAGAAAAGGTACCAAGCCACATGACAAAGCAATAGATAAGAAATTATGGGTTAATTGAAAATGTAAGAGTTAGCTAGTAACAAGCCTGAGCTATTGGCAGAACATTTGCAATTAATATAAACCTCGGTGTGTTTATTTGGGAGCTGCTGGTGGGATAAAAACTCTGCCTACAAATGGTGCCCAATGTGGGGAGCATACATCCATATAAAGCCTGAGGAAGCTTTAAAAAGGGTTCTAGACACACAGAAACAGAGCCAAGAGCAGCTTCCTACACGTGTCTCTCGTGCTGGCTGTGGTACGGGGACTTGTCTCCTGGCTGCTGCCTGCAGGCTTGAGCTGCCAGGGCACCATGAGGTAAGCTGCATGGCAGGTTCCCACAGTCTCTCATACCAGCTGCAGTACAGAAAAGCATCTCCCAGTTTAAAGGCTCATGAGGTCAGAAAAAGATTACAGATATGCAGTAAAGACAGATTCAGACCAAAAAATCCCTCTGAATGGAGATTATATATATATATAGGCTTGGAGAAGAGAAAAAGTATATACAGTCTTAAATTAAAAAAACACGGTTTTAAAATAACAAAGTAAAGTCCATAATAAAGGAATAGAGTAATAAAAAAAATATGTCACATAAAAATGGAAGATACACAGAGAGTCTGGAGTCTGGATACTGAATGTTATTGTGTTGTCTTTGAATTTTTTGACTGCTGAGGAAGGAGCAATAGCTGCTAAGACACATTGGATTATGAAAGCTGCTAAATTAAACCAATTTATATATTTTAAAAGTGTCTTAACTTCAAGATGTAAGTCAAAAGATATGTTACTTTGGGAAAGAGGTTATGTGTTTATTTCCACAGGAAATGGAATGCTGTAGATTCACTCAAAGTTAAGGATGATCTGGTTTAATCGGGGAAAGACCCCCTGAAAATCCTGGCTACAAACATAAAGAAATAAACCTGGAAGAACTACAAGACAGATAATGTATATTTTACCTGCTCAAAAAAAATCATCTTTGGCTGACTTATGTACAATACACACTGTATACTTGTATTAATGTAAATATGTATGTTACCTTTAAAAGTTTGTGTATTTTCAGAGCAAGGAGACCAGACACCAATGAAAACAGATGGCCAGGAGATCCAGCACCGAGAATAGCTTCAAGGCTGCTGAGATGATCCAGCCTCATAGAATACTCCAGCCAAGACTTAACAATTATCCTGATTTTCTCAAGGTTCTCCCAAAGATGCCAGTGCCCCCAAACAACAAGAAGTAGTCTAGAGAATGACACCTATATTCCCAAAAGATGGGTTATGGATGTTTATTATCATTTAAGGGGAGTTGGTTACAAGTTACTATTGATAATGGTCTAAACAAAGGAGATTAGATCTCAGGGATCTCATTCTAAAAAGAAAAAGGGGGAATATAGAAGTAACAGGATAAAAAGGTGAATTAATGAATGTATTTTTAAAACACAAAAGCAACTACTAGCCTTAAATACTTTACATTAATATGGATTTTTGTATATTGATACAAATTTGAAGTTATTTTGTTATACTATATATATTTCTACTCTTGTTTAAGATATTTTTGCATATTGATACAAATTTAAGGTTATTTTTTAGAACATATTATACATATGTTTCTACTCTTGTTTAAGGTATGTACCTATACAGCTCATTTAACAATGTAATGTAAATTTCTAGTCCTTGAAAGTTATTATCACAAACTATTTAGGATAATAAAAGGAAATGCAGGTTAGTAGTCAGTCATCTATTACAATCAAACTTGTAGTCATGCTACACATGTTTTCAAGTTTAAACAGATATATTTGGATAGATATATGGTCTTCAAACACTTCAAAGACCTACAGAATATGGCATTTAAAATGTTTTAATAACTAAGACATTTAAAATGTTTTAATAACGTAAGGCTTTTCATGACAGTGAGACACATCTGCTCCTGACAGCACCAATTTGCTTGAAAGAAGATGATGGGCATCAAAGAACTCCGTATGGAGTTTGTTTTCTTTATGGCAAAAGCTAACCATGTGGGCAAAGAAACTGCCCTTGCTTCAGTTGCTGACAGTATGCTGTCCAAACTGGACCATCAGGATGCAAAAACAATGACTGTCAAACTTTGCCAAGACAAGGTGGGAAAGTCCTTCAGAATTCCCTGCTTCTCAAAATTGTCTGTCAGACATACTAGATCTGTAGGCCAAAGTTGGCTCTCCCAATGTTACAGAATAACTTTGGGTGACTGTCCAGGCAAATGTCCCTATTGTTAGGTAATGTTTCACCCTTCTAGGGTCTTTGACAGAGTTGAAGACTAGATAGTCATAGTTAAAGTTTTCTTTCGTTATGATAAAAGGTAAATTAGGTATAAAACACAAAGAGTCACAAAGATAAAATGGATAATAGAATATTTTCTCTAATTTTGCCAAATACAAATGAACTAGAGATTGTAACTATAATTCTTACTTGATAACTGTTTTGGTTGTATATAATTTTACTACATTAAAGTTAAAACCTTCCTTTTTAATTAGACAAAAAAAAAAAAGAGGGAAATGTGGAATATTCCTTTATACTGTGTGAATATATGTTGCTATGATTGGCTTAACAAGAAAGCTGACTGGCCAATAGCTGAACAGGATAAGGTTAGGTGGGAAAGCCAAACTAAGAATGCTGGGAAGAAGGGTGGATTCCTCAAAGGGGGCTGGAGAGATGGCTCAGCAGTTAAGAGTGCTTCTGCTTTTGCAGAGGGCCTAAGGTCTGTTCCCAGACTCATTACCACCACATCTGACCCCAGAGCCCCAGGAGGCCCAGAGTCTCCTCTGGGCTCCAAGCATTGGCCTTCATCACCCACTCTCCCGCCTCCAGGGCCCTGGCTCTCCTGCTCTCATGTCTCCAGCACTCAGCTCCCACTCTGCGCAGCCTGTGGTTTCCTAAAGGCCAGGGATCCACAGGCCTCCTATGCTGCTTAGTTTTGTTAACTTGGACAAGCTAGGGTCATCTAGAAAGGAAACCTCAGTTGAGAAAAGGCCTCTATCAGATTGGTCTATAGGCAAGTCTTTGGGGCCTTTTTATTATCATTATATTTATATTTATTTATTTTTATCAGTGAGTCAGAGTCTCACTGTGTAGCTCTGGCTGGTCTGGAAATTTCTATGTAGACAAGGCTGGCTTTGAACTCACAGAGATCCACTTGCCTCTGCCTCCTCCTGGATGTTTGCATTAAAGGTGTGCACCACCATGCCCAGTCGTGGGGCTTTTTCTTGAGTAACGATTGATTGACATGGGAAGGGCCCAGGCCACTGTGGACAGTACCACCCCCTGGGCAGGTGGCCCTGTGAAGCCTAAGAAAGGTAGCTGAACATGAAAGCAAGCAGTAAACAGTGTTCCTCTATGGTTCCTGCCTCGAGTTCCTGCCCTGACTTCCTACTATGATGGACTGTGATATGAACACATAAACCAAATAAAACCCTTTCCTCCCCCCCCCCACCCCCGGTTGGGTTAGTTTGGTCAATGTTTTATCACAACAGAAACGTAACCAGAACACCCCCTGAACACACTTTCACACACAGACCTCTTTCTGTGTGGAGTTTACTTTCCAAACTCCTGTCTAATTTCTCCCCTGGGCTGTGAGCTGGGGAGGGGGTGTGTGCACAGTGCATCTTACATCTCACACAGCCTTTCCGCTCTGAATCCCTGTACCCAAGTAGGAGGTTGTGCAGTGGTCTGGGGAAGGGGGGTGGATAAGAAGAAAGGGAAGATGGAAAGAGGACCATCCATGGCCTGAGGATGGGCATGGAAAGGTGTGAGAACACTCCTCCCAGCTCTTAAGTTCTGGGCTTGCCCTTCTGCTGGACGGGAATCTGGAGTTGGCGGGGACACAGTTGAGATGTGCTGTGGCTAACCTTGTAGAGACTGGTGTGCAGCTGAGGAGTGCTGAGCCTAAGATGGAGATGTGAGGTCATCGGTGCTGAGGAGCCCGTCCTCTGAGCGGTGGCTGAGGAACACCACGAGATGGGACAGGGGAGACGTCTTAGAAACCTGAGGAGAGCCGTTCAGTGGATGAGCAGCTCAGAGTCAGATGCCCTGGAAGCCTCGTCACAAAGCAGCTACCCTGATCCACCAGCTCCCCTCTGCCCGCTCCTCAGGAAATGGCTGTAGCTGAAGTTTTCTCCAGTCCGGCCCCGGGCCCGCAGCCACTCAGACCCAAATAAACACACAGAGGCTTGTATTAATTACAAATTGTATGGCCTATTGGCTCAGGCTTCTTGCTAGCTAGATCTTACATCTTAAGTTAACCCATTTTTATAAATCTATACCTTGCCACGTGGCTCGTAGCTTACTGGTATCTTGACATCTTGCTTCTCATGGTGGTGGCTGGCAGCGTCTCCTGTCTCAGCCTTCCTCTTCCCAGAATTCTCCTCTCTGCTTATCCTGCCTATACTATACTTCCTGCCTAGCTACTGGCCAATCAGCATTCCACTTATCAACCAAATCAGAGCAACACATTCACAGCATACAGAGCAATATCCACAACAAACGGCCATCTTGTGTGCTGAACAGGGAAAGCCACACTGCCTTCCTGAGAGCCACGCAGGCCGGCTCTGCCTGCCTAAGGTACCATCTTGCCTTGATTCCTCCTGGATGCAGCTTGAGAGGTGGCCAGGACAGTACCATCTCCCCACACAACCCTGTCCTGCCCTTTTCTCGTCACTCCAGCGCCTCTAATATCCCTTTCCTCTCTATCCCTTGAAAACAAAATTGGGGGCAAGAAGTGAGAACAGACAGATGGCTTCTGATCTATCAAAGGGATGTGGCCTCTACTTTGTGTAACTACAGTAGTGGTGAGCATGCCTCAAGGCTAGAGCTCCAGGCAGGGAGTGGGGTGGGGTTAGATAATAGGAAAACACTCTGGCTGGGGATGATTTAGGCTCTAGCAGTGGTTCTCAACCTGTGGGTCATGACCCCTTTGCCAACCCTCCATCTCCAAGATATATTTACACTTACGATTCATTGCAGCAGCAAAATTACCGTTAGGAAGTAGCAATGAAAATAATTGTATAGCTAGAGGGGGTCACCGCAACATGAGGAACTGTACTAAAGGGTTACAGCGTGAGGAAGGCTGAGATCCACCACTCTAGGTTTGAGGATGACCTTGTTAGGTCACAGGCTCCAAGGGGTCACAGTGAGGAAGGATGAGGAGACGCTACGTGAAGCAGGCCTCACTCCTCCCTACTCTGGAGACGTGGCCGTGTCCCTTATCTTAGCTTCGGACACTCAGCTCCCTCTGCCCCCCCCCCAAAAGTCACCCATTTGCCCACGCTTCTGAATCTCTCTGCTGCACCTAGGGCCCAGCAGCCTGAGCCTCGATAGCCACAGTGACCCTCAAGGAGCCACAGGCTGACCTCAACTCCCACTCCCGACTGGAGTTGTAGGCCATTGCTGGGGAGTCCGAGCCTTCCCTGGAAGACAACTGGACGCTCAGCCAGCGACACTGAGCCTCCTGACAGGCAAGCACCACGGTGCCCTCGGGGTTGCGGTAGGTACACTGACTGTGGGCCGCCCTCCCCTCCCCTGCCAGATCCCAGCTGCCCACTGGCTCGCTGTCACCCAGCGCCCCCAGGGCTGGGAAGCCCAAGTGGCCCGGGATGACAGAGCACACTAGCTGTTCCTGTCTCAAGCTGGGCACCAACTGGCCCTTGAGGTAGGCTGGGCCAGCGCAGTAGGTGCGGGTGTTGAAAAGCTGGTCACTGTAGAGGCGGAGCCAGCTGGCAAGGTAGGCTAGGTGACAGTCACACTGCCAGGGGTTGCCGAACAAGGACAGGTTGAAGAGGTCATAGTTGGTGTCGAAGATGCCCTCGGGGACCACGGTCAGCTGGTTCTTAGACAAGCTGAGCACCTCCAGCCTGGACAGGTTCTGAAAGAGGCCTGGAGGCAAGTCCGTCATGTTGTTGCTGTTCAGAAAGAGGTTGACCAACCGCCCGAGGTCCCTGAAGACATCCTCGGGGAGGTGGGTGATGGCATTGTGGGCAAGCGTGAGGGAAGCGAGGCGGGACAGGTTGGCAAAGGTACCCTCGGCGATGGTCTCCAGCTGGTTGTAGGACAGGGACAGGTGGAGCAGCCCTGGGTTGTGGGCGAAGAGGTCGGCCGGCAGGGTCTGCAGCGCGTTGCCCCGCATGTTTAGAAAGGTCAGGTTGTGCAGAGAGGAGAAGACGGAGACCGGCAGCTGGCTGATGGCGTTGTGCTGAAGCCACAGCTTCTCCAGGCTGGAAAGCCGTGAGAACGCGTGTGGGGGCAGCTCTGTGATGTCATTGCCGTCCAGAAAGAGCTCCTGCAGGCTGCCCAGATCGCCCAGCAAGCCCTCGGGGAGCCTGGTAAGCTTGTTGTTACTCAGCTTCAGTGTCTGCAGGCTGAGTGACTGGAACAGCCCCTCGGGGAGATTGCTCAGAAGGTTCTGCTCCAGGTTGAGGATTCTTAGATACCTCAGGGACTGGAACAGTCTCCCAGGCAGGGTCTGGAGCTGGTTTCCCTGAAGCTGAAGGGACTCCAGGTTGTCCATGTTTTGGAAGAGGTCCTCGGGCAGAGCCACCAGCCTGTCGAAGCCCAAGGTGAGCTTCTCCAGTGAGCCCAGGTTAGAAAAGACGTCAGCACTGACATTGTAGAAGGGGCTGCCTGTGATCTCCAGGTCCTCCAGCCAGGGCAGCCCCCCAAAGGCATCGGGCTCCAGGTGACAGACCTGAGTGTTGAGGAAGACCACCTTGGTCAGGTTGCGGCTGCTGCTGAAAGCTCTGGTCCCCACCGTGGTGAAGGCAGTCTCCACAAAGACAATGTCTGTGACGTGTGAGGGGATGTCCAGGGGGATGGTGGCCAGCTGCTCATCTGAGCAGAATACCTCTCTGTCGAAGCAGTCACAGCCCATAGGGCAAGGCTGGGTGGGCCTGGCCAGGAGCAGGAGTGAGGCCCAGCACAGCCAGGCTCCAGGGAACATCTTCTAGATCCAAGGGGGACAGGAAACAAAAGAAAAAGAGTGCCTTTAGTAAGGGTATCACACTGCAGCGTCCAGAGCACTAGAAGGTGACCATCGCCCTCAAGGCAAGATCAGGCTGTGAGCAAGAAATGGCCTCTTCAGGGAGGTCATGGTGTTGGCAACAGTTGCTTATGTGATCATTGCTGGGGACCAGAACCTAGGGCTGGTAGGGACAGAACCTAGGGCCGGCACATGCTGGGAAAGCTTTACCAATGAGCCCCAGCCCCAGCTTGTGCTTTTAGCAGCTTGTTCGTACCACCTTACAGTAGTAGCCTTGCAAAAGGTAGGGCTGCGTTCTGATTTCCTGGAAGCAAAGGTTCCAGCCACATTGCCTGTCTAGATACCTTGCAAGTTAGAGGCCATGGCAGGATCAAGACCTGGGGTCTTCTGAAGCGTCCATGTTCTTTTCAGATTGGAAAATGATACGGGAAGAGTAAGAAAAGCAAGAGAAGCCGGGCAGTGGTGGCACACGCCTTTAATCCCAGCACTCGGGAGGCAGAGCCAGGCGGATCTCTGTGAGTTTGAGGCCAGCCTGGGCTACAGAGCGAGTTCCAGGACAGGCACCAAAACTACACAGAGAAACTCTGTCTTAAAAAAAAAAAAAAAAAAAAAAAAAAAAGCAAGAGAGAGGGGGATCGATAATGTGGAATTATTCTAGATAACATGTAAAATATGGGCAGATTAGCCCTAAATGGGAAATTTCTAACCCATAATCCTTCTTGATTTCCAGATCTCGACATGCTTCAGGCCATGGCTTAGAGGAGTCCCTGTACCCTGCTCTTAGTTGGGTCTGCTAAGGGTGACACGGGCCCCTCAGAACTGTACCAAATGCTGCCCTCCCTGCCCTGCTGTCCCTCATTGTCCCAGTACCAGGAAACTTTCTAGAGTCCAGACACAAAGGAAACCCAGGGAGACCAAGCTTCATTTACTAAGTATTCATTAAAAAAAAAAAAAAAAAGTCTAGAACGGTGGTTCCCACCAGTGTCCTGCAATCATAGCATTCTGGAGGCTGGGGCAGAGATAGGGCAAGAGTTTTAGTTTTTTTTTTTTTTTTTTTTTTTTTTTTTTTTTTTTGGTTTTTCGAGACAGGGTTTCTCTGTGTAGCTTTGCGCCTTTCCTGGAACTCACTTGGTAGCCCAGGCTGGCCTCGAACTCACAGAGATCCGCCTGCCTCTGCCTCCCGAGTGCTGGGATTAAAGGCGTGCGCCACCGCCGCCCGGCTTTTTTGTTTTTTTTTTTTTTTTTTTTTTTTTTTTTTTTTTTTTTTGAGTTTTAGTTTTTAATTGGAAGTTTTAGGCCAGCCTGGGCTACCTAGTAAGTTCATGGGCAACTTGGGCTATATTGAGAGGTCCTGGCTAAAAGCAAACAACTACAAAAGACACCCATCAGAATCTACTAACATCACAGATGAGCAGCGTAGCCTACAGGTGCGTTTTGTTTCGTCCTTGGCGGACTTGTAGGTCACACATTAAAAACTGTGAATCCCATATTGAAAATCCACATTTCAGAATTATCTAGAAACAGCAGGTTCACGGCCCCACCTGGCAAGACCAACTGGGCCTCAGCAGTCCCTGGCCATCAGAAAACATGCACTCTGCAAACCACAGTGGTATCTTCTCACCTGTTTACGTGACTTGTGGAAGTTCAAACCCCAGGAGTTCAAATCCCAGGTTCATGACTTTCTAGTCTAGTGACCTTGGGCATGTTATTATCTGTACTTCAACTTCCTTATGTGCAAGACGGGGATAATAACAGTGCTGACAACATCGTGGTCGTTATGAGCACTGAATGAGCACGTTTAGATCAGGGACACAGAATGAGTGAGTAATTAGGAAACTATGCTAACTGTTAGGTTGCAAGGCACCGTCATTACAAAAAGACCATTTGAACAACAACAAAAAAATAGTCATAAGAAAATATCTTGTATCTAGAATACATTTGACTTTACTAAAAATAGAAATATATAAGCAAGCAAGAAAAACCTCCCGCTGTTTCTCTGTTGCCCTCTGCTGGCAGCCTGGAATGACTCCTGCAGACTCCATCGGATTCAATGAGTGGAACTCCACAAGGCAGCGGGAGGCAGCTGCCTTTCCTGGAATGAGCCCATGCAGACCCTGGCTATCTGCGGTCCAGAAACGCAGCCTCGAGAGCTCACGAGACTAAGAGATGCGCAGCTCTTGTTGTGAACATGCCAAAGGGGGTCCAGTTGCCCACCACCCTTCCTGACTAAAACCTCTGGCCACTGGTACTCAAGGGAAGTTTCCAGAAAAAGGTCCCTCAGAATAAAAAGCTGTACATATACAACTCAGGGGATATGAGGGTCCTGAAGGCCTTTTCACGGGGATAGCGACTGCGGAGATTTGAATGAGAATGCCCCGCCCCCCTCCCATAGGCTCCTATATTTTAATGTTTGTTTCCCAGCTGATGGACTGTTTAGGGAGGATTAGAAGGTGTGGCCTTGCTGGAGGAGGTGTATCACCGGTGCCCACACCAAGTCCAGTTTTCTGTCTGCTGCTTGTGGATCAGATGTGAGCTCTCAGCTACTGCTCCAGCACCATGCCTGCCTGCCTGCTCCCATGCTCCCTGCCATGATAATCATGTAAACAAGTAAGCAAGTCCCCAACTAAATGATTCCTTCTAGAAGTCGCCTTGATTATTATATCTCTTTGCAACAATTATTTGCGAACAGTAATTAAGAGGGTGACACAACCCAGGAGTCCCTCAACAGACCACAGGCCCTCCTGGCATTGCCAAGGGGAAACCTGGAGTCATGGTTGGAAGTACCACAAAAGGACAGCCAAGGCCTCCTGAGGACAAGAGTCACCCATTGGGCCACCAAGGCTGGCTCAGCCCTCCTCCTCCCATTCCTTTAGCCTGGGGCCTCCTCCATACACTGTCCTGAGAAAACAAGGGCTTAAGAAGTTTCCGAGTAAGGCAACGGTCAAGAATCCAGGCGTTGAAGAAAACTGTCACCCCTGGTGGCACAGAAATCCAGGTGCAGCAGATCCACCCAGGTGTTGGAGGAGTGTCTGGCCCCTGTGGGGCTCAGGGACCAGGAGGAGGTCTGGGGGGCTGTCTCCCCACTCCCACAATTCTCAGGCATGCAACTTGCTCCTCGGAGAAGCCTAGACAAGCCCAGGACAGGAAAATCGGGACTGCCACAGCATGCGACTCAGACATGAAGAGGTCAGGGTTAGAACCATGTCTGTGCTCTAAAGGTCTTCACTGAGCCCACATGGCTTTCGTATCTGACAGGAAAAGGGTAGGGTCGCTCCTCACAGTTACAAGCCCAGAGTTCTCCCACCCTCTGTCTGTCCACGTCTCTTCCCACTTGAATCTCACAGGGCTGAGTAGACCCACTACATACAGCTGCCTTTTCTGTTCCACGGGCAAAGGGCATGTGCTTCTGTGGCAGAGGCAGTCTAGGAAAGAGGGCTCTGAGAAGCTAGCTTTCCATGCTAGCTCACATCCTGGTACCCAAGGCATGGCTTAAGATGGCTTAAAGATGAGCAAGGGCCCTTTGCTTTGCCATCTTCTCAACCTTTGGGAGCATCCTTAGGAGAGGGGCCAGAACAGTGCCTTCTCAGGTTTAAGACAAGATCCCGCTTGTCTTAGTCTGCAGGGATGGGATGGGAAGGCAGAGAGGAAATGATCCATTCCCAGCCTTAGACTTGTTCTCACTCCAGAGTAACCAAGAGCTAGCACTCTGTGGGCAGACAGGATGGGTTCCAATCCTGCTTAGCTGCGTACTTGGGCGAAATTGTGCAACCTCTCTGCGCTTCGCTTTCTCCACCATTAAAGCAGTGAGCACTATACTGTTTCCTAGGTGGGACTCTCGTAAGGATAAAATGAGAGAATATATAGAAAATCCCAAGTCCAGAGTGGGTAGGGTGTGGGTGATCTGGCCTGAGAGTGGTTATGGTTCTCCTGAGCTCAGCAAGGCTCAGCTCGGGTCAGAGGTCATCAGAGGTTTGCCGTGGAAAACCTGATGAGCACATGGGATCGCTCCACCACGGGGCAGAGCGACCCTCCCCACAGCCCCATTCCCAAGACTCTCCTTCTCAGTGACAAGAAAGGCACAGACCCTCAGAGCCTTGGTGTGGGTCCCCTTCCTAACCCTCTCTTAGGAGAACAAGTCACCGGGTGCTCCCACCTCCAGAGACAGTGGAGGCCTGCACCAGAGGTCACAGCTGTGGAAGGTGCCTGCTTTGCATCTAGAAAGACCAGTGAATGGCCCCAACAGTGCCCCATACTCCAGCAAGTCAAGGAGGAGCATCTGGCCTTTCCTCCATTCCGAAATGTGTATTATTCATCTGACTGTCTTGGTTGACTGGGTACAAACAGACTTCATCTTCTCAAACGGCTCTTGTGGTACATTCCAGTGTGCCCCAAACCTATCTATCTGTCATCCATCACAGAGTCAAGCCTCCCTCCCTCCTCAGGGTTCTGGGAGCCCAGCGTCCGACCTCAGTGTGCTGTTGCCGGGAGCTGACTGCATTGGGATCCACCTCCCAGGCTGGCTGGATGCCGCCTCTTGTTCCAAGGCGCATAGGAAGCAAGAAGAGGGGCTTCCGAGGCTCCTCTGTGTCCCTGGCTGCTCCCCATTCCTGGCCATCTTCCCTCTCGACCCAGCAAACTAATCTAAGGGCGGAGGGCCTCAGGCAGGTAGGGTGGGACTTGCACAGCCCCTCCCTGACCCCCCACTCCACCTCCAGACCCTCTTGAGGCCCAGGTAGTGGAGCAAACTCTGAGACCCACACAATGATGACAATCACAACACCTAAAGCACATTATTACTGCTACTGTTGCGCCCAAAGGAGACCACGGGCAACAGACTATCAAACAATAGAAGCCGTGAAGTTAGAGAGAGGGCTCAGTGGCTAAGAGCACATACTGCTCTTGTAGAGAACCTGGGTTCATTTCCCAGCACCCACATGGGGTGGCCTGTGATTTCAGTTCCCGGAGACTCCGCTGCCCTCTTCAGGGCTTCTGCAGGCACTTTCTTGCATGTGGTGTAATACACACACACACACACACACACACACACACACACACACACACACACACAGAGAGAGAGAGAGAGAGAGAGAGAGAGAGAGAGAGAATACATAAATCTTTTTTTTTTAAAGAAATAGAAGCAGCAGGGCTGGAGAGATGGTTCCGTGGTTAAGAGCATGTGCAGCTCTTGCAGAGGACCCCCACTTCCTCCCGCCGAGTTCAGTTTCTAGCACCCATGTCAGTAACTCCAGCTCCAGGGAATCCAACGCCCTCTTCTGGTCTCCACAGGCAATTTCACTCACATGCATAGACACACACACAGACATAATTGAATTGTACAGACTTTGGGTCTGGTTAATTTTGGTATTTGATGTTTTTATTTATTTGAAAGTTTTTTTTTCAGTAATAGAGTTTATAAAATTAAAAAAGTCTAAATGTCTATCATGAAGGAGTGTGGGTGATGCTGGTGTGACAGCATCTTTAAAGTGATGGGGCATATTTATTGATAGGATGTTTGCAGAATCAATGAAATCTGTCTAGCTCCAAAGAATGCATTTCTATTTTTTCCTGTACTGAGGATTAAACCCAGGACCTTATGAGTGTGAGACACTCTACCTCTCCGCTGCCTCCCAAGCCTGTTATTATCTTGTGACATGGCATTACTAAATTGCCCAGGTTGCCCTTGAGTTCACTCTGTAACCCAGCCACGCCATGAACTCCAGACCCTCTGCTTTAGTCCAGTCCCAGAGGAAATGGATTACCAGCCTGGATGGCCAGGCCTGTCTAAGCTTCAGCTTTTAATATACACACATGCATATAAACGGTAATAGATTATATAAAACATTTTCGGTGGTTATAAGTGGGAAAACAGAATTATGAGTTACTTTTAATTTTTTTCTTTTGCTTAAAAATATGTGTCCACCAGCAAGGATGGTATAGTGACAGTCTGTAACTGGGAGAGAATACCACAGGAGCGGATTCAGGACCAGTTCCCAAATCTGTTACTAGCTCATTAGATTAGTGGCAGGTGGTAAAGACCAAACAAGGTCTGTAGCGTGGATTAATAGAATATCAATAAATGAGGAACTTGTTGTTTTTCGAGACAGGGTTTCTCTGTGTAGCCCTGGCTGTCCTTGAACTTGCTCTGTAGACCGGGCTGTCCTCAAACTCACAGAGATCTGCCTGCCTCTGCCTCCCAAGTGCTAAGATTAAAGGTGCATGCCACCACACCCAGCATTAAATGAGGATTTGTATACTACTTTATAAAGTATATTTTTAGTTCATTTAAAGAAAGTATCAAAGGCAGCATTGGGGAGCTGCTGCATGGCCTCCCTCTCCTGAGTTAAAAATCCCCTGGATCTTTAAAAAGAAAAGTCCAGTTCCACCTGTTGATGTCCAGGCTCTCTGAACCATTTTCCAGATGAATCTAGACACAGCCACCATTTAAGACACTGCAATGCTGGCTGCACTTAGGCCCAAGACAGGAAATTAAAGAGTTTTCTAGTTCTACTATTTCATATCAACATTCTTTCATGTGATATTATACTTTGGGCTATTGGCATTTAAGGTGATAACTAACTTTAGAGAAATATGATCTTAATTGTGTCCTTTAATTGTCTGCTTAATTGTGTCCTTTGTGAAATCAATAGAATTTAATCATTTCTGAAAAACACTGCTTTCTCTCTCTCTCTCTCTCTCTCTCTCTCTCTCTCTCTCTCTCTCTCTCTCTCTCACACACACACACACACACACACACACACACACACACACACACACACATTTAGTGCCGCCCTCAGCCTTGCCCAGAAAAAGCTTCTCTCTGCAGGGGTCAGCAGCTGACGCAGACGCATAACTGGTCAAAGTGCTGAGATGAATGGTTATTGAGTGCCCAGTCATAAACGGGACATCCCCATCAATGACCCCCTCCAAGAACACCTTGGAAGAGGGGGTGGAAGGAACTTAAGAGCCAGAGGAAGGAGAGAAGTGCTACCAGATACTGACTTCTGGACCTGACATGGATGTTGACCTCGTGAACCTGCTGCAGCTCTGGGTTACCTTCACCAGACTGGCACCAGGTCAAGCCAACAGGATTAGTCAACATTCCTGCAGGCAATATTGACTGGACTCAGTGGGTTATTTAAAAAATAAAAATGTCAAGGACATGAAGGTGGATGTGTTGGGGATACTTGGGGGAAGTGACAGAACTTGGGGATAGATATGATCGAGATACATGGTTTACATGCAAGAAATTGACAAAGGATAAATAAAAGATTTTCTATTTTTTTTTAAAGTGTTCTGGGGCCTCTCTTCCTTGGATCCTCTCTCACTCCCGGGAGTTCTTTCTTACTTTTTTTAAATAAATCTACATTGGCTCTGCTTTAAAAATATGTACATATTTCTGAATCATAAACATGCATCAGCTGTAAAGTGGGGAACAAGGAAGCTCTCTTATATAATGGAGGTAACTGTGTAAAACATTAGGCACAGGTCCCAGGGTCCCCTGGAAGGTGTGAGGTTTGACCCCGCACACAAACACCAACTCCAGCACCCCACAGCAGGACTGGCTGGTCTGTACCTCTCAGATCTGGCATTGCAAAGGATCATGGGAGCTTGGTGCCTTGCCGCGCTGGTTTTGTGGGAGAGGGGGCACTTTACATAAGAAGGCATGGACGGGGTATGTCACTGACCCCCTCTGCCACACCTCCAGTCTTTTGGTGATGCTGCAAATTGTCTGTGCCTACCATTCCCTCACACTGCCTGTTCCCCGCACCCTTTCCAGGCCAGGGGTCCCCAGCAAGCCTTCCCCGACCGCCCCTCCTTCACCTGGCATTGCAAAGGATCATGGGAGCTTGGTGCCTTGCCGCGCTGGTTTTGTGGGAGAGGGGGCACTTTACATAAGAAGGCATGGACGGGGTATGTCACTGACCCCCTCTGCCACACCTCCAGTGTGTCCTTTGCTAAGTGCTGGGTCTTTCCTCTCTGTGTTCCAGTAAATAATATTCCAACCAAACCCCCAGGGGTCAGAGTCCTGAAGTATTTTAACTCCCAGCTCTGCATCCCAGCACCTGGGTCAGGGCTGGGCACAGAAACGGTACCAGGCTGAAGAAATGGGACGTTTGTGGCTCTCTGTGACCACCCCTCATCTGCTCCTTTAATGGAGAGGAGAAACACTTGGGCTCTGTCAGCCTAGCCAGATCTGTGTTCAAATTCAGACACTGTGCTTACTAGCTGTGTGGGCTCAAAAGGTTCCCCACCCCACCCATCAAAGCCCTAATTTCCTCATCCTGATTAGAATCCCAGCCTGTAAGGTTAAAATTAGCCCCTGATTAGTCCATTTAAAGCACTGCATAGTGCCTGGAAATGGCAAACGTTCGATTCAGTTCTAGAGAAAATGTGAACGACATCATGTAAGCCTGCCACTGGAGACGAAAAGGGGGTAGCATTAATTATGCAGGACAACGGACACCAACCAGGGTGGACCATGAACCTGTGGCCACGCTGCCTGCCCCCACTCAGTTCCCTGAGAGCCAGGACGGGCCACCCTCCCCATTAGAATCTCCCTGGCACACCTTCCCTGGCCCTTCCCGGCCAAGGCTAGCTGACCCACTCAGGGGCTTCTCCTCCCAGGAAAGGGGACTCAGCTACTGTGGCCTTCTGGGGGAAGCGCAGCAAGTCCCTTTCCTGTGTCCCAGCCAGGCCCCTAAGCCAGATGTCCCTGCATCCCCACAGACCCAGGAGTGAGGCAGGAGGCCTACCGTGAGGGGCTGGGCAGCAGGGGCCAGAAGCTCTGTTTTTTTTTCTCAGAAGCAGAGCAGTATTTCCTATGCTCCGTGCTCAGCTGGATCTAGCCTCGACGCCGGCCAAAGTCCCGGGAAGGGTTCCTCCCCTCATGTGGACTGACTATTCCCGGAATGACACCAAGGTCACTTGGACAAGGCCTCTGAAGATTACAAAATGACCCTGAATGCTTCCCGTAGACAGATGTCTGGCAGGGTAACATCCCACCGAGGCAGCTCTGTGACCCTAAATATCGATTACACCTTAAAGAGTGCCTCTAGAAGCCGGGCAGTGGTGGCGTGGTGGCACACATCTTTAATCCCAGTGCCCAGAGGCAGAGGGAGGCCGATTGTGAGTTTGAGGCCAGCCTGGTCTACAAAAGGAATTGCAGGACAGCCCAGGCTACACAGAGGAAGCCTGTCTCAAAAACAAAAACTGCCTCTAGGCTGCACTGCACAGAGATGAGGGCCATTCCCTTTGGAACAGAGGTGTGGGCTAAGAGGCCACCTGCTCAGCATTTAGTACTGCCACCAAGAGAAAACCTAAAAGTGTACCAATCTCTTATTACACAGACAGACAATGTATACATATATATATATGTGTATATATATATATATGTATATAGTGTGTGTGGGTGGTGTAAAGTGAGCATGGGAGAGGGTAAATGGAGGTGTGTGTGTGTGTGTGTGTGTGTGTGCTTGTGTGTGAACTGAGCATGCGAGACTGTGAGTGGAGGTGTGTGTAATGAGCATGTGAGAATAAGTGGAGCTGTATGTGTGTGTATGCACTTGGATGTATTATGTACAATAAAAATGAGAGTGTGTGGTGGGTATGATCAAGTGAGGGCTGTGTTGTGTGTGCATGTGTATGTAATTATGTATGAGTGTTCACAGGATGTATGGCATGAAGGGGTGACCTAGAGAAGCAATATCGTGCCTCAGTGCCGTGATCTATTACCCAAAGTCATCCGAAGCTGTTTAACTGTTGCTCGCTTTTAAAAAACTACTCACATATTACTTCTTTTGCACACGAACAGGTGACATCCCACAGTGCAAACTTCTGACCAACCAGTAGGAAGCATTTTCTTTCAGTACAGAAGACAGGAGTCTTTGTTTGTTTGTTTGTTTTTTGAGACAGGGTTTCTCTGTGTAGCCCCAGCTGTCCTGGAGCTCACTCTGTAGCCCACGCTGGCCTCAAACTCACAGAGATCCACCTGGCTCTGCCTCCCGAGTGCTGGAATTAAAGGTGTGCACCAACCACCGCCGCCACCCCCCCCCCACGGCTGACAGGAGTCTTTAAGAGGCTGACAACCAGTGAACCCTGGGGTACCCAGGCCATCCCTGGGTGGCCCCTGACCTGGTAGGGGCAAGATGTTCGCTTCAAGGAATGGCAGGGCATGGGACCCGCATCTCTTGGGAGACTGCTGAGAGACAGCTATCCTATCCTGTGCTCTCAGGGCCTTGGCTCCTCTAGAAACACAGCTAGTCTCACTCGTCAGAATGTCAGAGCAAACGAGGAATCTGGTGTCAGAGCGGAGTTTGAATTCTGGCTTTTCAATGAGCTAATCTTAAGACAAGTGATTTGATCTCTATAAATCTGTTTTCTCTCTCACAGGAGGCACAGGGGGATGGGGGAGAGCACACACGGACGCGCACACTTGTCTGTCTGTGTCTGTCTGTGTCTATCTGTCTGTGTCTGTCTGTGTGTCTGTCTGTGTGTGTCTGTCTGTGTGTCTGTCTGTCTGTGTGTCTGTCTGTGTCTGTGTGTGTGTCTATGCTTGTGTGTGTCTGTCTGTCTGTGTCTGTCCACGTGTGTCATGTGTCCAGACTGCAGACCTATGTACATGTGCATATTCGGTATGGAGGGATATTTGCATCAAGAGCTTCGGGGATCCCCCAGGAAATAAGCATGTAGCTTTGGCCCCTCTTCCCATTATCTGGAATTTCAGAAGCCTGTCCCTGTGGCCTTTGGGTGATTAGAGGGACAGCCAGCCACTAGTTCACAAGGTGACTCTGGGAAATTCAAATTGTATTGAGTTCACTTTCTTCATCTGTCAAAAGGACCAAACCGACTCCTAAAGGCCCCGCCCCTGGCCACGGTGGCCTGTGGATATTGTTTGCTATTGCTGTTCAGTCCCCACATTTTCCCCTGAAGGCCTGTTTTCCATCCAGGATCAAGTTTTTCTGAGGAACCATCCCATCCAGGCCAGTTCTAATATAGGCGGCAAGGGCAACATCCACAGGTTTGAGATCCCCTCACCAAGACGTCCACGGAGAACACACTCATCCCGAGTATATGTTTATTGTGGATTCTGTACACCAAATCTATCACAAGCGGCATCTAGCAAAGGACAGACCCCCAACCCTGCCCACCAGGGCTCACATTCTATTAAAACTCCAGGGGCCTAGAAATCTCTAAACGCAATTCCAAGCATCTGGGACTATTTGCAAAGATCGTTGAACAAAGCAAGCATGACTGCTCTAGAACGCAGAGCAAAGGCTGTGGGAGGCGAGGACACTCTCTGCTTAGGGGAAGGGCCCTGGGACTGGGTGGTGCTTCACCCAGAAGCTTCCTGCTGCCCTCTCTGTCTGAACCACACTGGTGGCTTCCTTTAGATCATCATCATTCAGTGGCCAGATCTGGTTCTGACCATGGGGCCTGGGGCTGAACCTTAGAGTAGCTTGGAGCTAAGTCTAGGATACACGCGAGGCCTGCTTCCTGACTCGGGTTATCGGCTTACTTTTCTATGTCTTTCCCAAGGCTGGAAGTGGATTCTGCAGTTCTATCTGGATGCCTGTGGGAACTGTGTGGCTGCCAGTGAGAAACTCCAAGAACCCAGCTGTATGTGTACAGCCTATTTCCTTTGGTCTCCTGATGAAAGCCCTAGACAGCCCATGAGGCTTTGTATGGAGTTTGTTGGGCACTATGCAGAAAAGGCCCCCACACAAGAGGATACCTGTGGGACGAATTTCACCAGGAGTCAAGAGGGTTCAAAGGAGAATGCACGTCGAGAGCCTTGAAGGGTACCCAGGCCCCAAACATCCGTTAACACGGTGGCTCTAGCTGGCCCTTATTGGCTTTCTTACAGCCCCGACTTCCCTCCCCTCTCCACACAAATGCTGGTGACAGAAGTCCAGAAACCAGTGAGCACAGAGGGCAAGGGAGCTGAGCTCTGCACTTTACCACGGACGTCTAGGGACCACAGAGCTCATTCCAGCCCCAAGAAAATGAGCAAGATGCATTATCCTATTGGAAAGGGTCCTCCACCCACCAGTGTTCCCAGCATCTCCCTCTCTGACCAGAAGATGGAGAAAAACCGAAAGGCCCATCAGTAAGGAGCAGATCTGATGACTCCATCTGGACACTGTAGTGGGGGGAAAGGAAAAGGCTCCCATGTCGCCTTGCTCACTACCTGTGAGCTCCCAGGCAGGCCATTAGAAGACAGCTAGCTGCCCCCAGCCCAGCCTTTGGGCCAGCAAGATATATCACTGTCACGGCCAATGTCAGAAGTGGCCAATGGTTCCAGGTTAAAACTGGCAGGGGACACTGGATGCTGCGGATTCCACCTCTCTCCATCCCTAGCCCACTGAGGCTGGACATAGCTCACAAGGAGCATCAGACGGTTGTTCTGGAGAGCACAGTACCATGCCAAGCTTCCATGTGTCATGAAGCAGGCTCGGCTCCCTCTCTTCACCTCAAGGCCCACCCGCAGGTCACAGTCAGCAGAACCGTGTTCACACTCACTCTGGAGTTGGGGACAGCCTTGGTCCATGTGTACCAGATGCTATAGATACTTTGCAAACACTTTGGGTTGGCCTTGGGGGGAATGATAGCTTTTGACTGACATCAGATTCCCTGGGGCAGGGTGTGCAGGTTCTCACACGCATTCCTTCTGGACTATTCTGTTGGGGAACTGGAGGGGAGGCCTGGATATCCTGTAAGCTCTCTGTTGCCAAGACTCAAAGGGATTTCTCATTTGCCCTGTAAACACCACTGCAGGCTGGAGATACATTACCAGATCCCTGTGCTCAGCTGACGTCCTCCTCTCATTGAGAGGAAAAACTGACATTCTCTGTTTCCCTGGTTGTTTGGTTTTTGAGGGAGGGTCTTTCTACATAGCCCTGGCTGTTCTGGAACTCACTCTGTAGACCAGGCTGGCCTCGAACTCAGAGATCTGCTTGCCTCTGTCTCCTGAGTGCTGGGATTAAAGGTGTGCGCCACTGTGTTTGGTCATTTCGTTGCTGAGAGAGCTTTGTCACCTTGCTCGGAACTGTTAAAAGTGTGGAAATAGACACATGTGTGGCAAGAAACACAGGCAAGGCAGATGTGTTGTGACTGTCACTCAAAGAGAAAACTCTAAACTAAACCATTCAGCTCATAACCAGAACCCAGACAGAAGGTTCCACAGAGCCAGCCCACACCCTCATGTGACCTCCCAGCATGCCCTGCTATCTGCTGCCTGTGAACACCCTGTAGTCTAGCTACCAGCTGACTCATGTGGATGAAGAATTTGACCACAGTGCAGAAGGGTTCCTGGTTTCCATTACACTTGGTTATTCAATTGGAAGATCTCATCTCGGAGCTATTTTTTCTTCCCCCAAATGGAGAACAAAAATTGGAAACAGATATGGGCATATAATACCCATAAAAGGATGGATAGAGGGGCACTGATGAGCAGCACAGCGTTTGTTGGCAGCGAGGACGCGTACTTGCACAGGCTACTGTAGTTCGGGTGCTTCTGGTCTGGCCAGCTTGGTTGCCTCTTGTTCTGACCGTACCTCCATCTCTTCCACTCCTGACAGCTGGGCCTTTGCAAAGGCTGCCCACGGAGGGGTAGGGAAGACTGTGAGGATCCCTCCCTAGCCCGTGGAAAGCCAGAAAGTCCACAGCATCTCCAGAAGTCCTTCAGAACAAGCTTGGAGTGGAGACACTGTGATACCATTTTCTTGGTATCATGCTGATCACACAGATACCTATTCAGATTGTGAGACTTCACCAGGATGTACTCTATCACACTCCCACTTTTCTGTATGTGTGTGATCCTTCAGCACAGCCCTGACTTCCCTCCCAAGAAAGGGAAAGTGTAGGGGTGAGGACAAGGACCCCAGGCTTGTGTTCTTCAGCCATTATCAATGAGCTGGTTTTCATGTTTTGAGAATTTAGAAACTGCGCACTTTTACATCACAAAGGGCTAAGATCTTCGAAGGAGAGCCTGCGGCTTTAAACATTCTTCTCTGAAAGGCTGAACTTGTTGTCACAGGCACTGATGGCAACTCTGTCTGGGAACAGACAGCAGAGGTGTCTTTCTGTCTTGCAGAGCGCCCTCCAAGCCAGCGAAGTGAGCTAAAAGATCCAAACTTTCTCACAGAGAGAACTTAAGTCTGTCCTTGGGGACAGAGTCAAGCGCAAAAAGAGAAGCAAGAGAAAAGAAATCACCTTATATAATACTTTGAGGCATGGGCTGTCCCGGCAGAGAACTATCTCATAATGTGAGCAGGCCTTGTCATCATTAAGTCTGCAGAGGCTGGGAGGGGCCGGGTGCAAGGAAGCTTGTTCTTGGAAGGAGTGAGGATTTGGTGGAGGGTCCCTCTGATGGATGCCGAGGCATTGACCTAGAACCATCTGGGGTTGTTTGTTTGTTTGTTTAATGACCAATTAGATTTCTCTGGAAGTAGGAGCTCTTGAAATGCCTGTTTCTCTACAGAAGACTCAGGACAAAAATGGGGGGGGGGACCATCAGATCTTGTCTGTGTGGGCCCAGGTTTGGAAGCTGAATGATGCCATTCTCTGGTCCTCTGGTTTCACTCTTCCCCAGCCCTGTTGGAGCCTGCTTCCCTAGCACTCATTGGGAGCCTTCATCTGCATCAGGACCGCCTGGCTCCTCCTCTTGCAGCAGCAGCAGCAGATGCACGCAGCTAGGGAACAGGCCAGAGCAATGATGCCGATCACAATGGCGGCGATAGCCAGCCCCGTCTGGGCGTCGGTCATGCCCCACGTGTTGCGGTCATCGGTGGCTTCAATGGTGGTCAGATCGGTGTAGTCTTCTACGGGTGTGATGATCTCTGTGGTAGAGGAAATGGATGTGCTGTCGGGATAGCTGGATGACCCCGACAGATCAGGGTCTGCATAACGTGGCACTTCCGGGTAGCTAGAACTAGATACTTCAGGACCCTGGGCACTGGGCGCAGGGACATTGATATTGATGATGACAAGAGACTGGCCTCGGACGTTGGCTGGGCTGGAACACACAGGAAGAGTGTTTGTCCCCAGCCTGGCTCTGTTGAGAAGGAGCCAGTTATGAAGTGGGAGGATATCCGAGTCGCATCTCCAGGGGTTGTCATAGAGACGAAGCTCACACAGGTTCACCAAGTGATCAAAGACGCCCAAGGGTAAGTTCTCTAGATTGTTGTTCTGGAGCTGGATGGTCGTGAGGCCGTTGACGTTGGCGAAGATGCTGCCGGGGAGCTGTCGGAGGCGGTTGTTTTGGAGGGAGATGTTCTGCAGGTTGGCCAGCGCCCGGAAGACATTTCCATCCAGGTCCTGTAGAGCATTGGTGTGGAGGGACAGCTCTCTCAGATTCGTCAAGCCGTTGAAGGCTCCCGGGGAGATGGAGTTGAGCTGGTTGTGACTGAGAATCAGAACCTGCAGCTGGGGCAGGTTGATGAAGGTGTTGTCAGGGAGAGAGGTGATGTGGTTGTTGTACAGCCAAAGCTCCTGCAGGTTGGGCATAGGCCCGAAGATGCCCGGGGAGAGCTCCTTCAGGGAATTGCCGAAGAGTGTGAGCTTGTTAAGCTGGGGCAGCTGCATGAAGATGCCAGGGGGCAGCAGCGAGATGCGGTTGTTAGACAGATACAGCCTCTGGAGGTTGCGGTTATTGTGGAACAGGCCAGGGGAGAGGATGTCAATCTGGTTCTCCTGGAGGGCCAGCTCCTGGAGGTTGCCAAGGGCATCGAAAGTGCCCATGGGGATGTCCGTAAGCCTGTTCTCGTGTAGCCGGAGCACCTGGAGGTTCCCAAGGTGCTGGAAGACCCTAGGTGAGAGATCCTTGAAGCCGTTCTTGGCCAGGTTGAGCTTGGTGAGTCCCACCAGGTGGTCAAAGGCTCCTTCAGGGATATATTCCAGATTGTTGCCGTGCAACTGGAGCTCCTTAAGATTACCAAAGTGGGAAAACTGGGCTGGCTGGATCTGAACCAGTTGGTTATTGGACAGAAGGAGGGATTCCAGATTGTCCAGGCCCTGGAAGAGGCCAGGAGGCAGCATCCGTATTTTGTTGTTGGCAAGGCTGAGGTAGCGCAGCGAGCCCAGGTTGCGGAAGGCGCCTGGCATGATGTTGGACAGTTCGTTCTTCTCCATCCTCAGGGCGATGAGGGCTGAGATGTTGAGGAAGGGGGACTCCGGGATTTCAGTGATGTGCGTGTTGAGGATCTGCAGGCTCATAGCATTCCAGGGCAGAGGGGTAGGCACGGCCACAATCCGTGCCCCTGTGCACTCCACCTGGGAGGCCCGGGAACAGGTGCACTCGCTAGGACAGCCATAGTAGGCCCAGCCCGCAGCCCAGGCCTGGCAGCCCACCAGCAGAAGGAGATAATGTCTCAGTGGCATGGCCTGTGTTGGGAGAGAGAAGCTGCGTGAGTCACGGTCACCTCACTGACCACCGCCCTTGGGTTTCCACAGCGGCTTCCAGCCCACCGTCACGCACCTGACTCAAAGCTTTCTCTGCTTCGGCCAGGGAGGCCCCTGGCTGTCCTACATCTGCACCCTTGCCCGAGCAATCGCCTCACCCGAAAGCTCCTCATGTTCACCCAAGTCTTCCCCAAGGGTCAAGTTCAAGCGCAGCCATCCTTAAGAAGGTTTCTAAATCTTATCAGTGGGTATTAGTCACCCCCTTGCGTGGGTAATAACCCCACTGACCTCTTCTGCTGCCACGGCAGAGCCAGCTAAGCTTAGGTGGGAATTCATCTGTCTCTTTCCCTAGTTAACAAGTTTTTCTTTTGTTGTTTGTTTGTTTTTTGTTTTTGTTTTTTTTTTCAAGACAGGGTTTCTCTGTGTAGTTTTTGTGACTTTCCTGGATCTCACTCTGTAGCCCAGGCTGGCCTCGAACTCACAGAGATCCGCCTGCCTCTGCCTCCCCAGTGCTGGGATTAAAGGTGTGCACGACACCACAGTCCAGCTAGATTTTTAAGGCTGTTCTCTTATAATCCTACAGGTTGCTAAGATAGAAACTGTATCTTTAAATATATATTCTATTTTTAATCAAGTCTGTGAGAAATTCACACATATGTACATTGCATTTCAATCACATTCACTCTCCGCCCCCTCTGCTCCTCCTCCAAATTCCTCCTGGATCCACACTCACCTTTCCACCCACCTCATCCCAATTCATGTCTTTTTTTTTTTTTTTTTCCTGTTTCGAACCACTGAGTGCAATTTGTGCTGACCAGATACACACAGGCATGGGGCCACCCACAGGAGCATGGCCTACCTACCAGGGTCCACACCCTTAAATAGAACTGACAGTCTCTCCCTTAGCATCCATCAACTTTCAACAGCCCCTCAGCTAGGGGTGGGCGCTCATAGCCTCCCCCTTCCCCCCACCCCCCACCCCCTGCCGGAATGTTGACTGGCTTGATTTTGTGCTGGTCTTAGGCAGGCAGCCACAGCTATGGTGAGTCCGAGACGGCTCTCACAGCCTCCCTGTACCCTCTTCAGTGAGCCCCCCAAGAACTCTGCCATGTAACCTCTGCCGCCCTCAGCACATGAACAAGACGGAACACAGCCTTGTTGGAAGGACCGGAAAGGAAAGGAAAATCAGTCAGGATAGCAATAGGGTCTGAGCCTGGGGGATGTTTGGGCCACAGGGAGGGGCAGCGAGGGCCCGCAGAGGGAGGTAACACTAACTTGCAAGGAGCTCTTCCTGCCCTCCCTCCTGCCCCTCCCTACCAGCCCATGGCCGCCACCATCACCACCCTGGCCCTTCCTCAGCCTGGCCATATGTGCTTCATTTAGATTTAATCCAAGCCACCTTCTGATAAGAAGCCGCCGTCTGTACCACACGCTGCCTGTCTGGAAGAGGTAACTGGGCCTCAGCTGCTGCCTAGGGTGTGGCTTCTGGTGTGAGTCTTGGTTCCCACAGAGAAACACTGGGTGGCCTGGAGTGAGTCCCTGAAAACACAGACACACGTAAAGCTGACGGGTACGGGTGGGTCCAGATGTCTCCTCGGGCACAGGCTTGGGGTGTGAAGTCACCTATGGTAGTGCTAAACACAGAGCCGTGGGCACAGTTCCCTATGTGGCTACTTAAGGTACTGTTTGGCCTTGAATGAGAGTTCTCAGGCCTCAGACTTCAGCTTCGTCGTCTGCTAAGTGGGGGAGACGACCTGTTTTCTCCTGGGGTTGTTGTGCGGGTTGGATGGAAGAGCAGACTCAAAGGCATCCTATGCATGCCTGTGCTAATGTGTGCCCTGGGCCCAGCTTACCCATAGCATACACTCATGGGTCCCCCAAAGTCAGGAAGCCCTCTGAGTGTCTCTAGTCTGGCATTCTTGGCCAAGAGACTAAGGGTTTTTGTGTGTAGACATGAGTGGCAGGATCTCTGTCCACAGTTCAAAGGAGCCTATAACTCCCAAGGCCTAAGGACTTGCTACCTTTCATGATTTTATGGGGAGGCAGGAAGCCGGGGAACTGAGGCTCCAGTCTTGAGGCTCCGGCCTCCAGGCTTCCAGGTGAGGATTCTGAGTGGCACACAGTGCCTCTCCTAAGGGGCACAGCTGGTGAGCACAGGCAGGGATGTCAGCGGGCAGTCGAGGCACACACTGGGCAGGGGGGGGGGGACTCTGCAGCTTCTCTGGGTGCTCTGAGATGATGGGGTTCTGAGCCCAGCTCCCCACCCCAGCCTGAGCTTCCTATACCTCTTCTTTGTCCCCCAACAAAAAAAAAGCAGGCTGGGAAACACCCGACTTATCTCCCGCCCACCCGGGACCTCAGCTTTTCATTTATTCACAGCCCTTTCTAGCGCTGTCCTGCTGAACTTTCACGAAGGGCTTGCCTAAGTTATGTATAACTAGGGGGGAAGGAAAAAGAACAGCATGGCCACTCAGGTCGCTGCAGACCACATGTAAACAGCGTGTCAGGTCCAGAAAGACAGAGAGGAAACGGCTTCAACAGAGGACAGGCAGAACCAGGCATAGTGGCTCACGCCTGTGATGCTACCACTTAGGAGTCTGAGGCAAGGAGATCCCTGCAGCTCCAAGGCTAGCCTGGGCTATGGAGGGAGACCTTGTCAAAAAGAAACAGGAAAAAGAAAAAAAGAAGTCTGGGCACAGAGAGTTCTGTCAGCTCCATGCTGGCTGGGTGAAGACAGGTGCATCCTGGGAGCTCGCCAGCTGGACTGCCAACCTGGCAGAATGGTGGAGCTCCAGGGTCAGTGAAAGACTTTATCTCAAAAGTGAAGGTGGCGTGCAGTCGAGGTAGACACGTGCCGTTGACCTCTGGCCCCCACGTGTGACCCCAAAGGCACAAGTGTGGCTCCGTACTGGCAAAAACAAGGAAACAACGATGCTAGAAAAGCTAACGTGATCTTAGACGGTCTCCAGAGAAATACGGAATGTGGCAGGCAGGAGGTGACGGCCTTACTCTCCACACACACACCCAAGCAGGCCCCTTCTTACTGCACTGTGCTCAGTTCCACTCTGAACTTCAAGGCCAATGACAAACTGGTTTCTTTTTTCTTTTCTTTTCTTTTTCTTTCTTTTTTTTTTTTTTTTTTTTTTTTGAGACAGGGTTTCTCTGTGTAGTTTTGGTGCCTGTTCTGAATCTCACTCTGTAGACCAGGCTGGCCTCGAACTCACAGAGATCCGCCTGGCTCTGCCTCCTGAGTGCTGGGATTAAAGGCGTGCGCCACCACCGCTCGGTGACAAACCGGTTTCTTAAGGAACTCCTAGAGCAGTGTTTCTCAACCTTCCTAATGTTGTGACCCTTTAATACAGTTCCCCTTGTTGTGGTGACCCCCCCCCATTATAAGATTATTTTCATTGCTACGTCACACCTGTAATTTCACTGCCGTAAGGCTAATATCTGATATTCAGGATGTGATCCCTGTCAGAGGGCTGTTTGACCCCCACGAAGGGGTCACAGCCCACAGGTTGAGAACCAATGGCCTAGAGCCTGATGAGAGGCCATAGAGACTATACCGTCTGAGCATCCATTGAAGGAGCTGCAGATAAATAGCCAGAAGCAGACAGAGAATCCACGAGCCTTTCCTGAGTGTGAAAAAAAAAAAACTGCCATGGGATAAAAGAGGCAATGCAAGTCCAGACACCAACACTAGTGTGGCAGGGGCGTGGCCCAGCAGAGTTCAGTTCACACTTGGTGTGCACAGTCTCACAGAGGCAGCACGCTCCGTGTTCAAGCCCAGCTGAGCACTTGTAGGCTGAGGTGGAGAGCAGACTCCTACCCTGAGCAAAGCGGTCCAGCAGAGAAGACAGCAGATGTCCAGCCCATAGCTAAGATTTCAGGGTCGAGGGCTGAGTCCCAGAGAGTGGAAGTGAGAACCAGCCATCTCCCAAGAGGCTGGGCCGCCAGGGTTTGTGTCTGTCCGTCCGTCCCCTTGGTGAGACTCACCCCTGGCTGAGGCTCAGCTGCTCCTGGTGCTGTCTGAACTGCTTATTTCTCATAAATACCCTTTTGCCCAGCTCCAAGGATGATGTCACGGCCCAAGCAATGGAGGGCGATTACGTGCCCGTCACCCAGAAGCTCTGCCTGCTGCCTTTTCCTGTAGGCAGCAGCTTCCTTGAGGACCATCTTTCCAGCTAGGCAGAGGGGAGGTCGGGGGGTGGGGGGTGGGGGGTGGGGGGGCAGAGAGATCAGGCCAGCCCAGTGAAGACTCTGAGCTCCTGGGGAGACACTTTGTAGCCTGGGAGAAAAACCAGAGGTAATTCCCTGTGGGAACCGGCCACTGTTGTCTAAAATGGACCACCCTCAGCACAACAGACATTGCCAGGAATTCCCCCAATGTCTTTTTATAAACCCTCCCTGTCTGCTGAGCCCACCCAGGCCTGCAGGCAGCTGTTTCCAGTTTTCCAGCGGTTGTTACAGCTGGTGCCCCCTCCCCCACCTGCCTGCCCCTGACCACCTGCAGAGAACACCCCCAAGTCCCCTCAAAGAGGGAGGGAGCACTCCACTCGAAGCCGGCCTGGGACTAGGCCTTGAACTCTTGGCAGTCCTGCAGGCCGTGGCCCTCGGCCTCTGGTGGCCTCTAATAGCCCACGCTGCCCAGTGCTGCTTGGCAGCCGGGACAATGGCAGTTAAAAGCCCTCAAAGCTGCCCTAATTACAGCTTCCTCCTCCAGGCACGGAGCATGTCCTCAATCATGTCAGCCAGTTCCTGGGGAGGGGGCACCCCTGGCGTCAGTCAGATCCACATAGTCAGAGAAGCGGGCAGACAGACAGACAGACGGACGGACGGGCAGAAGGACAGGTGGCTCACCTGGACATGGACGCGGCCCCTCCCCAGGAGTGGAAACGATTGAACAGGGTGCTTGGGTCTCTTTGCAGAAACACCCTGTGACTCACGAGCGAACACATAATTAGCCTCGAAGCCCTGGGCTTTGCTGGTTGGGAGCTGGGCTTTCTTGGACCAGTCCCATCATTCCTGTTCACTAAACACAGTGTTCCCTGGAAAGAGACTTCTGAGGGGCGCCAGGGAGACCCCTCTTCTACAGTAGTCTTGACGTTAACAACCGGAGCTTAGGTAAACACTGCAGGCCTCATGTCCCCTTCCGTAAAAGTTTCCGAAACTCTTGGAGCGCTAGTGTGGTTTCTGCTGAGGGCAGAAAGGAACCTGGAGTGAAGACAGCGTGCTCCTGTCCCCTCTTCCCCACGAAGAGCCGCCTGGCTAGGCCCCGCTCACATGCCAAGGCTTGAAAACCCCTTTTTCCCCAAGCCTCTTTCCGAAGTTTCCCCGGGCAGGACAACCCCGCCAGTTAGTCGCTGTCTGTTCACACAGCCCAAGACCTGAGAGGACCCTCAAGGGCTTATCCGCCCTTCCCCTGCATCTGAGGGAACTGGGGCCCACAAAGAGGATCTCCCTTCATCCCTGTGAGACTCCCTAAAGGTGGTTTCCTAACCAAGGCCTCTTCTGGAGTGAGACAGACCCTAGGCCACGCAAAAGAGAGGCCAGGCTTGGGCCTGCTCTCATTCCCACCCAGTGTGCAGGGTGTCCTCAGTCTGGCTGCTCTTTGGTGCGGTCTGTCTGTCAGAGAGACTGGACCTGGGTGGAGTTCAGTCCTCAGGGTCTCTCAGGGTCTCTCAGGGTCTCTCAGGGTCTCTCAGGGTCTCTCAGGGTCTCTCTCTCTCTCTCTCTCTCTCTCTCTCTCTCTCTCACACACACACACACACACACACACACAGGGAGAGAGAGAGAGCTTCAGTCCTCAGGGTCTCTCTGTCTCTGTCTGTCTGTCTGTCTGACACACACACACACACACACACACACACACACACACACACACACACACAGCTGGCCTAAGAATCTTGTTAAGAATCTTGTTGACTAGATCTGACCTCCTGGCATCACTACTGTGCCTGTGAAGTGACCTAATATGGACCAGACACTGAGAATAGTTTTGGGATCAAAGTGGGTTCCCAATAAAAGTGAGGGGCGATATTTGCTAGCTTGTTCTTGAGCAAAACCAGGTCTCTGGAGGCTCCACCCACAGAGCTCCTAACCTCTAGCTTGGGCTGAGGCCTAGACTCACACGCATGAACTCCCATTCCTGTACACACAGGCCACACACCTAGAACGTGGTCTAGACTGCCTGAGAACCTACGCTCACAGCTCATGTCTGTTAACCACCAAGAACAGAGGAAGACTAGGAATGGGGGAGACTGGAATACTGTTCCACCAGCTAGCCACACCTCCTGGTTTGTCTCCCCCACCTGGAATCTTCGGCTTGTACTGGTTGAGCCTAGCAGCTGTTTCCGAATATAGGTCATGGAATCCAGGACACCACTGGTACAAGAGTCTTTTGAAGTCATCTGGTCAGACCATTTGGCTGCCTCATAGATGAGAAATTGATGGGTCCATAGAGAGGAAGGGACTCACCCAAGGTCACACAGGCAACTGAAGACTCAACACAGAGCCTGGTGAACCCATGGACCTCATCATGAGGCTACCACAGAGCCTAGTCTGTGTGGGCTCCCACCACGGGCGGTGTCGGGGAGAGGGAGGAGATGCCTTGCCCCTCCTCTTGACATGATTGGCCCAAATACAACCACCCTCCACCATCCAGCATTATTAGCCACACCCAAGTCCTCCCCCAACTCATTCCGCAAGTGACTTTCTACTCTGAGGCTGCACTGATGATGTGTTGTTAAGGGTTAACGGAAGAGGGGAGAGAAGATTCAGAAGGGGGGCACCGGAAGGGTTGAGCCTGGTAATCAGCACACACAGCCCATGATTTAGGGACACTCTACCCCAGACACAAAGACCCTTGAATTCCACAGCAAGGCTGTCCCAACCTCATCCTCTAGGGCCCTTCACAGCCAAAATATTGTTCATTGTTTTCATTTTTTTTTTTTTTTTTAAAGAGAATGAAAAAGAAAAAGCAATTCCTCCCCAGGCCTCTGTGGGGACCCTCCCAAGCCTGGGGCAGGCCTAGGGCTAGGCCGGAGCTGTAAGAGCACACACACTGCCCAGCACAATGGCAGGAGTCGGGGAGCAGGGTCTTTCTATAAGAAGACACAGAGTGCAAAGATGCTCCTTCCCAGCGTAGCCCCTTTGGGGCTGAAGCAGGGGGAAACAGTGTGGTCTCTGATCAGAACGTCTCAGAAGCAACTTCTGCCCTTGTGTCCCACAGCCAAGGCAGGCACTGGGACGGGCAGCTTCAGCGGCTCTACTGTGGCCGGGGGTCGGGGAAGCAAATTGTCATCTGTAATCACAGCTCTCGTGTGCTTGCTGGCAGGACAAAAGTCTGGGCACCGTCTTTCCCTTCTCTCTCATTTCTGCACATCTGGATCTATTCCCACTCATGCCTCACGTCCCTCCCTTTACAGAGCTAACCTGGGCAGTACCCCCCCCCTAGCCTTGGGAAGACCCTTCCTATACTCGCTGTGGGGTCTCCTCAGAATGCTTCCTAGCCACGACCCTCAATCACATGCCTTCCCAACCCTGTCGCTGCTGAGACCAACAGCTGACTCATGGCCACAGAAAAATTGGACCGTCTGGCCCTGAATTTACTCCAGATGTTCAGGCGATGCAGAGAGAAAGAAGACCCGCTGAGGGAATTTCCAAGCCCCAGAGCAGGAACGCCCACACATCTGGGAGCTGCCTTCTGTAGGTGATGCCAGCTAGACACCCTGGCAGAGATGCCAGCGTGGTGGCAGGCAGCACTCAGCACCTGGGGTACATGTGTCATCACGGGAGTCACAGTCTGCCCTGGAGTAGTGCATTCAGCCGTAAAGGTAGAATGGCTCAGGCTGAAAGGTCCAGAAGGCTCTGCTTTTCCACAGTTGGTTCCTGTGCTCGTGGGCAGAGACACAGGTAGGGATTAAGACCCACACAGTCAGCCGTGGCTAGAGCAAAGTTGTAGAGTGTTTTCCTCAGCATGTCTGAGATCCTGGGCTTGATCCTCAGCACCAACACACACACACACACACACACACACACACACACACACACACACACACACGGCACCTGATTCTCATCACAAACCTACCTCCAGCTACTCCTTCTCAAATTCATCGGCTCCCCTGACCTAGGCCCTATGACACTTTTAGGTGACCAGAATGGCATCATCTAAGCCACACAGAACTGTAACCTGGACATCTGAGCCCACAGCTGGATTCCAAACTGGCACTCCTAAATAGAGACTGCACATCTGCCCGGAGTCCCACGGGTAACACCGTCCATCTTCGACAGTGGGAGAGCTGATTTCTCCCAGGCAGAAACCCTGTGAGGCAAAGTTCACCATCCTGGACAGATGTGCAAGGGCACCTGTAAACCACCACCTCAGTAGGTGCAAAAGAAATTTTACAGGTTCCAACAGCTGGAACCTAGGAGAAACTCCCGTCCTTGTGACTCTGATATCCTGGAGGAGGTAAACCGGTGCTTTAGTCAACTTTCAACTAACTCCCTGCAGGTCAAAAGCTCTCCCTGATGCACCCCAAACTGACTCCACAGACTTGTAAAGACAAGGGAAGCAATCAGGGCGTCAAGATATACAGCTAGATCCTGGGACAGGGCCGCTGGGGGCGGGCTCGCCCAGCGCCTGCGCAGGCTGTACCTGTCCAGGTCCTCAGAGCATCCCAGGCACGGACAGCCCTGCCCCTTCTGGAGTCTCTCCCGGGATCCTGTGGTCAGCCGGGAGGTGGGGAGCAGCCGGGAGGGAAGGAGGGGAACCCACTTACCAGCAGCTCCACGCGGCTGCCGGGTCAACAAGAGGGAGCTGGTGAGGAGAGGAGGAGGACCGGACGGGCTCAAGGCTGCAGCATGAGTGAGGGACTTCTGGGTCCTCCCTGTCATTTAAACATCCCCTCGTGAGTCACCGCAGGGGGCAGTGTCGGCCTGTGGGGCGGGGCAGCCCGACTCTGGGCGCATCATCACTGCGTTCAAGCTCCAGGGGTGTTCTTTGACTGAATTTGAAAATAAGTTTCTTCTCCAGCCCCTGGCCTCCCTCTCCCCGCTCTTCCCCATCGTCTTCGGATTCGAGCTCTGTGTCCACTGCGGTCCCGGAAAGAGGGTTTTCTGCCACCCCAGTGCGTCTCTGAGGGGCTGAGACCCTGCGCTTGCCTTAGGCACCAGCCCAGGGATGCTCAAAGTCCTGTTTCTGCGGCCTTTGGGTCCGCTCTCCTCTGCCTCCTCCTCTCCCTCTCCCTTCCCTCTATTTCTAACTTTTTATATAGAAATAGCTCCTATCTTACAGAAAATATGCGAGAACAATTATAAGGAATACTCAGATACTTCACCCAACTCAGCCACTGCTAACATTTTAGAAAAGGCATATTTGCTTTACGTTCCAAGGAAGAATATCATTTCTTCTGCCACATCTCTCCTAAAAAGCAGCATTTCATGTCCCTCTGAGGCCACCTTCTGCTCCTAGGCGACTGCCCCAGAGGGGTTTCTACGCCATGGCCATGGCCCTGGGCTGTGACAGCCATGGTCGTGGTGACTGAGAAGGGCTTCTCCACAGGTTTCACCCCTGCACGTGCCCCGCTGCCCCTACCTGTTCCTGCCCCAGTAGGGAGCCAAAATACTATTTCTATTCAAGGTGTCACCTAGAGAGAGAGCGCCTGGGGAGATAGATGGGGAGGGGGAGGCCAGATTTCAACTTCTTTTCCATGAGTGGCCCTCAAACAAAGCAAGAGCCACCGACAGACTGCAGGCGCCCTGGCTCAGTTTCCCTTCTCCACCAAGCGGCGAGAGTGATGTTTGCACCCAGCCCCTGGTGGAACGCCAAGAGCCTTAATTAATGTTTGCAGGGTGCTTTGAGAGCTGCCATGAAAGGCGGACATAAAAGTGCGGTGTTATTACTGAAGCCGTGATTTGGGTGGTCAAGCCCTACAGCCTGAATCATGCCTCAGCCGTGGCACCATGAATCACAGCCAGAAACAAAAGTGCCCTGGCTATTAAACGAGGAGCCGGAGAGCCCTGCCACCACACCCCCCAGCCCCAGCTCCCCAACCTCGGCCTCCTTTCCCACTGATATTCCACAGGAGAGCACCTTCCTTCTCAACCCCAACCTCGGAGCCTCAACTTCCTGCCCGCGGGCCTCGAATAAGAAGAATAGTCACCCTCTAATCCCAGCACTCGGGAGGCAGAGGCAGGCGGATCTCTGTGAGTTCGAGGCCAGCCTGGGCTACCAAGTGAGTTCCAGGAAAGGCGCAAAGCTACACAGAGAAACCCTGTCTCGAAAAACCAAAAAAATAGTCACCTCGTCCTGTTTCCTTCCTCCAGTCCCCACACACAGTTACTGTGCCAGGCTCTGGGCTGAGAGTGATCAACAGCGGGGACATCTAAGGGTGGCCATTTAAGCAGCACAGCTGTAAGGTGGGTGTCCTGAGGGACTTGTGCTGTGTTCCTATATTGCCTCCGCCACACCTTGTTTTTCAACCAGACCGTGGTGACATTCAGGGCCGGGTGATGTTTTTCTGTGGAGCTGCCCAGGGCTTTGCAGGATAGGATGCCAAAGAGCAACTCTGGCCCTTACCCTCTAAAAGCCCCGGGCATCACTTCTGTAGTGTTAACAACAACAGCACCACCAACAACAAAATGTCCCTTAGACTGTTGCCAAATGTCGCCTCCCATGGGGAGGGGTGGGGGAGAACTATGGACCCATCAATGGCTCTCTATACTGTAAATGAAGCCATTATCGCCAGTGCTGACTCCCCAGAGGTCACACACCAAGGGGCAGTTTGGAGTGAGGATCCAAATTTATGGCTTCTGTGCTGTTCATCTCTCCATGGGACTCCTCGCTCAGACAGGCACGACTTTGACAGATAAAAACACCGCGCTATTTAGACAGGCTGTGTGGAGGGAGGAACCGTGAACAGATAGGGGGGTGAGGTGGGGTGGGCAGAGTATGCGGGACAGAGCAGTCCTGGGGTAAGGGTAGAAGCATCTGAAGACATGGTGCTAAGACACAGTGGAATGGGTGAAGGAAACCATTAAGGCAGAGCAAGGAAGGCACTTGGCCAAACGTCACGTTTGAAGCCCAGATTTGTGCTGGAGTTGAGGAAGCCTGGGCTGCCTCTGGGAGGAGTGTGTGGCCTTGCAGGCGGGGGAGGGGGGGCGTCAGAAGCATTGGAAGGGGTAAGAAGCATGAGGAGGGCCAGCGGTAGGATGCTGGTATGGGGAGAGGGGGCCAAGTTTCCGGCCCACTCGATAGCACATGGCTGATGTACAGTGACCAGGACATGTGCGGGGACCACCCTGGGGTGTCCTACCCATCCTCTTACACCTGTGCTCCCTCAAGTATGAGAAAGCAACATGGTGTGCAGTCAGCCCCCACAAGTGGGACGTATTACTGCAGAAAGGAAAAGCCTGACTCACCACCCTGAGGCCCTGTGGCCTCGGGGCACACTTTCTTCCTCTCCCGTGGGGGAGAACCAGAAGGGCCAGGTTTGTTGAAGCGCCCAAGGGAAGTCTGACCCCCCCCTTCCCCAGACCCATGTGGATCTGTTGTGGCTAAGAAGGGTACAGGGGGCCTGAAAGGTGGCTCAGTGGGTAAATGTATTTGCGGCACAAGCCTCACAGCCTGAGACGGATCCACGGAACCCACGTTTAAAAAGCCGCAAGCACGTCTGTAGTCTCAACGGTGCTACTTCAAAGAGGGGACTGGGAGACAGCAGAGTCACCGGCCAGTTCGCGGGCCAGCTAGCCTAGAGCTGCCGCAGAGCAGAAACGGAAGAGGCATTTCTCTCCTTCCTTCCTCAACCAGGCGGAAGGAAGGAGAGAACCGACTCCCAAAATTGTCCTCAGACTTGCGTATGCATGCCGGGGTACGCTAGCGCCCACACGGAGAAATCTCATACACATGCACGCTCTCTCTCTAGTGTGCTCTCTTTCATACACACACACACACACACACACACACACACACACACACACACACGCACACGCACACGCACACACACACACGCACACACACACGCACGCACGCATGCACGCACACGCAAGCACGCACACGCACATAAATAAATAAATAAATAAATAAATAAATAAATAAATAAATAAATAAATAAATAAATAAATAAGTAAAAATGAGGGGAAAGAAGGCTGGATCAGCTGGGACTCTGGGAAACCCCTCAGAGCACCCTACCACAGGGCATTATCATCCCATGAATCCCCCGATAGAGCAGCACAGTGAAGAAGACAGAGAGCGCCCGAGGGTAGCGAGGCTGTGGGCGACAGAACACCTACTATGTTCTACCAAAGGCAGGATGTGTAAAGCCATTTGCCGGGGTAGGGTAGCCTCGCTCCCACAGAATGACAATGAATGCACCACTGCGTTCGTTCAGGAGTGTTCAGACCAGACGTCTGATGTCATCTGAATTCCTCAAGACAGAAGACTGGGCCGGAAAAAGAAGGGCTCAGACCCATGCATAGGGACCAAAAGAATTGAAATTTGTCCAGGAAACCCCACACTGAGGAGGGTAAGGATGACCTGAGGCCCTAACTGCCGGAGGAAGCCCCCTCCCGGGGAAACAGTGTGATAATCACTCTCGCTGCTGATCTGCACAGCACCTTTTCTGGTGCCTGTTTCAGCTTTTCTGTAAATGACAGCGTGACTCTAGCCAAGCGGCAGTCACTTCTCTGTACATTGCCACCAAGTTGTATATCAACATGTTGATACAACATTATCAACATTGTTCCTCAGTCACGCCTCAGACCTATGGAAAACAATCCCGCTGGCTGTCAATCATGGTCCCCCGGAAGCCAGAGGACAGAACAAAGGCCCAGTTTCCCCTCTGAACGGCCTTCAAAGCTGTTCCACCTCTCTCCTTCCAGGTCTCCTCATCTCCTCCCCTGCCATGGTCCCTCTCTGAGGTAGCAAAGGCCATGGGGCCTCTGAGTTCCCCACGGACAGCTTATGGTTCTCAGCTCCTCCCACGGTCCTGGCTATTCTCAGAAGTCTAGTTTGAGCCGCAAAGCAGTGAATCTCAGACTCATAGATACAGGTTTTCATGTTTTGTTTGTTTGAGACAGGGTCTCTCTGTGTAGCCCTGGCTGTCTTAGAACTCAATATGTAGACTACACTGGCCTTGAACTCACAGAAATCTGCCTGCCTCTGCTTCCTAAGTGCTGGGATTAGAGATGCGCACTACCATGTCCAGCCAGTCCATGCTTTATTGAAATAAACTTGATTCTTGTATTACCATCTACTAGGTAATTACACCAACTATCATATGCTGTAAAAAATAAAGTTATATTTCTATCTTGCCTTCTATTATGCTGAAACCTGCCTTTTGGGAATCCCTACCCATGGGCTCTGTCACATTTAGGGACCATATCGTCAGGTCAGCTCTCACGCGGAGGCCACTTTCACGAGCAGGGCCCACAAGGAGGCGCAGTCTATCAAAGTCCTCATCTCTCCTGCACTGTTGGACACACCACCTCACCTCACCATTCTGAGTGCCTGCATTCATTCAACCAACTCTGCACCAGGCCTTAGACTAGGTGGTAACTAACACGCAGGAGTGAACTCCTTCTAAGAGAGCTCAAACACCTCAGCCATCAAATTCAAGAGTAAGACACAGAACCACGGAGCTTTGGGAGGGCCCTGGAAGACGGCTTTCCCACAGAGCTGACGCTCAAACTGCTCCTGGTAGAATGAGGAGGCACTTGGGCGTTCTGGGAAGAAGCAAGAGCATTTGCAAAGGCACAGAGATGTGAACAGTCAGCCTGTCATGCGTGTGAGAAACAGAACAGCAGTCCCCAGAGTGGGGTCATGTCCGAAGCAGAACTACCAACCAGGAGGAGGGCAAGGCTGGCCTAGGAAGTCTCGACAACTGTAATGCATTCTGCAAGACACAGATCAGATCAGTGTGCCCTGGTGGCTTCCACGGCACATCTGGCAGTGTCTAAATACATTTTTGTTCTCGTCATTTGGTAAGGGTACTGGCATCGGGGGTGGGGAGGGTGGAAGAAGAGACACTACTAAATGCCCTGCAATGTATAGGACAGCTGCCAGACAGAGAACTATGTGGTCCAGGAAATCACTGATGCCCAGGAGAAGAAAGGCTGGTGTGGGAAGATGGATAGTTTGGGTGACGACGTAGAGTGTGAGTTACTAAGGGACACGGAATGGGGAACAGGATAAAAATGACAGTAGTAGCTTGGGCCGATGATGGAGGCCTGGAGCATTGATAGGTAGGTTGCATAGCCAATTGCTGGAGTCCAGTGATGGGATGTTTACAGCAGTAAGTGGACCAATGAAGCAGGGTTGCTGGGGTACCGTCACCAGGGAAGCCAGTATCGCAAGAGCTGAATCACAGTGGCGTTCCCATCGAAATGTGGAATGGTGGCTTCTCTGCATTGGAGACGTCAAGCCATGGTTGTCCTGATCCTAGACAGCTGTTCATATTCCTGCCAAAGGAAAGGCAAGAGAAGAGACGCTTAGGGCTTGGTCCTTCTCTTTAAGGAAATGATTTAGAAGCCACACACATCAAATCTCACTCATATCCCACTGGCCGGAGCTTAGTCATGTGGTTGCTCCCATCTGCAAAGAGAATGTAATCTTTCGCCAAGCACCATGTACAAAGCAAGACTCTCACAGCTGTGGAATGGAGAGTGAATGGCCTTTAGGGGACCATCAATCAATGTGCCATCAGTGATTAAAAAAAAAGTGTAAAGGTCATCAGTCAGATGGAGGCCTGGGTAACTGAGTGGTTGGTCAGTGTTATTAAGAGAGCTGGATGATGCCGGGCGGTGGTGGCGCACGCCTTTAATCCCAGCACTCGGGAGGCAGAACCAGGCGGATCTCTGTGAGTTCGAGGCTAGCCTGGACTACCAAGTGAGTCCCAGGAAAGGCGCAAAGCTACACAGAGAAACCCTGTCTCGAAAAACAAAAAACAAAAAACAAAAAAAAAAAAGAGAGCTGGATGATGAGGGAAGAGAGAGTTGTGGGCAAAGCCGAGCCCACTGTGGACTGTCCAGGGGAGTGTAAAACCACACCTGGGCTCAGATGAAGGCGCGGGGGTGGGGCTCTATAAGGTAGACAAGGGGTAGAGTACACAGAAATGGTACCTACTCTGGAGACTACCAGACACCCCCCCCCACCCCTCCCACCCCCCCACCCCCGCTTAAAACACACTCCAGATTAAAGGGCTGGGTGGAAGGTGAAGTCTGAGCTTCCTGAAGTGTGTGTGCATGCACGTGTGTGTGTGTGTGTGTGTGTGTGCAAGAGAGACAGAGACAGAAACAGACAGAAAAAAATAGAGACAGACAGGCAGAGTAGCATGAATAGTGGGTGAGCGCCTTCACTGTCCATCCCAGGGAGGTAAGGAAAGGGGTAAAAAGACGGACTTGGAATCCATTCTGCACTTGAGAGGTGGTTGCAAGATCAAAAGTTCAAGGCCAATCTGAGGTCATAGGGAGATCTGCCAGAAAGAGAGAAGGAGAGGGAGAAAGAAAGGTTAAAGAGAAAAGAAAAGCAGCCCCGAGTGCTACTGAAACAGAAGATGAGGGCCGCAGTCGAGCTGCTTAGACTGGTAACCTGAGCTTGATCCTGGAACCCGTGGAATGGAGTTGACTCTGCAGAGTTACCCTCTGACCTCTACACACACCGTGACATGTGCATGTCTCCCATAATACACACATGTGCACAATTTATTGTAACAAATTAAATAAATACAATTAATATTTATAAAGAGGCTACAGTGAGGGGCAGAAGCAAGGGAGGAGGAGGGAGGAGGGGGAAGGGAGGAGGGAAGGAGAAGAGGAGGAGAAAGGGAGGAGGGGAGGAGGGGAGGAGGGAGGAGGGGAAGAGGAAGGAGGTGGAAGGGAGGGGGGAGGTGAGAGGAGAAGAGGAGGGGAAAGGGAGGAGGGAGGAGGAGGGAAGGAGAAGAGGAGGGAGAAGGGAGGGGGGAGGAGGGAGAAGGGGATGCAGAAGGATGGAGAAAAAGGTCAGGAACTTGGGGTGTGGTGAAGCTTTCAGCCAGGGCACCTCAGTGTGGGAAGCAGCAGGCAGGAGCAGGAGGCAGGGTCCTGAGGGGAGACTCAGAGTGTGTGTTGTGTGTGTGTGGTATATGTGTATTATGAGTTTGTGTGTGCATGTGCACATGTGTGTGCATGCATATGAGTCAGGTGATGATGTCAAGCATCTTCATCAATCACTCTTCACCCTGTTATTTCTTTTTAAATTTTATTTGTTTATTTGTCTGGGCACATACATGGAGGTCAGAGGACAACTCTCAAGAGTCATCTCTCTCTTCCTGCCATGTGGGTCCCAGGTCCAACTCAGGTTGTCAGGCTTGGCAGCAAGCACCTTTACCTTCCAGGCCATCTTGCTGACCCTTCACCTTATTTTATTTTTTTATTTTTTTTAAAGAAAATGTCTTTGTTTGAATGGGAGCTCACTGATTGGATAGACTAGCTGGTCAGCAAGCCCGGGATGTGTTCCCAAGTCCCTGTCTCCCCAGCAACCAGAGAGATTACAGGCACATGATGCTGTGCCCTACAGCCACAGAGGCACTGGGGATCCAAACTCAGACTCTTAGCCTAGGCCTCACTGGAGCGCCCTGATGGTCACATCCAAGGTCACCATGTGGAGTCTATCATCTGCATGAGAGTTCACTCAGTCCTGGAGGAAGACAATGACAAGTGTCTGCCATCACAGTGTCATACAGGGTGTTCACAGCACACGAGGATTTTTAAGGACAGGGAATTCAACATGCCCACAGATTAGGTGAGAATGTCTAGTGGAGAGGGAGGGACCTAGAAGAGGAAGATGGAGCAAATGGCTGTGAATGTCAACCCAGCACCCAGTGTGGGTCTAACAGCCTGGGACAGGGTCCCTGTCGCAGAGAGGGCTCATGCTTTTGATGGCTTCCACTTCAGCTCTGCAAGTTCTCACCTCCCTCTCTGAGTCTTCTCATCCCAATGCGTGAAGTCAACGAGCTTCACTAAAACCTGCCTCGCCTGATTAACCCAGGCTAGAAGACAAGTAAGAGGTGAGATCCATGGTGCAGGATGCCAGCCCAGCAGCTGAGTAGGTGGGAGCGCCCTGAACCTCCTCAGCTTCTTCTGTCCCTAAGGATGACGCTCTCAGCAACCAAGAGCATAGGTAGCTAGTGAGCAAGTGCCTTTATCATCCCTTGCTTGTACCAAAGGGGTTGAGTTTGGACTACATAAAGTACACCTGCACATCTCTCAGCAGCAAGCATGTTTGTGATAAATGCATCGTCAGAGGATTTCATCATGTGTAAACATCAGGGGCTATTTGCACAGACTTAGAAGGCTGAGTCATGGGAGATATAATCTGAGGGAACCACTGGAATATACGTGGCCCACTGTTGATAGAAACATCATATGTGGCACGTGGCTGCGTCAGGCACCATGCTCACGTTGGAAGAATGATGCCAGAAATACTGAAAATATATAAAATAATGATAAAGGGACAAAACAAGCGGACAGTCACCTTCTTAAAATCCTCGGCGACAACTCCCAGACTCATCCCCGTCCATACCCAGTTATTAGTGGTGTTTCTCCAGGGATGAGTTTCCTAAGAGTCCTCGGGTCCCCGGCATGTGCTCCTCATGACGGTGACTGCAGAGTCATGGGTGTCCAGGAGGCTGTTGGCTCAGGGCTGTGGGTGGAGAGGAGAGTGTCTCACGGTGAGAAAGCAATCCCCAAACAAACAAGCAAAGGCTGAACAGGCAGCTCTCCGGAGTATCCACAGGTGGCCAGTGAAGGTACAAAAGAATGCCCAACACCAACACCACTGCGTTACAGAGCATAAGGACGGACACACACACACACACACACACACACACACACACACGGACACACGGACACACGGACACACGGACACGGACACGGACACACACACACACACAGAGGAGATAATGTGTTGGAACCCATGTGGAGAAGGTGGACTGACACTTAAAATGGCAGGGGTATAAAAGGACACAGTCCCCATGGAGAGCAGGATGGCACTTCTAAAAAGTTAGGTATAGAAGGACCATATCATATGGCCGTTCCTCCTCTAGGCACATGCCCCAGAGCAGAACTTATCTGCCCATTGTCAGTCACAGCAGCATTAATCTGAACAGCCAGAAGTGGGAGCAATCCAAGCTCTGGACAAACCATAGAATGTGGTGCATATTAAAATGTGTATGAAGATGTTCCAGTTTTCAGAAGAAAATGAATATGGAAATTTTGCTGAAAGAAACCAATCTCAAAAAATATGGTGTGCTTCCACTTTTAGGAAGAATGAAATATATATATATATATATTAGCTAAATTCACAGAGACAGGGTATAACAAAGTGATTGCCATGGAGCAGGGTGGGGGTAGGGGTTGATAATGGGTTGAGTTTTAGTTTGGGGAGCAGCACAAAATTATGGTATACTCAACGCCACAAACTACGTTTAAAAATGGTTGAGGCAAGCTGGGTGCGGTGATTCACACCTATTACCCCAGCACTCAGGATGCTGAGGCAGAAGGATTGCTACTTCAGGGCTAGCCTAGGTTAGGCTACATAATGAGATCTTGCCTCAGACAAAACAAAAGACGGGCTGGCAAGAGGGCTCAGCGGGGTCAAAGGGGCTTGTTGTGCAAGCCTTGAGACCGGAGCCTGAGTTCGATCTCTGCAACCCACGTAAAGGTGAACGAAATGCCACGAAATTGTCCTAGGCTGCCAGCCCCACCCCCAGTAACATTAGCTAAAGTAAAACTTCAAGAACTAAAATTAACAACAACAACATCAATAATAATAATAATAATCCTGGTAAGTTTCATATATATTTTACCTTAAGGAAAATAATAAATTGTGTGTTACATATTTACATATATTTTAATACGCTAAGTAACCCCCAGGTAAAGTTATGTTCCAGAGAGTTGAGGTCCGTCGCTGTAATAGTAAAATGATATTCCACAAAATCAAAACTAGTCCTTTCTCAAATTATTAATTAAAAACCAAGACCACAGAACATCATTCTAAGCATTCTGGTACCTGCTTCGGCAGGGGCATGGCCAACTATAGAAGCCATCCCTCTGCCCTGGCCAGCTCTGGGTTCCCCTCACCCATCAGGCATGGCCCAAGCTTTTGAGGAAGGCTAAATTGTCTCAGGTGACAGGAATATGGCTCATATATCTGCACCTATAATTTTGTCTGTCATATTTTTTCACGTTTTTTTCTGATGCCGCCTGATGATTTTTATAGAGAAGAAAACATTCCTTGGATTCTCCATTTTTAAGACCCTATCCTCCAAGCGTCCTTGCAATGTTTCTCAAGTGGGACTGGGAGTGATCAGTGATGCCATCTTTCTCCGGGTGAGTCATGCTGGTAGCCTTACAAGGATGGGCTGGACTCATGGTCCAGAATAAAAGGCCCGTCAAATCTCTGCAAGGGGTCCCCACAGAGACAAGCCGGAACGATCTTCAGTCCCTACCCCAGGAGACTAACACCCTATACGAGGAGCACGGGGCATCCCAAACGGGAAACAACCTTAGTTCCCTGTAAGCCAGGAATCTGGCTTCAAGGCGGGGAGGGAGCGGTGGTCCAGCCGGGATGAGACGGGGCGTGGGGGCAGGGAGAGGGGGAGACAGGGAGCTGCAGGAGCCTTAAGGGAAATTGGGCATCCGTGAACTCTGGAGAAAAAGAATGGGGTGGGGGTACCATAGACGGGAGCCAAGCCCGATTCAGGAACGGTTGCCATGGGAGGAGGGGGTGAGCCGGAACAGCTAACAGGAATGTGAGGCTCTTGTTCACCTGGCAGGTGATGATGACTGATCCAGCCCTCAGTCCGTCACTCGAGACCAGTGGCTCTCAACCATCCCAACGCTGTGACCTTTAATGCAGCCCCTCGCTTTTGTGGTGACCCCCAACCACAAAATTACTTCGTTGCCACTTCATACCTGTCATTTTGCCACGGTTACAAATCGTCATGTAAACATCCGATATGCAGTATCTGATCTTTGATATGAGACCCCTGTGAAAGGGTCGTTCGACCCCCCCCACCAAAGGGGTCACAGCCCACAGGTTGAGAGCTTCCGCTCTAGTGGCTGCTTTTCTGCCACACTGGCCTCAAGCATTGCCCAAGGCCAAGTCGAAATGCCTCTGAAATGTCCATTTTCAAAGAGTCCCGGCATTCCATGCCCTGAAAGTTCGGGGAGTCTGAAGGCAGACAGTTAACAAATGGGACTCAGGAGGGAATGGGGCTGCTGTTAAGAGAGGGAGGGAAAAGTTCTCCTTGGCCTAAAGCAATTTATTCAAGTTACATTTAATTGTACATTTTAATATGAGCCTTCCAAATTTTACGCCACAATAAAACAGAGCAGCCTTTGAAATGATTAAACTAACGATGTCGCAGTCCTTACGGCTAGGGCAGCTTCCAGCGCGTCACCACACCTAATTAAAGGTCAGGGATGGGCGCTGTAAGGGATGTGATGTTTCCCTTAATCTCTGCGTGAATGAACAGGTCTGTTCTGGATGCCGGACATGACAGGCTGCAGGAGACAAGGCCACATGTGCCCAGCCTAGGGGGCCCCACTGTACCACCTACTCCTTTTATTTTCAAGTTGTTTTTTATTTTTTATTTTATGTGTATGGGTGTTTTGCCTGCATGTATATCTGTGTGCCACATGTGTACACTGCCCGGAGAGGCTAAAGAGAGTGTCAGATCCCCGGGAACTAGAGTTACAGACAGCTGTGAGGCACCATGCGGCTCCTGGACTTGTACTTAGGTCTCGGAGAAGAACAGCCAGTGCTCTTAATTGCTGAGACATCCCCCATGCCCACCCCCAACTACTCTTAGTGAGAGACCCTGAGAAGAATAGGAAAGTGCCATTAGCTAGAAAGAAAGAAAAAAAAAAGCAGGTTCGTGAGCATGTTCATGAGAGTCATGGAAGGCTGTGAACAGGAACAGGGACCTAGTGCGTCACTTCCTGTAGTGGGTCTCGGGTTTCCCTTCCTTACAGTAGGGCAGTACTGGAAGCAATCGTACAGGACAGCCTATTAGGCTATTGGGGGAAGAACTGTATCTTTATTTATTTATTTTTTGAAACTCCATTTCATCTGGGAACGAAGGGAGAAAAGGGAGGAGGTGAGGAGAGGAGGAGAGGAGGGGAAATCTGCCCGGGTTCATATTCGTATTCACCAGTTCTTGCTCGCTAGGTGGTCACTGGGCATCTTATTCCCTTGAGATAGTCTCTCACTGAACCTAAAGTTAAGCCGGGAGCCGGCAGCTCCTGGTGATCTGATCCTCTTGTCTCTAGCCCCTACGATGAGGGGGTGATGGGTGTGTGTGTCCCCACTCCTGGGTTTTTAACGTGGGTGATGGGGATCTGAACTTAGATCATTATGGCTGCCATTACCCAGAACCCTCTTGCCTCTGTATGCTGGGACCACACCTGGCTTGCCCAATCTAGATAACCGGTCTGTGTTTTGCTCCTTGTTAGTGGTTTGTTTGTTTGCTTGTTTGTTGTTGTCGTTGTTTTGTTTCAATTTCTTTGACACAGGGCTTCTCATTGTAGTTCAGGCAGGCATAAAACCCGCTATGTAGCTCAGGCTAGCCTCAACTCGTGGTATCCTATTGCCTTACCGGTGGTGGGATTGCAGGCAAGAGCGACCAAACGGCCATTGAATAGACACAAAATGACAGTACTGAATGTGGGTTCTACTCCAGCGCCACACCCGACTTCGGGGAGCTACAGACTTGGCAATGGCACTGGCTGTTTCCTCCCTGAGCCATGAAGGGGATGAAGAGGACTCAGCAGAGGGCTATGAAGGCAGGCAAGTCAGAAGGCTGCTTACCACTCCAGAGGGCATAGGGAACACGTGGTTACGGCATGATGGGTAAAAGACACAGCAGGAGTCAGGCGGGATAAGGATGATTTCTGAGCTCTGCCCTGCTCTGACCCTACTCTATCCCTTCTATAAAGTACGTGACAGTTCCTCACATGGAGGGCAGAGCTGTGGTCCTCGGGTCCAGGCTCTTGGCGATCCAGTCAGAGACCTCAGAATCCACACAACCCAAGTATTCATTTAGCCTTCTGATGCCTCACTCCAGAAACGCAGTTACGCAGCTCACAGAAAACGCGACAAGATTGCCTAAGTTAAAGCTAAGAAAACAAAGGGGAAGGAATAGCAGGGAATCAGGAATAAGACCAAAGTAAACACTCAAAGTTCAGTTCGTGGTCCCTTACTCAGCTGCACACAGATAGGATTCATGCATGTGCTTTCCTGCACACATGTTAAGCAATTAAAAGAAATTTTGCCAAGCCTGGTAGCACAGACCTATAATCCCAGCTACTTGGGGAGCTAAGACAGGAAGTCTAAACATTGAAGGCCAGCCTGGGCAGTTTAATGAGACTAGTCTCTTAAATAATAACTCAGTGGCAGAGATCTCACCTAGCATGTGCCATGCCCTGTGGTCCCAGTATCGTAAATGACAAAAACAAACACATTTACATTTTAAAGGTAGACTTGGCATCTTCTCCCCACCTGTGACACAGGCAAGAGGCAGCAGACGCTACAACCACAGAGACAAACACCACAGGGCCTGGAGAGAGGAGATCGTGACGTGGCCGCCTCTGTGCTAGTCAGCAGGCATGTGACGGCAGCCCGCCATGATCCACCAGGCAATGTCCCCGGTGGATTCGGGACAGGCAGCCGATGGCTACTCAAGACACTAAGGACTCTGTGAACCTGCCTTAGGAGGCCTGGGGGTGGGGCAGAGGCTCACGGGGCTTCAGCATTCAGTGGCAGAGAGAAGAGGCTGAGCATGGAAGGGAAGCTAAGGTGAGATAGCCCAAGAACCGAGAGGGAGAGAACCTTGCCGTGGCAGACCAGATATCCCCGTAAGCCTCTTAGCGGGCAATCGGAGAAAGGAATCAGGTCTACTAATGCGGCAAACACATGATGAGGCACCAGAGAGGAGTGTCAGTGACCTGAGTCGAGGGCCAGATGGAACAATGCCCACAAGGGTCTCTGCAGGGAACACTGACATTAGTCCAAACATGCCCAACAGTCATCCCAACTACAGGTTCTTGTGAGCACCAGAGGTATGTCTTTCCACAGGGTTCAGGGTGCCACCACAGATGAAGAGGTGACCCTGCCAAGAGCCAGATCCTTACTCTCTTGTCTTCCGGCTTGGTTGAGGTGTATCTGTGGCCATCAAGGGGAAGGCATAAGCCATGTTTCTCCTCTCAGCAACTCTCTCTAAACATTAATCCTCTTGTTTGGGCTTTGAAACCTCAGGGCCTCGAGGCTGACAATGCCCTTGCAGCCCAGTGTCAAAGTGCGGGACCTTTCCTCCTCAGAAATCAGACTGTCCCACTGACATTGGTCTCTTCGGAACCAAGTCTCCTAAACGCCCTACAAACCCATCACTTGATCTTGGTGACTCTGTGCAAAAGGAGCCAGGCATGGTGGCTCATACCTTTAACCCCAGCACTCAGGAGGCAGAGGCAGGTGGATCTCTATGAGTTCGAGGCCAGCCTGGTCTACAGAGTGAGTTCTTGGACAGCAAGGGCTACACGGAGAAACCCTGTCTCAAGAGAAAAAAGAAAAGGAAAGGAACATGTAGGAGCTCCCGGGTCACAAAGCTCCTTCAATCACTACTGTCACAACATTTGTTCCAAAAACAACGGCTTGCTGTCACCAGAAGAGGCAACGGCAGGTCCCCCTCCGTAAGCCAGGGGACCTTGTGCTTAAGTCTTCCTTATGACAGAGGCAGGACAAGGAGCCACCCAGGAAACGCTCTCCTTCACTCACCACCACCACCCTCCTCGGGACTCCCGGTCAGCAGCTAATAGCACAAGGACCGGGGTGCCAAGATGACTGAATTCAGAACTGCCCTTCAATCCGGAGCCATGAGAACCATTGACTGAATTCAGAATGGCCCTTCAATCGGGAGCCATGAGAACCGCTGTCCTGGGTGTTTCTGCTAGGTGCGTCGAGGGCCATCGGGCAGACTCTGCCCCGACTATCTACCTATTCTGAAAAGGGACAGTTTATAGAGTTGCTTGACTGTGTGGCAAGCGGGGGCAGGCCCAGCCATTGGGGTGCAGACTGTGTGGAAAGGGCAGCTGATGGGGGTGGGCAGGGCAGCCTTGACAGAATCAAGGTAGAGGGTGGGGAAGGAAAGTGAGGAAGGAGAACTTGGGGATCCAGGAGTCAGACCCTGAGTCGGAAAGTCCCTCTGCTCCAGACTCCCACTTCGCACACAAGGATACCAAAGCCCAGATGCCTCCCTGCATCCGGGACATCTCAGTCCCATTATCAGAAGCCTGGGGATGGTCAGTGTGACCCGAGGGAGGATCAGGCTGACTATGCCAGCCCAGAAGATGACACCTGTGAGGAGAAGTCCCCTCCCCTGGAAACAGCAGCTCAAACTGCCTGGTCCTGGAGCAGCTTGTTTCGCATGCTTGTCTGAGGATATGAACTGACCCCCGGGGCATGAAGCACCCAAGCCAGGACGGTCCTTGCAAATTGCCCTTCCACTCAAGCAGGTGGCTCAGCAAGGTCACAGTCAGTGTCTCGGTTGACCAGTGACACCCAGACCCACCCAGTTCAGCCCAGGGTAGGGGGTAATTAGTCAGAGACTGTCTGAGGTACGGGCATCTTAGAGGCCATTTTCCAGGCCCACTCCGGTCTCCATTCAACATTCTTTCCCCACTAGCCTAAGGCTGCTTGGCTTGAGGAGGAAGCTCCCGCTGGCGTGCTGGGGCCACTGGAACCTTGGACAGTGTTTGAGTTCTTCCTCTGACCTAGCAAAAACTTCACCACTTCTGGGTCTTCCCTGGACCCCATTTCCTTTGAAATGGCATAGAACAAGACACCTGGTATCTGCTTGCTAATGGATTCAACACTAAATAAATCCACACTCCCCACCTGGCTGTGGCTGTCAGCGTGTAACAGAGTGTTCCGGTTGGAAGACACCATTACAAATCACGCTTCCTTTAGCGACCTGAGACCCCCTTCTCCCTTCCTGCCATCTCTTGCCTTGATGCCTTGGTCCAAGACATGAGAGAAAATCTTATCCCAAAAGTCAAAGCCATGGATATCTAGGGCTCAAGATATGTAAACCTGTGGGACAGAGGCTTCTAAAATAAAACCTTTTCAGAAGGCCACAGGGTCATGGGCCAACAGGCATCTGCTCCCCAAGAGCACACACAGCAGGTGTTAAAGACGACCAGTCCCAGCTGCCAGCTCACACATGCCACATTCATCCATTCAGGAGTGTGCCCACCCTGAGTACCCACTGTTCATTAAGCCCCACACAGCCCCATGAGAGGAAAGCTAAGCACATGCTTAGCTTGAGGAACTCCTGTTTTTGCTTGAGGAACTCCTGTTAAGAAAACGAACCTACAGAGAGCCACCATAATGCAGACTAGACGCCGCATATCAAACAGGAAACTGAGACAGTGCCTTTCTTATTGCTGTTTTCAGGAGTTACCACAACCCCGGAACAAGTCTCACGGGGTTGAGAGGAGGGGCCAGGACGGCTGTGTTCCACCGGAGGCTGGGAAGAACGTGTTCCATACCTTTCCAGTGCAGGCTACCACATTCCTTGAATCCTGGCTTCTCTCGCCATGTTCCAAGTCAGCAGCACCATACCGTCTCTCCTGCCTCTTTCTTTTGCTGGACTCCTGTGGTCACACAGGGCTCTTTAGGTAACCCAAGGGCCTTCCGCTGAATCCTTGATCTAATGACTTCTACAGAGTCTCCTTTGTGGTTTAAGATAGCATATCCAAATGGCCTGGGATTAGGAAGGGGGCATATCTGAGGCTTTTAATGTGCCTCCCACGGCTGGAGGACAGCAAACTCTCCCTGTGGGAATGACTACACTGGACTGGATTGAGGCCTTACTAGATTTCTATGCAGAAGCCCTTGGGATGAGTGGGAGATGATACAGAAGGAGACATGCCCTCTCATGAAGTAGGAAAGCATAGTTTATTTTTGTCTTTGGTTTGATTATTTGTTTTTAAGAAAGAGCCGGGATCTGCTTGATTGCTTCCAGTCCTGAGAGGCTTACTACCCTTCAAGGGGCAATCAGGCATCAGGGCTCAACTAAGGAAGATTTTCTCCTTGCAGATCTGTTAACTAAACTACAGTCCCAATGCCTCTATCATTGCTGGAAATATTAATACACACCCCCCCCCCCCCCGCACGGTGCTCAGTGACTTTAGCTAGAGCACAGTGAGGGCTGTGCAAGGGAGGGTCAGCGTGCACAGTGGTCTAAGAGACCCAAGAGGTTCCCTGAGGCTCATCTTGGGGCAGCCTGTGTTTGCCCTAAGTCCCTTTGGTAGGTTGCAAGTCAACATTTTAGCAGAGACTATCTTTGTCAAAGCTGGGCAGGTGGCCAAATTTCACCGACGCCATCTCCTCTACTCCAAATCAACTGAAAAGAACCCAAGCTGAGGATAAATCTAAACTTTGAGCTTAAAGAGGACCGAAAAGCCGATACTGACATTTTTCTTTTCTCTTTTTACGTCACAGGGAAGTAAGTTGGTGAGGGCTTGGAGTTCTTGTCTTGGGGGGGGGGGGTTCTGGCAGCTTCAGCCAGGTGTCTCTGCGGGAGAGGGAGGGAGGAGCTTTGGCGGTGGGAGTATCTGGATGTAGGGGGGACCTAGGGAAGGCTTGCTTCGAAGCCCTTCCATACACCTGTTCTCTCTATCACTTTATTGGCCCGTCTCTCGGGTGGAGGAAGTAGAGCAGACACAAGCTTGCTCTCCCGGAGAACAGTGACAGGCGGACTCCTCCCTGCCCAACAGAGCTTCTGTGGGAACAACGCTTGTCTTTGCTTTACCATCTTTGACTCGGAACACCCTGGGAAGAATGGGGAAACTGAGTCAGTGGAGAGCTGCGGGCCTTGGCTCCTGCTGGGTAGCCGCTGTCAGCAATGGCCCACCCTTAAAATCCTGCCTTTCTCTCCCTCCCTTCCTTCTTTGCTTTCTCTCCATCCATTTCCCCTTTTGTATTCCGATTTCCTCTTCTTTCGCACCCAAAGCCAAGCCCTCCCCCCTGCCCCCACTAATATGCAGCTCTCAGGGACGGCTGACCATGCGCATGCGTGTTCCTTTGATTGGCAGGCCTTTGTATCAGTTGGTCTGGTCCACGCCAGGGGAAACAGGTGTGGGCACTTGATAGCTGGGAGACTGGCGATCCTGCGACAGCTCCCCTGTCACCAAAGGAACTTACTCCTCCACTCTGGACCTCATGTTCTCTTCAGCCGTAAAGAGGGCTGATACTGCCTCCCTCCTGGGTGGTGGTAAGGACAACTGAGATCCCAGCGGAGGGCCCAGCGGAGGGCGTGCTTAATGTTCACTAAAGCTACATTGGCGGCACAGCCCCTGGAATGCAGAGCTCTCCCGAGGCCTGGATTTAGAAACAGCAGGGCCAGTGCTGACTAATGAAACCCGGGAATCACTGGCCCCCACAACCAGGCAGGTACTGGGTGGAGGCTGTTATTGTTTTCTCCCCTCGGGTGTCAGCCTCTCACTGCAGACCAGCCACTGGACTCAATGAATGTTTGTTTCTTTATGATGTTGATGGATCATCCTGTAACATTCCAGGGCCTAATAAGGGGGTGCAGGCTGTTGGGGAGTGAGTCCTGGAATCTCCCTGCCTGGAGCACACCCTGGAAGGAATGGTGATTTTTGTTTTTTAAAGGCTGGGAAGCCCAGAGAAACTTCTGTCCGAACAGACAGAGCCAGTTCCAACATGAGCAGAGGTCAAGACCTCCATCTGCTGAGGTTCTAGGAAGGTAAATCAAGCAGAGCCCACAATGGGAGGTTGGGGGTGACAAGACACAGTACAGGAGGGACCAGGGCAAGGAGGACCTGGTTCTTCCCAGAAGACAGGGCAACTTCCAGAATACAGACTTAATATGAGGTATGGCCTCCCTTTCCAAGGACCGTACCTGGAAGGCAGTGAAGGAATTGAAATGGCATAAGGCTCAGTGTCACAGGCAGTGGAGAGGGTCATCCATGGACTTCATAGTCCAGCGGGATCCAGCTGAGGGAGCAGTAGGTGAGGAGGAAGCCGCAGCCAGTGTGGGTGGAGAGATGCCATCTCCTTCACAGAGCTTCACTGAGGGCTGAAGAAGGTTTGAGATGTGAGGCTGAACGCCAGGGAGTTGACAGCTGCTTCTGCTTCCACTCCAGGGGAGCAGGAGAAAGAATCAAGTCCTTTAAGGAGATAACCAAGTCTCGGACAGACAAAATGCTCCATGCAGGACAGGGAAACTGCATCCATGAACTCTCTATGGTCACCTGAACAGGGCAGCAGAATGGCAGCACCTGTTGACATGCCAACGGGGACAGGGACAGGGGAAATTCCACAAGGTCCTGCCCCTAGATGAAAAGCTGCGGGTGGGCAATGCCTGGTGAGAGATTGGTGGGTCGGGGTGTCCGTTTCCTTCAGGAACCACCTCCCACATAGGCTGTCCAATTCCAAGTGGTCAGATCTGGACATGTCCGTACAGGTAACACTAAATGGACTCAGTAGGTTGGACGGACGGGGACACACACACATTTAAAGATGTCATAAATTTGGTAGGAACCCAGGGAGGCACAAGAGGAGTTGGAGTAGGGAGGAGTGATGTGGATGAAGTTCTCAATAGATAGACAGACAGATAGATAGGTAGATAGACAGACAGACAGACAGCTTGCTATCCCTGTGGTCTAAAATAAATCTTGCCCTCAATAACTCTTTCATGTGTGCACAGAGCTCCCAAAGTTGGTTATTTTCCTTGCTTCAGTTTTAAAATATGAAGTAATAACCAAGGATTCAAGAGGAATAAGAAACAATAAAGGCATCTCAGAGGGAACATATTTGTACACCAAGACCTTATATAAATTAAAAGGATCTTTAAAAAAAAAAAAAACAACAACAACTCTGTGAGTTCGAGGCCAGCCTGGTCTCCAAAGCACGTTCCAGGAAAGGCGCAAAGCTACACAGAGAAACCCTGTCTCGAAAAACCAAAAAAAAAAAAAAAAAAAAAAAAAAAAACCTCAAACTCAATAAGCTTTCAGAGCCTAAGGAAACTTCAAAATTCAGGCATAAGAATGTATAAAATATAAGGATGTAAAACACATTTATTGAGTAGCTTTATTGTTTGATAAAGAGAAAAAGGGATAAAGTCAAGAAGAGGGATTTTCAATATTATCTGTTTAAAGACTGAATCAAATAGAACAAAGTCTGACTATTTCATGAAGCTGGCTGAAGTGTTCGGAGCTGTCCTCCACACCTTGGTTCTGAATGTCTTGGCATTTGGGACAACATCACGGCTGGTGGGACCCCAGGGCACAACCCCCCGGAAGTGAGCATTTTGTTTCACTCATGGCTCCGACTCTCTACTTACCAGAGAGCTTGGGATAGAAGAGTAAATCAATTTGCCAAATGAAGCAACACATGAAGAGGCAATGAGAGACGTTAGAACACAGTGGATTCTGGAATCGCTGATCCACACAGCTGCCGCTGGCCCCCAGGGACCAGCCCATTGTCATTAACTGGCAGGGATTACCTCGTGTGGCCCTTGCAACACTGGGAGGAAGGGGGCAATTGTTACCCTCATCCTACAGGTGAACAAAACAGGCTCCATGCTAGAAATCATGCCTGGGAGAATAGTGCTTAGAATTGAGTCTGCATGTCAAAAAAAAAAAAAATCTGGATTTTAAGCTATAAGCGGCTCCAAATTTTTTGAAATAAACAAGACAAAAATTGCCCAAGGAGTTCATAGCACAAGAGGCCAATTAAACAGATACCCTAAAATCGCACCCAGGACCAGCACATAGCATACAGAAGGCACATAGCCAGGAATAGGGAGGGCATCACCAAGGAGGCGATATTGGTGAAGTAAATGCAGAGAGACGTCAGGATCCAGCTCTTTCTCCTCCACATACCCCTGATGGTGTTGGGAAGATCCGTGGCTGTGGCCTGTAAGCACAGAACCCGAGCACACGGGACTGAGGCCACCGGGAGACAGATACAGCTGGTTTGGCTATAACCTCCAGTCTGAGAAAGTTTTCTCTTGTCTATACAGAGGGTGAGAATATCTTCTTTAGAAATCATGGTACCCGCTGAGTGTGACGGCCCAAGCCTCTAATCCCAGAGTCGGGTTCAAAAGCAGCCTGGGCAGCATAGTGAGACAGTGTCTCAAAAATATGAGGGTGTGGGTGGGTGGGGGGATGAGAATGTAACCGCATACTCTTTAATGGTAGCTATCATCCCCTGGGCGGTTTTTGTATGCAGGGCACTGGGTAAAGTCTTTGTTTTATTACCTTTAATTCTCACAGTGACCCCTCTGAGGCAGGTACTGTTTTGTCCCCTTTCAGGGACGAGGAAACCCAGGCTTACAGAATGTGTGTACAAAGTCCCCAAGGGTTAGTACGTGGGGACATGAGACCCAAGTTGTCAGCTCCCAGTGCATGTGTTTAACCACTGCCTCTCACAAGCACAGACAGCCAATTAAGGCAACAAGGGTTTAATTGCTTGCAATTGGAAGGATAAATGAGAATGTGATACAAGCGCAGTCCATGGAAACCAAGCTATCATTACGTCCATGAACACCTATCACATGGTCACCGCTCCATAAATGCTTGTGAAATGAGATGGCATTTACCTCTAGGAAATGGGAACCAATGACACATTGCCCTGGTGCAAAGCAATGGAAACTCCCAGGAGGCTAATGGGAGGTCCCCAAGCCGAGCAGGTCCCCAAGCTTCCCCGCACACGGCTTCTCCAGATGAGTTCAGAATCCCTCAGCCGGGCTCGGGTTCCCGTGGAGCCTCCATTTCAGAGCAAGCCTCCTCTGTGATGAGCTGGGCCAGGCAGGACACACGGGAGTTCCCATGCCCATACCAGTGACAAAATCCATTCCAGTCAGGTCAGGAGTGGGTACCAGGAAGTGACCGTCGTCGCTGGGGGTGGGGTTTTCACAGAGGAGGCTTGCCCTGAAATTCATCTCTGGATCAGAGTCCAGCGCCCCCTCAAACAGTCCTCAGCACGGACTCAAAATGAGAACCAAAAAGAATCTCCTTTCAAGTAGAAAGGAACAAGAAGACCTCGGCTTTCTCCTGGGAGAAGCCGTCGTCATCTCTGGGGCCCAGGGTTCGTTTTATGCATGTATTCCTTCAGCAAATGTCACCCAACCCTTGCTGGGTGCAGGAGAGGTCTTGCCCACCCGGGAGGAGTGTCCTCAAACTCAGAAACTGAGAAACTAAGAACGAGCTCCTCTCTCCACTGGGTCCCCAGCGCTGCACGGTGGGACCGGAGGAGCCAAATACAAGCCAAGTTTCCTCCTCCTTCTCCCCGAAGCTAAGACCAGAGAAGGAAACTGAGGCCGGGCTAGCTAGCAAGAGGTAGCGATTTACAAAATGTACTTGTGAGGAGAGCGGGAGAAGGAACACCGAGAGAAGGAACTGAGGCAGAGAGAGCAGGGGAGATGCGAGACGGCGTGGGAAAAGGAGGAAGGGAGCAGCATCCAGGCTGGATTCTCCTTGGGGCCCCGTCCACAACGCTCTAGTCACGTTTTTAATTAGTCACACGATTTTTCCATCGCCCTCAACAAGAGCTTCTCTCTGATTAGTGTTCGAAACAGCCGGCCGATTTTAATCATGGCAAACACGATGATCCCGGCTATGATGGCCTGAGCTACTAAAAGCAGAATATAAAGACCCCAGTAGAGGCGATGATCGGGACCCTCAGCCCTGGCCACCAGCTGGACCCACGCGCGGGACTGCGAGCTGTTAGGCAGCTGGGATGGGACCGGGACTTGCAGAGCGCTCTCGGCTGGAGGGTTGAGAGGCAGGCCTCGAGGGTGCGGGCACCACGGGTCACCCTGCAGCAGGTCCCGGAACGACAGGCCCGCGCGTGGCTCCGGGCCACGGCACAGCGGGGGCTCGCCGTGGCTCAGGAGGTCCTGATGATGGCGCAGCCACTCGAGGAAGGGCCACAGGCCACAGTCGCAGAGCCAGGGGTTGTGGCCCAGCAGGACGTGAGTCAGCTGGGGCAGGGTCGCGAACACGTCTCCGGGGAGCGTCTCCAGCTGGTTGTGCTCCAGCTGCACGGTCTCGAGGCTGCTGAGGTTGAGGAAGAGCGCGCGGGGCAGGGCCCGCAGCCGGTTGTGGCGCAGCGACACCTGGCGCAGGCGGCCGAGGCCGCGCAGCGCCTCCTCCGGGAGCTCGGCCAGGGCGTTGGCGTGCAGCGCGAGCACGCGCAGCTCCCGCAGGCCCTGGAACGCGCCGCGCGGGAGCGCGCTCAGGCGCGGGTTCCCGGTCACGCCCAGCGTCTGCAGGCCGCTCAGGTTGCGGAAGCAGGCGGCGGGCAGCGTGCGCAGCCGGGTGCCGTTCAGCCACAGCTCCCGCAGGCCGGCCATCTCCCCGAACAGCACCTCCGGGAGCTCCTCCAGAGGGTTCTCGAACAGGGTCAGCCGAGTCACGCTGCTCGCGCGAAGGAAGAGCGCGGGCGGCAGAGACGCCAGGCGGTTTCTGGACAGAGTCAAGGAGCTCAGGTTGCCGAGGCTGTCGAAGGCACCGGGTGCGACGGAGCGGAGGTGATTCCGGTCCAGCCGCAGCTCCGTCAGGGCGCCGAGGTTGCCCAGAAGCCCCGAATCCACAGATGCGAGCTGGTTTGAATAGAGCAGCAGTTGCTCAAGCTTAACCTGCGCCGCAAGCAATCCCATGGGCAGGTGGGTCAGGTTGTTTCCCGATAAATCCAACACCTTCAGCTTCCCCAGGCTGGTGAAAAGGTTGGCAGGAAGGGAAGCGAGCTGATTTTGGTTCAAACAGAGCTCCTGCAGGTTAAGCAGTTTCTGAAACAGGTTTTGGTCCAGGTCCCTTAGTGCATTGTGGTTCAAGAACAATTGTTCCAAGAGCACCATCTTATCCAGGAGCGGGCTTGGAAGATGAGCGATTTTGTTGCGCGTCAACCTGAGGGTTTTTAGGTTTATGAGGTCATTGAAGGTGCCGGGGTCGATGGCGGAAATGTGGCTATCTGAGAGCATCAGGCGCTGCAGGACTGTCATGCCACTGAAGCTGTGGTTCCCCAACACGCCCTGGTCCATTCGGAAGAGCAGGATGTGCGTGAGGTTCGTGGGCAGACCCAGCTCGGCGATGCGAGCCACGCTGCCGCCCGAGCACTGCGCCGCATCGCGGACCACACACTTGCAGGTGTTAGGGCAGGGGAAGGGCTGGGCGAGCACCAGTGCGAGCACGGCGCACATCAGGGCGCTCCTCAGCATGTCTGAAAGGAAGGCAAATGACACAAGGCTCAGAGCAGGCCTTGGAGTCCAGCAGCGGCTGCAAACACAGCTCTTCGGCCAGCATTTCCACTGCCTTGGAATGTTGCCCAGATACAACCAAGTCCCCCTCCATTCCTACTAGGGCCGATTAAAACATAAATTTACTTTTCTAGTCAGGGTGTGTGGGTGCTGGAGATTCTAGCTTAGGCTTGCTGAGTACGCATTCTTAATCTACTGAGCCATCTCCCCAGTTCTGTTAAGAGCACTGAAATCTGGGCACCTCCAAGCTACAGAAAGAATACCTTAGAATCTTTATAGAGCGGGCGGTGGTGGCGCACGCCTTTAATCCCAGAACTTGGGAGGCAGAGCCAGGCGGATCTCTGTGAGTTCGAGGCCAGCCTGGACTACCAAGTGAGTTCCAGGAAAGGCGCAAAGCTACAGAGAAACCATGTCTCGAGAAAGAAAAAAAAAAGAATCTTTATAGAGAATGAATTAAAATTCTCAGTCATGTTCAGTCATCACAAGTAGTGTCCACGGGGGAAATTGGCTGTGCTGCTGACTTCAGGGCTGGCTCTGCCCAACAGCCAGGAAGGGAACAGCAGCAAGGCCCACATGATCCATTTTCTTAGAATCATATTGTTAAAGTACCAACACCCAACAACACAATACACCCTCCTTGGACTGCCAAGCTCGGTGAGGCCGGCGGGCACTTTGTACTGTTAACCGTAGGCATGAGGAGGGCAGCAGGCCGAGTCCTCCGACCCACGGAAGTTAAGGAAGTAATCTAAGGGCCACATAGAATTGGAAGGTAGTCTTTCTGACTCACGTTTAAATAATCTGTCTGCTTCTAAGCCAAGCTGCTTAATAAAAAACTACTCTGGACATTGAATTAGAGAACACTAGTTTACTCAGTCTCCCAAGTAAAAATTTGTAGTTCCTCGTACCTTATCTCCTTTTGCGCCCCCCCCCCCCACGGACCCTCTAATTACAGACACTAATTTAAGAACATTTGGCCTTACCTGAAGCGGTTCTGCACCCTGGACTGACTGAAATGCTTACAGCTGTGCTGGTGACTCGGCACTTCACAGAGGAAGAGGGAGTATCCTTGCATCCTGAGGATAAAGACCTTACCAGAAAAAAAGGCAAGGCAAAGACTATCTCAAGAGGGCATATTCTGGGCGTTCATGACAAGAGCTTTCAGACTGTGAGAGGCCGTGGTAAAGAGTCCTGGTGTCGAAGCTAAATGGTAGGAGGCCCAAGTTTTTCCATAAATGGCAAGCTAAAACTAATAACGAAGTTTAGGGATGTATGGATCACTGCGGCAGTCACACCAATAAATGGGTCATTAGACATACATACACACACACACACACACACACACACACACACACACACACACACACATATATATAATGCATGTCACATTGCACCGATTCTCACCCCCTTTTAAAGAAAAAATCATTTACTTGGTGTATGAGTATTTGGGTGCCCATGTGCCACCACCTCACTTGTGGGCGCCAGACATCTCAGGCAGTCAGTTCTGGACTTCCACCACGGGGGGTGCCAAGGACTGAACTCGACATGCCATCAGGCTTGGAGGTACCTTTGCCTGACGAGCCATGTCCTGTGCCTGACATTTTATTTCTTAAATAAGGCTAAAAACTTCTCAAATGCCCCCTCCTTTAAGGGCTCTAGCCACTGTCAATCTTGTTCATTACTGGCGCTGTTCAAGAGCGCATGATCAGTGTCATGTCGGACTGCCCGCCACCGTGGGTCTACAGACATATGTGGGTGTACCACACACCGGGTGAAAACCCCTGTGCGTCACAGCTCTCGCTTGTGCTTGCCACTCTCTCCATCTTGCCATGAATGCCCATCCCTCACCTGGCACGGCTTGGCACGCCCCAGGAGAGCCAAACAGCACATCAAGCCACCGACCTACGGTCTCCAATGGTGTTGAATTCTGCATTTCTGTTTAACGATGAACTTATCTTAGCATGAAGGGCCACCTGTGCTTCGGCCTTGGAGAAACTTGGGTTTCCCTTTTCACGTAAGTGTCTATTTTTTTCCTCCTTTAGACAGTCTTGCTATGTAGCCCAGGCTAGCTTCAAATTTATGATCTTCTGGACGTAGTGTCCTAAATTTTGGGATCAGAGAATGTGCCACAATGCCCAGCTGTGTTCACTTTTGTATATGCAACCTTTATGTAGACATTCTCTGTATGGTCTATTAACCTACTGTCAAGTCATAGGTGTTAAGTAAATCCTTCCAAGGCAGGAGACCCCAACCAATTCCTTGACATGCTCTAAGGCTCTTTTCCTTAGCACTCAGATCTCTGGGGATAAACAGGTTCCTTGGCATGTACCTAAGAGGTGGAATTAGTTTAAATGTTCTTAAATCACTAATTTCCATTTTTATCACAACTCAAGATGATCCTTCAACTGCTTTAAGAACAAAGATCCAGGGTTTAGGGAGACAGCTCAGCCAGTGAAATGCTTGCTTGCAAGCATGAAGACTCATTTAATCCCGAGAACTCACGAGAGAAGCCAGGCATGGTAGACAGATCCGTGGAGCATGCTGGGTAGCCGCACATCGATAAGCTTCAGGCAGCTAACAGACCTTACCTCAAGACACCCACCACACACACAACGTTTACTCGAGATTACAGAAGGGAGCAGTTTGGAGAAGCACTTCTTACAGTACTTTAACAAGTTGGGAAAGAGCCCCCCCTCAGTGTATGCAAGGACACAGACTGTTCCCCCCCGTTTCATTTTCTCCTGTGCTGGAGATTGAGCCCAGGGCTTTGTCCACACTGGGCCAAGCCCTCTACCACTGACTGAGCCAAGTGTAATCAAGCCCAGCAAGGGCCTTCTCAACTGGAACCATCTAGTCAGCTCTGAAGCACAGGGCCAAGGCAATGCCTAAGGTCGGACGAGTTCCTCTAGTTCTCCCCGAGAAGCAATTCTAGAGCCCCAAACTACCAACCTACTCAGTCTGCATTCAGCCCTTCCCCCAACCAGCCCACCACACTCAACAGCCAAGCTGCCACCTTCTCCACCCACTCGGGCAATAAAGGCCAGCAGAGCTGCTTCTCGGGACCCTCTATCTAGTTCTCCCATCCTTGTTCCTCAAGGGCTCCTTTGGGTGCCCAAGGCACACTACACTGATACTGGCTGTTGACTGATCCCAACGGATAGATTAGGTCTCAAGCGTTATTTCAGCATTTCCTCCACTGCTCCCACCCCCCACATTTACCACGTGTCTGTTGTGTGTAACTGCCGGGACTTCCTTCCCTAAGGCAGTTACAGGCCCAAGGGTCATTTGGAAACACTGTAGTTATTCCAAGTTAGGGAGACCAAAAAAGGAAAAGAAAATAAGTAGTAGATCCCGAGAGCTGCATTCACATAACTAAAAATCAAACAAGTGTGTAAAGACCCAGGAAAAATTTGATTCATTAAAATTTTTATTTTGAATAGCTTCAATCAAAAAGATTTCATAAGGCTATTTACAATGCTGAATGTACAATTATGAATATCTACCTTTTTGACAACAGGGTACCATTCTTGAGCAGCAATACAATTTTAAAAATATAAAGATGTGGTATCATTTCTGATATATAAAGTTACTTAAAAAAATCCACGGTCTTAGGGAATTCACAAATCATAACAGGAAGTAACTTTTATTAATTTCATGTGCACATAATTACCAAATTGTAATACATTAAAAATACGTGTAAATGCCCAGACTGTACAAAAGTTAATCCCTATCTTGTTAAAAGTTCCCAGTAACCTCCCACCATAAATATACAAAACCCTTTTCTTCGACACACCAAAACTGCATGCATGAAATTAGATGTTCTCTAAAGCCTGAAGTTGCCCTCACTGCATATGAGCTGCTGCTGCTTCTGGAGCAGGTTTTAAATGTATGTATTATGTATGTATGTGTGTATGTGGGTGTGTGTGCGCACACACAGAGACATGACAGATCATTCACCATGCCCTTGAAACTGTGCAGCACTTTCATCAGCATGGGAAATAAATACAGGGTGTAGAAACGGTGCAACCTGGCAGGCTCTCGAGCGTCAGGCTCTGAAACGGCTAAGTGTCATCGGTCTGTGCCTGGTCTCACCAACACCGCTCTCACCCCAGCACTATCTATCTGCAGCCCTGCTCTACAGCAGGTAGTGCTACAAGACAGAAAACAGTTACCACCATTTGTTTGTATCTGAGGAGGAAAATGACTTGAAACAACCCTGAGGGAGACCCACATTAAAAAATCTTATTTATTTAAAAAGTTAAAAAGTTACATATCATTATTTAACAATTACTTTCCCGGACATTTCTGTCCTTTAAGTATGTGCATAAATAAAATTTAAATCAGCAATATTATCAATCTTAATACATCAAAATAATATATGTACAGATTTTAAAATCTAGGTCTGTATATACTCAAATAATTTAATGTAAAATTCAGAACCCAAATCTCTATATAACAGTGACCTACAGAAGACTCTGTCTACCTACGGCACTAAGCAGGACCCATGTCTGGACTCACAGACATTCCTCACACAACATCCTCACTGGAATAACCTACCCTGTCTATGTTCAAATCTAACTTCCTACAAATGCTTTCTCTCACCTACATAAAACCTTGTTCCTTTGCAAACAATATGGACAGATGAGATATAAACCCTTATCAACTCTAAATATTAAAAGGGATATGTGTCAAAAATAGCCTTTTATGATCATTCTCTTGAGGATGTTAAATACAATTAATATTGGGTTTCTAAGCTGCAGTTAGCAATTAATTATATGCTTCAGCATTTAAACCAAAGAGTAAGACTTAACGATCCAGAAAAATCACTAAAGAATAACATGAGCATTATTTGAAATGAACACGGACAGTATAAAACAATAGAGGATAAGTAACTATAGAAAATAGTGCTAATTCACAGCTCAAGAGGTCTAAGATGCATAGCTTCATAGAATCATTCATGGGACAATTGTTCTTATCATGTAACATATAATAATATCATACATTTTGTTGGAAAAATTTGATTATGTATTTTGCAAGAATCACCAGTGGCAATAGCAGTAACAGTGATCCTGAGAGAATAATTTACATTTTTTTTCTACAATTATCAAACATCATTCAGGTCTCTGCAACACAATAAGAAAAAAAAATGGTTCCACAAATCTGGGTAATGTGGTAAACTGGTAAGTACATACTGGGACAGTAATCATCAACTGGGAATGGAAAGCATACACACGTGGTTAAGAACGAACATAGAATAACATCACACTGTCTCACTAATTTAGAGTCCATCTTTATAGCAATGCCAGCTTCCCATGCTTATCATAGCTGTGGGCACTGCCAAACTGCCAGGTCCTACCTAGGAAGGCATTGTGGATATTCCTTGAGAAATGAACATTAATCAGACAAAACACAAGTGTGAAAAATGCTTCCTACATTTCTTTTGGCTCAATAGATGTGTATACTTTATTTTCTCAAGCTCACTTGTAACAAAACAGGTATGTGCTGACCTCTGGTGCCACCTAATGGCATAAAACAAGCTCTACTCAAGTTCACACTGCTTTGTAAAAGTCAAACTCAATATTCATTATTCTTTTAATCCTCATTATCCAAAGGAGAGACATATACCAAGGCTAAGCTCTAACTAACAAAACAGTATTATCCAATTCCTTTAAGTTAAAAAAAAAAAAAAAAACAGATAATGAAAAAGCATGTAGAATGGTAAAAATCCTGAAAGAAAAACAAACAACAGGTATGAAGAGCTACAAGGTCACCACCAAGGAAATGACGGTTGCTCTCTGCATTCATGGATTCTGAGACAGGACTTTACTATCTACTCTAGGCTATCCTTGGACTAAGAACAGTCCTCCTGCCTCAGCCTCCTGTGTAGGAGGAGTACAGGCCTGTACCACCATGCCTGGCTCAGAAATAAACTTTTCTAGTAAAAAAGTTCTTCGTTGAATGAGGAGGCAAACTGGACTGCTGATGTCAGACACAGCGTGAGAGAGACCCCAAAGGTTAGGAAGGACAGAGTTGGCGGTGAAGCACCTTGCTGGCTAGAAAGTGACGACACCCAGGCAGTCTACACAGAGACTATAAACCAGAGGTGGAAATGACCTGAGCTGCTCTACCAAGAGTAACACAAACAAACACTCCTACCCCCAGGTCAAAGGGAACTGGTGTATGTGTAACACAGAACTCTGGGAGAAACATTGGAATCAAAATAGATTTTCAACCTATTTTCACCAAAGGCTAATCACAATTAATAATATTATTTTTACCAATTCCAATATTAGGGCCTACATAAAAAAGAAACTTGCTAATAAGGGGGTTTGTGAAAATTAAATTTAAAGAGGCAAACTAGTGTCAAAAGCTGAAATCTAAAAACCCAACACAGTTCTCTCACACCCAATCTAAAGTGTCTATCACATTACGTTACTGCATGAAGATCTAGGCAGACTGATAGTTAATAACTGTGAGGCAAATGCCATTTTACTGCTTTTGTTTTTAATCAACTACTGTATTATGAGGGCTATCCACTGGAACAGTGCCGTTCTGACACCCAGCGTCAGAAGAGCCGGGCACACCCCTGAATACTGACTGTCACTAGCACAGCAGAGACGGCCTCTGCTAGGTGATGGTGCTGATCTGACATGATCCGTTCTCCTTTACTACAGTTTTGGCTTCCGTCGTTGTCTGAGGCTTAGGCGGCCATTCAGGATCAACTGAGAGCTCCTGCGCCAGGTACATGTATTTTGCCTTTGGTGTCTTCTTTCTACAGCTTAGGGCCCAGGACAAGCAGCATTTCCCCCATCGATCCACTGACTCCTAGGAAAGGAAAAACATCCCGAGTAAGGGCTCAATTGTTACAGCATGCCCTGAGCATAGAACAAGAAGAAATAACTTCTGAATGCAACAAATAACTAGGAAAAAATTCATGCAAAAAAGGTCAGCTTTCAATTTAGGAACAGTCTTGTGCACATACCCTCTTGTGTACTTACTATCTCATTTAAGTAGCTTTCTCTAGCAGAAAACACCCGGGATGAGTAACTCATAAGTACTCAGAAGATAGTTTCATTATCTAATTTGGAAATCCTCATATCCTATCTCAAATTTATTTTTTAATATATTATTGATACCCACCAATCACTTTTAAAAGAAAGGAATCACTGAAAGCTAACACTGTTATCGATAATATCGCTTTCAAAACACAAAGCATGAAGTAAACACCATGGAGTGAAAACCAGAATCTCACTGTCACATTTAAAACTGCATCTCTGGGGGCTGGAGGAGTGGGTTAGGGGTTAAGAGCACTGGCTGCTCTTCCAGAGGTCCTGAGTTCAATTCCTAGCACCCACATGATGTTTCACAACCATCTGTAATGAGATCTGGAGCCTCTTCTGGTGTACAGGCATAGATCCGTGATAAATAAACCAATCTTTAAGACAAACAAACACACACACACTGCATCTCTGGCCAGGCATGGTAGCATATACCTGCAATCCCAGGGTGGGCGCTGCAGCGGTTTGTTGTCAAGCTGACACAGGCCAGAGTCATACGGGAAGAGGGAACCTCAACTGAGAAAATGCCTCCAGCAGACTGGCCTGTAGGCAAGTCTGATGTGGGAGGGACCAGACCACTGGGTGTTGTCTAAGAAAGCAAGTTGAGCAAGCCCTGGGGAACAAGGCAGTAAGCAATGTTCCTCCATGGCCTCTGCTTCAGGTCCTGCCTTGGCTTCCCCTGATAATAGACTGTATGTAACCCGTAAGCCAAATAAGCCCTTTCCTCCCCAAGTCCCATCAGTCATGGTATTTTATCACAGCAAGAAAAGCCTAACTCGCACAGCTACACAATAAGACTTTTTAAAAAACAAGTACCACCATATCCTCACTGACAGAAAACTACTTTCACCGAAGTTTCCCTTGGTGTTCCACAAGCAAGTGCTGGGCTCAAGAGATGGCTCAGTCATTAAGAGAAGCAACTGCTCTTTCAGAGGACCCAAGTTCAATTCCCAGCACACACATAGCAGCTCACAACCATCTGTAATTTCAGTTCCAAGAGCTCTAATGCCCTCTTCTGTCCTCCACAGGCACTGCACATACATGATGCAGACATACATGCAGGCAAAATACCAATACAGAATAAAAATAAGCTGAGACCATTGTGATCAATCATGATGTTACTGTTGAATATGACCTTAGATATGGCCTTGGAGAACAGGAAGGCAAAGTTCTTGAAGAAAAATAAACAGAACAGTTTCAAGTGAAGTTTGAATTAATCTAAATGACTCATTTCACCTCTGTAAACAGACCATAAATTACTTGGTTATTGCTTCTCCCAAGGAAAATTTAAATCCTAGATCATTCTTCTGCCAAACAACAATGAGCCAATCCACACTGGGCTCTAACCTCAATGGAAGCCATCCTACAAAATGGAAATACAAATATGAACATCCAAAGTACCCACAGCCAAGAAAGGCAATGTGTTATAAATACATACTTGAAACACGCTTCTTAACTGGCCAGGCATGTGTAGTCCCTACAATCCTAGCACTTGGGGGGGGGGGGGGGGTAAGGCAAGAGATGATTTGGGGGCTCACCACCAAGCTGAGCTAAACAGCGGGTTTGGAGCTAGTTTAAGCTACAAAGTGATACCTCTATCTCAACAGACTGGTCCATCAATCAATTAAGGCAAGTAGCAGCCAATGGGAAGGACCAAAAGTACTTCAACACAAAAGCTCTAAAAGCTGTAATTCCTGGTGCTTCTCTCACTACAGTGAGACAACCATCAGTAACACTGCCTCTCTTCTTCAGTAAGTAGATATAACATTGAGCTGCATCACTCCTAAGGATTTAAAGGCAAAACTGTAGTCACAGATAAGTTATATTACATCCTAGGGAAAACTAAAAGATTGGAAGATTATTCACCCAGTAACCTCTGTTACCATCACAATGAAAGTTATGAGCTGTGCATGGTGGCACTAGCCTGTAATATCAGTACACAGGGCAGAGGCAGGAGGATCTTCAGAAGTTTGAGGCTGGCATGTTCTACATCGTGAGTTCAAGGTCAACCAGTGTCATACAGTGAGATCTTGCATCCAAAAAAAAAAAAAACAAAAAACAAAAAAAAAAACAAAAAAAAAGAGGAAAGCCCCAGGTAGGGGTTACAGGTGTGATATTACATTATTCTCTTTTTTAAAGAGTTCGTGACAAATCACTGTGTATGAGTATCCAATGGTCACCATGCACAGGACCACCACGGTCACTGAGACGACACTCACTCCGACATTGTACTGCTTCCCCAGTGCTTGGACCCCCAACCCAAGTGTGGCAGAGACCACTGTTCCTAAATATGGAAGCCGCTGTCGCTTTCATTTATTGCAGCATTGCTAGAGCATCACAGAGGGACACGTTGTGCTTGTCTGCAGATGAGTCCTCTGGGAAGGGGATGCACAACAGGCAAAAAGCCCCAGTAACAGAATTGGAGACACACACATTCCCCTCTAAATTCACTGTTCTACACCCGTGGAAACAAAGGCAAGCAATATAATTAAAGCAAATCACAAATGGCATTATAACTGCAGATTTCTTTTAACATTTTGGGATATATTATATATACATAGATATTCACGTTTAAAACAATGTATATTCATTGTGCATCAAGTCACAAGGAAGACCTGAGATTTCCCCTATTCCACCATAATCAGAAACATGTTTGCCCCTGTACCCTTATCTCCCCCAAATGTCACAAACAAACAAACACATCAATGTAGCACACACATCCTCAAACAACACAACCGACTGGAAGAGAAAACTGACGGCTACAGTCACGACAGAGTGAGAAATCAGGAGAGGGAGGACGACAGCAAGGGGACAGCCAGTCAATGGGGAACACAGAGGGTATCTAGCCACGGGGCTTAGAGTGAGCATTTGGATCTCCCCAACACAGAGGTTCAGTCCCTGCAGCAGAACACTGGATCCTTGTATTTAGTTAATTTGGGATGGTTAATGTGGCCAAAAATAGAATCTCCAAGACAACAAGAGCAAGAGTACCAAGGTCAACAGGGAAGCCACACAGAACGTTTATAAAGATCTGCAGTCACACTCTTGCTTCTGAGACATTCCAAGTTGCTCATTCTAATGCCCGGCTCTTTATGGCTAGCAGTCATTCAGGAAGCATTCTTCATGCACGGCATGTATTGTGGTATTCATAAATCTTCTTCCACATCAATCCTCAATATAAAACAAATACAATCCAAACTAGCAATTTAAGTAAGTTCAAATGGTATTTTCAAAGTTTTTTTTAAGTTGCATAATGGCTACAGTTCACAGATTTTCTTCACTAAAGATAAAACGTATCAGGTACATAACCTCAACAGGGTCACAGTGCACAACAGCACGATTCTAGTTCTCGCGTGACTTTCAAATGCAACCACCTCAGCTTAGTGTGGAGCCTACAGCTCGGAACTAACTCAGCATGCCCCTGAACACGGCAAGGAAAGAAAGGGCTGTTCTTTCTCTGACACCAACACAAAACTGGGGGGCTGCAGTCTGGGCTTCCACGGGCTTCTCTGTCAGTCAGGCAGTGCAGGGCAGGGACTGTGGGGGAACCACTGCACCACACAGCACGCGGCTGGAGGAGCCTGGTGCCGCCAGCCGTCTCTGCTTCCTTCTCCCTCAGCAGGGCTTCTACTTCAGCAAGGGGAGACCTTGAGCCGCACAATTCTCTCTGGCAGGGGTGGTTGTCTATGTACCACAGGCATTTCTTTACCAGCCCCAATGGCCTCTACCCACCCTACATGTCAACAACAACCTCTCCCTCATTTCTGATACCAAAAGTGTCTACAGCCACTGCCAAGTGGTCCCTGGTGGGGGAGGGGAGGTAGACAGAGTTGCCCCTGATGGAGGAGAAACTACGCATTACTTACACACAGAAGCATCACTAGAGGAAACTTAATCTTTATGCATTAATATAAGGACTCTCCTTTTCTAAAAGTAAAACTCCAAAAAGTGCTTTCTTAAAACCACAGAACTAAGGCCAAAATCCTTGTCTACCCAATGATATCCAAAATGGGTCAATTCGCAAGAATGCTGAGCTCACATGCTAATGGACTGTGTCTTTGTTGCTGAGGTGGAACTTCACATGAAATAAAAACTTTTAAAAATTAAGAATCAATATTTAGAAATTTTAAAGAAAAAAGACAGTAAGTAGTAAAGAACAAATATATAGCCATTTTATTGTGCCATTCTTTGAACTGGACAGGGTGGCAATGAATCCCAGCACTCAGGAGGCAGAGGTAAACAGATCTCTGAGTTTGAGATCTGTTTGAGATCTGGTCTACAGACTGAGTTCCAGGACAACCAGGGCTACAAAGAGAAACCCTGTCTCCAAAAACCAAAACCAAAAAGCATTTTATAGGGGACTTATAAGACTCATTTGACTAAATAAGCAAATAAGCTCCTCTTTAGAACATGCCTGCACTTCCTATTTAGACAAGGTTAGCGATCTCTTTGGAGAAGGTCAAAATCTGCATGTTTCCCTAGGCCCATGCCTTTCCCATACTACTATTTCACAGGAGAAGGGCGACCTGAGATAGTCTGACCTTCTGAAATAATGTACTGATAGCTATGTCATTATCACCAAGAAGACTCAGCTGAAGGACCTGAGCCCCACGGTTCTTTCTGGTCTTGCCCACTACTAGTGACAGACAGCATGACACTGCTTTGAGGAAGAAGAACTGGAGTTGACCTCAGACCCGTGCTGTCACTGCAGCCACTGTTAGTCACCATAAGCACAGAGCACAGAGTGGCCCTCTCCATCTCATTCAGCAAGCCCAGCATCAAACCTGGATCTCAGGCCTGCTTAATCACCAACACAAAACTCGGGAGGTCACCATTTAGGTGAAAGGGGATGACAGTGAGTTAATGGTCTAAGTCAGGAATGTCAGCCGATCCTTGAACATGTATTAGCAAGGCCCATCACCACACTACAAAGAGCAATGGGTCACGGGTTCCAATGTATTACAATCGATCTCTGACTCTCTGATCTTCTACTGCAGCCTCTCATGGGCTGGGACTGTGTGTTGCAACCCCTGGCAAGGTGAGCTGTTGAATGCTCCAGTTCTCGTGGGGCTGACTGGATGGCAGCCGTCTACAGACTAAGTCTAACCTGGACATTCTGTCAAGAGCTCTCCTGGAACATCCTCACACTAACTAACAGATCTACTCATCTGTTTCTCTTTCCTTTTGCCAGAGCTTTGTGCTCCTTGATAAATCACAGGCTATTTCACTGTCTTTCAAAGCCCTCACCACTGCTTACACAGAAATGAGCAAATACTTTTCTGAATGAGAAGTATTGGTCGGGTAAAGCCCAAGGCCACATTAAATTAATGCATTGCAGCTGTCAAAACAGAAACACAGAAATAAATTCCGCATGTAGAAAGTGTCTCTTGGTTCTGATCCAATAAAAGAAAAAAATTTCTTTACATGACTGGTATTTACATGTGAAAATCAAACACATAAACTATAAAGTAGGCAGAAATTAAAGAATTAACTCTCAGCCAGGTGGTGGCGGTGGTGCACGCCTTTAATCCCAACACTCATGAGGCAAAGGCAGGCAAATCTCTGTGAGTTCAAAGCCAGCCAGCTTGGTCTACAAAGTGATTCCAGGACAGCCAGGGCTACCCAGAAAAACCCTTCAGAGAGGTGGAGGGAGAAAGAATTAACTCTCATCTTTGAGGCTAAGACAGACAGACATTTGCTCATGCACATAGACACATACTGAGGATTGGAATGGAAAAGACTTATGAAATTCCCGAAGTCCTAAAAAGCCTGTATTAAGTGCTTGCCATGAGTTTTCTCGGACTCCTTACCAAAAAACAAAAAGAAATGCCAGGCACAGAGAGGCGGCTGAAGCTGCACACACAGATAACAGAACAAAGTACACAGAGGAAAGCCAATAGGGACGTGAAGAATCAAGAGTAACTGCTCGATCCCAACCTGTGGCGGCTGTGTGGTGGTGACACGACACTCTCCTTGTCTGTCTCGACTGAACACAACTTTCCAAAGGACCGTGTCAAGGAAGAAGCTCTGAGAGACAGTCCAGTGAGGTAAGAATTAAAAACGCCAGGTCATTCCTTCCAACATGCACATTTCATAACATTCACACAATGCTGCATCATTAATATAAACAATGTGAAATGCTTTTCATATGGCAAACCTCAGTCAATACTACAAAGGGATAAATAACAACTCTAATATCAAATACAAGTCATAAAATTCTTGATAAAACAAAACTAAGTTTTCTACAAATCAGGTTCTGATCCCCAGTGCTTCCTCAAATTAACAATGCTGGTGATTCATAGCCTTTTTCTTAAAGAGTTATTTTCACTTAATAGCTAATAGTCTGTCTACATCACTCTACAAACGTTTCATCAGCATCCAATACAAATAGTTCTCTAGATAACAGGAATAAAAAATATCTGAAAAAAAAAAAAAGACGAACCTACACAGTAGGAAAGAGAGTGCTTACGATACAGTCTTACTGTGCTTTCTAGGACTCTTGAATAGAAAATACACATTCTATGAACAACTTAAAATGATCGGCTACAAATATTCATGCTCACATCTCAATTTAAATCCAAGCTATCTTTTTGGGATAGCTGAATTTCAGCATCATTTCTCAATCTAGAATGATCACTAAAATAAACACATACTTTCAAAAGCCTCCACTACTCAAGTCCTTACACATCACAACTTTACCGCTGTCTTGTCTGTTTCTTACACTGGTATAAAGAGAAGCTTGAGAACTTACGAGTTCCTTTTAGAGACACTGCCCCGAAGGCTATTTTCTTCTTAAGCGGTACACTCTGCTGCTGCTTTCCATTAGGGAACACAGGCGGTTCGGGGAGCTGCTGGATACCTACTTCTCTTTCTATTCACCACTCATTTTTGCTACCTCACTACCTATGCCGCCTATGTTCATGAATACAACTCCATCAAATCTCTTGACAGAACTACAGAAAGTAGTCTGATCGGGAAGCTAAAAGAATTTGCCTAAAATGTAATGAGAGAGTGGGTTTCTGTATAATAAATAATATTACCTGTTCTCCCCATCACTATCATCACCAGCACCTTTAAATCACCCAAGAATCCCAAAGCTGAGTGCTTGCTTACCTCGACCATGATAGACACGAAGGCATTGATAAGAACAATGATAAGCATATGTATACGCCACTGGTAGGGTACACACACAATCTAGAAGACAAAAAAATTTTAGTTACTCTTAATTGATATTACAGCATTACATCATGGTTTTATGAAGTTAGGCATGGTAGGTAGCACATGCCTGTAATCCCAGTACTTGGGAGGTAGATAAAAGAAGATCATGAGTTCAGGCACCCTCGGGTACTTAGTGGGTTCAACCAGAATGGGATACTAGAGACTTTTCTAATAAATAAATAAATAAATAAATAAATAAATAAATAAATAAATAAATAAATAAATAAATAAACAAACAAACAAACAAAAAATCTGAGTTTACTGAAATCCTATTACGTACTTATATTCATACACTTTATCCATTTAATTTTCAATAATACCACAAAGCATGTATCTTTTCACACAATAAAAGTCTATCTCATAATTTAAAAAGTGACTGAACTCAGCATTAAATCTTAAAGAGACTCAAAAGTCCATGCTCTAATCTACAGTATTATACATGTCTAACAAGTCTGTATTTTTAAAATAAAAATCTGTCTTTTAAAAATGAGGCAGAGGTTAGATCAATGGCTCAGTGGTTAGGAGCTTGTGCTTCCAAAGGCTCTAACTCCGGTTCCTAGCATCCAGATCTGCTAGCTAACAACCACCTGTTAACTCCAGCTCCAAGGGATTCAATGTCCTCGTCTGGCCTCAAGGTGTATTTTTAACTGTGCACGTTCTTCTAAACACACACACACACAGTTAAAAATACACCTTGAGACGACACTCATTTAATGCTGGTCAAACCTCAAGTTGACTTCTACCTACTTAATTAAGCCTCCAAGCAGCTAGCCAAGCACATGCCATCATATCCAACTAAAATCCGATTGCTCTCTACGACCTAAAAGATCCTTTCAGTTAGCAAGATGCTAGGAGGCCCAGGCGTGAGATGACCTAATGAATTTCACATCAACAACACACTATTGGTCCAGCAAGTTTGAGATGAGGAGACTGCAAGAGATGCCAGAAGGCCAAACCAGACCAGGGCCAATGAACCTGAAGTAAGGATTAAATATTCTCCAGAATAGGGAAGGAAACTTGAACAATGGCAAAAATAAAACAAAGAAGCCACAAGACAAAAACACTTTAGAAAAAGGTAGGATCAAGAGAACCAACAAAATGGAAAGAGAACATTTAGCTTTTTTTTTTTTTTTTTTTAATTTTTCGAGACAGGGTTTCTCTGTGTAATTTTGGTGCCTGTCCTGGATGTTGCTCTGTAGACCAGGCTGGCCTCGAACTCAGAGATCCGCCTGCCTCAGCCTCCCGAGTGCTGGGACCCAGCCAATACATTTAGCTTAAAGCCTTAGCATCTAGATGCTGTATGTGTGATGTGTGCACACACTTAGGTGCACACAGGAGGCCAGAGGAGGATGTCAGTTGTTTCCTGTGATCCAGTGTTTTATGTGGGTTCTGGGGTTTGAACTTGGGTCCAGCAAACACTCTTATCACCCTGAGCTAGTTCAACCTCAACGTTAGCCTTTTTAAATGCTCCATTTGGAGAACTGCTGTCACTTCGAATTCAGGTCCACAGATCACCTGGGGTACAGACTTGAACTTACTGATGTCAACTATAAGCAAACCCTGACTACAAGATCATTTGAGTACTAGTGAAGAGAGACCCGACCAGAGAAGAGACCCACACCGGGGACCCAGAGTGAGGACCAGGGCAGGCAGGAAAAGCCAGAGGGAAGAAAGCACTGCAATCTAAGTGGAAGGTGTTTGAAAACACTGGCCTGGTTATGAGGGTCAATACTTCAAGAACTAAAGAAAGGCTCAGGAAGAAACTTCAGACACACCCCCTGGATGGAACTACTAAGGTGGTAATGACCTTGGTCAGGGCAGTTTCAGTACATCGGCTATGCTAGGTAACAGAGTGTATGGAGGTGAGCAGAATATGTGTTTAAAACGCTGAACTAAATCTCTCAATGAAACACATGAACACACCCAGACACTGCTCTTCAAAATTCCATTCTGTGGTTTGGGTAAGGTCTGTCACTCTTCCATACTCCTGGGGCAGTGTGGTTCCCAATATCAGCGTTAGGGTAAGGGGGCCTTTATGAGCAATGACTTTACAGGAATTCCATTGCCAAGGAAGGATGAATGTTCTTTCTGCTAGGGTAGTTTAGTTGCACCAAGAGCGGGGTGTTCGAAAGCGAGTTGGGCCCCATGGCTCTAAACTACTACACTTCTCACTCTGTGACCTCCTCTACACGTGCCAATTTGATTTCCACCTTTCGGCCTGAAAGGAGATGGAAGTCCTCACAAAGGCTGAACTGATGATGCTGGCGCAGTGCTCTCAGACCTCCAGGACTCCTACATCTATCTCTATAGTGCTACATAGTGCTTCCTCTCCCAAACCCTCAGACCTCCAGGACTCCTACATCTATCTCTATAGTGCTACATAGTGCTTCCTCTCCCAAACCCTTATCGTGAGCTGTTTACCTGGAGCCAGCTTTTCCCAGTTAATCTACAGAACCTAGCTTTACGGAAAATGCCACTCGTACTTTATCAAGAGTTTTGATGTAATCATGTCTTAAGTTTTATTGTACACATGGGATTGAGTTCATTACTGCAAGGGAACTTTCCCCAAATTATGCTGTGCTTAAACATGCCCGAACCAACTGCCTGGTGTCAGACTCTCAAGGTTTGAAGCAACGCTGTCTACTGAGCAGTACCGAACCAGAATTCCTTCTTGCCTAACACCGATTGGCACTCTGCTGGCTCTGGTGTTGGCAGACCCCCCCCCCCCCCCCCCAAGGAAGAACAAGACTCTACGTGATCAAAGTAATCTCGAGCAAAAATAACACTGCTGGAGGTGTAACCACAACTGATGTCAGGTTATGGTGAAGAGCCACAGTAACAAGAGCAGCATGGTACTGGCAAACCCTACCACCACCTCAGACAGGAGATCAATAGGCTAGAAGAGAGGATCTGGTCAGAGTCCACACAACTACAGCAACTCCATTTTCAACAAGGATGCCAGAAGCACACAGTGGAGAAAAGAGAGCATTTTCAAAAAATGTGACGGGAAAACTGAAGACCGAAACGCAGACTGAAACTAGTTCCTTATCTCAACTCCAAACGGATAAAGAACCTCACTCAGCACAAGAGCTGAAACTCTGAAACTGCTTCAAGAAAAAGCTAGAGTACACATTAAGATATTGGCACAGGGAAGGAATTTGTGAATTGGACTCTGACTGCTCAGGCAGGAAGTAAGATCAATAGCAAATAGGATGCATGAAATTAAAAAGCTTCTGTACAGTAAAACCACCACCAACCAAAACCCTGTCAACCCACTGAAGAAGCCTCCTATAGAATGGGTAAAAAAATAAATAAATAAAACCCTTTGCCAGGTATACAGCCAAAAGAAGATTAGTATATAGAATATACAAAGAATTCAAGAAACTAAACAGTAAGAAAACAGTACCACCCCAAACAAAAATAAGGGGGGGGGGATACTGAGCAGTGAGTTCTCAAAAAAAAAAAAAAGACAAAAAGGCAAATAAACATTTAAAAGTATTCAACACCAGTAGCCACTGCGAAAACCAACCCAAACTGCTTTGAGATTCCATTTTACCTAGCCAGGGTGGCTAGCATCAAGAAAACAAATGTTACCAAATGCTGGTGAAAATATGAGAAAGAACCTTAATCCACTGTTGGTGGGAGTGTGAATTGGCACAGCCACCATGGAAACCAGGGGTTTCTAAGAAGCTTAAAAAACTGAATTACCACCGGGTGGTGGTGTCGCACGCCTTTAATCCCAGCACTCGGGAGGCAGAGCCAGGTGGATCTCTGTGAGTTGGAGGCCAGCCTGGTCTATAGGGCGAGATTTAGGACAGGCACCAAAACTACACAGAGAAACCCTGTCTCAAAAAAACCAAAAACAACTGAATTACCATGATCTCAGCAATACCACTCCTGGAGACCGCCAATGATTTTATCTCCTACTCCAGGGATATTTACACAGCCACACTCACCACCGTTCTAGTTACAACAGCTACGAACGGAGTCAGTCTAGATGCTCATCGAGTGATGAACGGGTAAAGAAAATGCCACACACTAACAATGGAATGTAGTCAGCTGTAAAGACAAGTAAAAGTAAATAGTCTGCAGAAGATGGATGGAACTAGAAACTAGGCTAAGTGCAGGAACCTAGGCCCAGAAACTTCAAACTTTTAGATGGAGTCAGGAAGCTAAAAAGGACATATAGGAGAGAAAAGAAAGCGGGGTGGGGTGGGGTGGGGTGGGGGGTTGACGACAACAGTGGCACACACGTTATATAAAAGTAGAGGGAGGGGTTGGGGATTTAGCAAGCGCAAGACCCTGGGTTCGGTCCTCAGCTGTGGGGGGTAAAAAAAAAGTAGAGGGAAAGAACATTAGTAGTTAAGCAGGGTTTAAGAGGGAGTAGGGGTGAGCTCAGGAAAAACTTAGGGAACCCTCTTTGTAAGCTAGTTTAAAATATGTACACAGGGGCTGGAGAGAGGGCTCAACGGTTAAGGGCATTTGCTGCTCTTGCAGAGGACCAGCTTCAGTTCCAGCACCCATACAACAGCCCAAAACTGTCTAACTCCAGTTCTGGCTGATCTGGCTCCCTCTTCTGGTCTCTGTGGGCACTGCATACATGTAGTGCACCTACATGTGCATACATATACACATACATGTGCATACATGTACACATACATGCAGGCAAGCCACTCACACATACAAAATAAGTATTTTTTTATAAAACACTAAGAGTGAGTTCCAGGGCAGGCTCCAAAGCTACAGAGAAACTTTGTCTTGAATAATCAAACAACCAAACAACCAAACAAACAAAGCTCCTAACAGGATGAAACTCACAAACTTTATGCGTTGGGAACTGAGAGATGACAGAAGTACCACTGAAGACACATGGGAAAAGATGTACCAATGAACTAATCAGATATAATCAATAAAATCTATTTTAATTATGTTATTTCTTTTAGAGCATCTTTTAGTAACTATATATCTTAGACAAAGGGAAAGAAGCAATACTGGGAAAGATAAATGGAGGAAGTTTAATCTTCAGTATCAAACATCAGAAGTATTCTTTAGCTGTTTACATTCCACATAATACTACAATGCTACTTTCCACTAATGTCTTTTTACTGTTACCCCGGTTCCTATCAACCACGACACAAGTAATAAATGAAATGCTAAGCCTTACCTCAAGAACCTGGTCAACAGAGGCAACTGGATGCAACATGATGAATAATATGAAAACATACAAAATAATCACAGATATAACAAAAAAATCTGGAAAAGAAAGTAAACAATTAAATTAGGCATTTTCTTTAAATGAAAAAGTGCCAAACATCAAGAAGCATCTAATTACGTCAAGATTTGGTTGAAATACTTCTACGTGTTGATGAAATAGAAAAAGCGTATGTTGTTATTTCCTACAGTGTAAGACATTCTGTAACCCCACAAAAGATTCATTAGAGACATCTAAAGTCTATTGGTGTCAACCTTAAATGTATGTCAGATAATGGTAGCACATGCTTTAATCTCAGCATTGCAGACACAGACAGATCTGAGTTCCCAGCCACCAGAAATGTAGTGAAACCCTGATCAAGTGATTCCCCTGCCCCAACATGTTTGAAAAACATGTTTTGGTAAATATAACCAGGTCTGACTTTTAAAAATCTGCCCCAGATTTCCAGGAGAGGAAAAACGCTAACCTCCACTAGCCTGGAGATAAAGAGCTCCTGCGGGCTGGGAGACTCAAGCAGTTGAGCACTTGCTGCTCCTCTACAAGACACATATTCTGCTCCCAACACCCACGTCCGGTAGCGCACAACTGCATCTAACTCCAGCTCCAGAGACTCTAATGCCCTTTTCTGGCCTCCGTGAGCACTGCATACAATTAACACAGACATACAGACAGAGACACTTAAAAATAAGTCTTAAGTACTACTCAAAAAAGGTAGATGTCGCCGGGCGGTGGTGGTGCACGCCTTTAATCCTAGCACTCGGGAGGCAGAGGCAGGCAGATCTCTGTGAGTTCGAGGCCAGCCTGGGCTACCAAGTGAGTTCCAGGAAAGGCGCAAAGCTACACAGAGAAACCCTGTCTTGAAAAACCAAAAAAAAAAAAAAAAAAAAAAAAAGTAGATGTCACATGGCTTTATTTTATGTAATAAGCATAAAAACATTTTCTTGAAAATCATTGAAGACTTCAAGAATGGAAAATCCAGTACTCAGGTGAGAGAGGTAGGAATGTCTAGTAGGATACGCTCAGCTCCTGGGTCCTCTTAGGACGGTCAGTAAGTGAGCATTCAGCAGTCCTGTTAGAGTGCAAACCCTCTTCACTAGAGCCACGGGCCAGAGCATTACAAGCTGCTGGTGACTGCAGGGTGGCCCCACAGGGTTAAGTTAGAAACTGAGTTAAAAGTCAAATCTTTCCGCCTAAAATAGGGCTATAGTGTTATAACAAAAGTATTTTTTTTTAGTAGATACTTTTAAATACTCAAAAATGTAAATTAAAGAGCAGGCCATGGTGGAACATTCCTGTAATTCCAATACTCAGGAGGTGGGATGGGAGGTTCAAATATTCAAGGATGACCTTGAACTTCCACATAATGAGTAAGTACCAGGACAGCCTGGGCTACAGACCCTTTTAGAAATCAATCTGAAAATAAGTTAGTTTGGCGGTACATGTCTACAATCCCAAGATTTGGGGGACTGGGACAGGAAGATCACCAGTTCAAGGCCAAAAAGCTTGAGGCTAGCCTAAATTGGACAGCAACATACTGTCTCAGTGTTTTCCAAAGGAAAAATATGTAAAGCCCATTAATCATGTCCCAACTTACTGTAACACAAATCTTTTTGAAAAAAAGGATTTCCAGCCTATTCCCTCTAGATAACTCAAAATAATACAGAGAGCAAACACATTCGCCTATGGTTTGTCCATAGTACACTCTTCTCTTAATGCTCTTAGTCCTGTTTCCTTCCCCACAGTAACTGCCATCTTCGGACTGAGCTATCGATCTCTTTTCTTTCACTCAGTTACCTGTCTCTAAAAGGCAACCTTATTTTGTAGGGCTAAGTTATCTGAACTCTTCCCACCAATTAAGGCATGACAACTAAACATGAAAAATATAGGCAGCCTCTGAACTAGGGATGCCGACAGTTCAATACTAACATCTTCTCAGACAAGAACAGAGGATAGATTTTACCAACAAAAACTACAAGGGCCAAGCAACACTCTAACAGAAGCGGAAACGGCCAGGATGGTGGCTCACACCTGTAATACCACAACCTGGGAGGTGGACGGTCACACGTTCAACGCCCCTCAGCTACGTTAAGACCCTGCCTCAAACAAAGAAGCTCCATCTAGTGAGAAATGACAGTTAGGACTTCACTAAGTGTCCATCATCATGGTACTTGAAATGGAAGCATGGCCAAGCACAACAGTGCACACGTAACTGTGCTACCCTTAAAAATGTGTAGCTAGACTGAAAGTAGGTTTCATTTTAAAATGAAAATAAACCAGAAAGGAGGGAATGTACCAATCAGGAGAGGCTGCCTCTGACACCTAAGCCTGATATTAATTACAGCAACAAACACAAACTCAAAGTAAATGTAATATATTACATTGATTAGTGAACACCTGAATGGTCCTAGGAAAGAACTGTTCCCAGAATTCCAATGGCAATGTCCATCACTGACAGGAAAACAGGGTGAAGGAAAACTCGCAGATGTATATGGACAACTAACTACGTCGGTTCCGCTATACACTCTACTGCATGAAGGAGTTTTAGGATTATATTTCTGCTCAACTAGAATTTCAGAACATTTAAAAGAAATCAGTGTCATTGTCAACAATAAAGTGGTTATCATTTATTGACATCAATTGGAAGCTAAACAAGAAGATAAATTTGAAGTTTCCCAAATCATGTAATAGATTTATTTGGGGGGGGGGGAGGAGATGGGGTTTCAAGACAGGGTTTCTCTGTTTAGCCCTAGCAACAACTCCCTGCTTGGAGTGATTCAATCAATCAATCAATCAGTCCGTCTATCTATCTATCTCTTTCTCAACAATCTAAGTACAGATAGGGTAGAGTATATTTCCTTACAACAATACAGTTAATTTTCCTATGGGAAAACAACTGGAGGACCAGTTCTCTTTGTAACTAAAAAGAGAAAAAAATAAACGGACACAGTGCACTGTACCTGCAACCTTAGCATTCAGGAGAGTGAGGCAGGAGAATTGAAGTACAGAATCTGCCAAGAAAACTAAGTCAAAGTTGTCCTCTGTCTTCCACATACAATGTTAATTCAAAAAAAAAAAAAATTAGGGAAGGGATGGGGCTGAGGCTCAGTTGGAAGAATGCTTTACCTAGCATGTATTAAACCCAGGGTAGGACCCCTAGTGCTACATAAACTGGGTGTGGGGCAAACACCTGCAATCCTAGCACTCAAGTGGAGGCAGGAGGAGATCAGAAGCTCGGGGTAATCTCGGTTATGCAGTCTGAGCTGCACAAGACCTTACCAGAATGAATGAATGAATGAATGAATGAATGAATGAATGAATGAATGAATGAGTGAGTGAGTGAGTGAGTGAGTGAGTGAGTGAGTGAGTGAGTGAGTGAGTGAACAAACAAACAAACAGGGTGAGAGTTGGTGCTGTAATTCAACGGTACAGTACCTACCTAGCTTGTGGTGAGTCCTTAGGTTTAAGCACTTAATATTAACTCCACTCCCTTCGTCTAAAAGGCTCCCCTCCCCCAAAGGTTCACCTTTTAGTACATGAACTTTAGTTTTACAAATCAGAGTGACATATAAACTAAAGGTCCTGTTTAAACACCACAGCCTGGTTCTAGTGGGTCTCGGTGTAGCTATTACACAGTTACACAGTGACACGAATAATAAGAAAAAACAAGTTTCAGTGTTACCTGTTCAAACACATGAGGCCAAACTTGGATAGTGAATGTGGAAATGCTCAGCTTCAGAATGAGAACAAGGGTCTAATGATTATTACTTCTGTGATGTCTAAAATCTAGACCCAACATTTGAACTGGAACAATGGCATCTTTTCATGGCCACAAGAATATCTGCCATTTGCTCCATGATAGCAAAAGCCACATCAACTCGTGTTTGCAACTTTAAAAATGGTTACTGTATGTGTGAATGGGCATATGTGCCATGGCCCATATGTGGAAGTCACAGACCATCTCCATGTAGATGAGTCTCTCCTTACACTTTTATGTCGGTTCCAAGGACTGAACTTAGGTCAAGCTTTTCAGGCAGGACAAGAGCCTTTACCTGCTAAGCCATCTCACTGGTCCCGTTTTCAATTTTTCAAAGCTAGCAACTAACATGTAACACCAAGTTGTTAAGGTCTAATTTTTGTCATTTACGTTATTATCTATAAAACAGACGCAGACCTCTTTGCCATTGGCCACTTTTGTGGTAGGAAGCAAAGGTAACTAAAAATTAGGAATTCCAGAGACACTGACCACAGCAGTTTAAGTAAAAGAAAAAAGCAGCTGGTACTGTGTCGAAGAGCCAAAAGGACAACATCCCCACTGCCTGCCTGAGAGCCTCCACAGGTTCCTGATCCCAATCCTAACTCTGGACTCACTCACAGAAAGGAGAGGGCCAAAAGGACAGCATCCCCACTGCCTGCCTGAGAGCCTCCACAGGTTCCTGATCCCAATCCTAACTCTGGACTCACTCACAGAAAGGGAAGAGCCAAAAGGACAACATCCCCACTGCCTGCCTGAGAGCCTCCACAGGTTCCTGATCCCAATCCTAACTCTGGACTCACTCACAGAAAGGGAAGAGCCAAAAGGACAACATACCCACTGCCTGCCTGAGAGCCTCCACAGGTTCCTGATCCCAATCCTAACTCTGGACTCACTCACAGAAAGGGAAGAGCCAAAAGGACAACATCCCCACTGCCTGCCTGAGAGCCTCCACAGGTTCCTGATCCCAATTCTAACTCTGGACTCACTCACAGAAAGGGAAGAGCCAAAAGGACAACACACCCACTGCCTGCCTGAGAGCCTCCACAGGTTCCTGATCCCAATTCTAACTCTGGACTCACTCACAGAAAGGGAAGAGCCAAAAGGACAACACACCCACTGCCTGCCTGAGAGCCTCCACAGGTTCCTGATCCCAATTCTAACTCTGGACTCACTCACAGAAAGGGAAGAGCCAAAAGGACAACACACCCACTGCCTGCCTGAGAGCCTCCACAGGTTCCTGATCCCAATTCTAACTCTGGACTCACTCACAGAAAGGGAAGAGCCAAAAGGACAGCATACCCACTGCCTGCCTGAGAGCCTCCACAGGTTCCTGATCCCAATTCTAACTCTGGACTCACTCACAGAAAGGGAAGAGCCAAAAGGACAGCATACCCACTGCCTGCCTGAGAGCCTCCACAGGTTCCTGATTCCAATTCTAACTCTCTGGACTCACTCACAGAAAGGAAAGGGCCAAGTAAGAGGCTATGCAAACCGGCTGTCACGTTCATTTTTAAACTTAGGCATAGGAATGCTCATGAAAGTGAAGAGAGGACAGCAAACATTCAAAGCACTAAAATCTTGTCCATCTGTGAAGAGGTTACCAGTTAAAAGTCTTCATTGATTTTATTCCTGTATGTATGTATGTATGTATGTATGTATGTATGAATGAATGAATTTATTTTTGAGGCAGGGTCTGACTATGTAGCTAAGTAGAATCATGATGTAATACTTACAATTCTTGTAGCAAGGTTGCCTGAATGGTTTTCCTTTTGAAAAGGCAACCGCCACTGTGAGGTACTGGAAACTGGAGATAAAAAACACTGTGGTATTTTCATAATTTTGTATTTTACATGTATCGAGTTCAGTTCCATTGAACAAATGTGACGAGTTCCAACACGCGCTTCTTGTTGTATTACATACACTGGAACACACAAAGAGTCTATTAGGAATGCAGCAGCATCTTCCCAAGAGACCAGTGTTATATAGAAGCCTTAAATCACAACAATACAAAAAGTACAATGCTATTTATAGCCAAAGACGCAACAGCAGCAACACAGAAGACAGGCAGAAAAGTTGTTTCTTCTCTTTCCCCTTTTTCTAGATATTCCAATCAACTAAAATTATAATCAAATAATTTTTTGTAATTTTTGTAATTTTAGTACATTGAATGTAAATGGGCCACAGGTCTACCTTTAGTGCTCCCACTTTTAGCATCAACCCATGATAACGGGGGATATAGTATCTATTTAACACACTGACACCACTTCTTCACCTGGGATTTGCACTTCTTTGGGGGTTATGCCATAAGGGCTAAGTAGGAAGACTTGTGCTAATGTCTGGCCGAGCACTGGCACCAAGATAACAACCGATGTTTTTAGTTACAGCTTAATGTTGTTGGACATACACAATTAGTAATGTTACAGCAATGAACATTGATAAATGTTATGCCTCTGTGTAAATGGACTCTAGAAAGACTCAAGATAATTTTGCCCATTCCTTTTCATGGGCAATGCCTATATACATACGAAACAGTAATATTTTTAAATTTTCTAAAAATTTCAATGATAATCTCAACAGAGTAAAGTAAAATATTCGTAACTGAAGAGTTGACAAAATTATTCACATTTAATTGAGTCATCAATCAGTTTTTTAACAGTAAAAGCACTTCACAAATAAACAGATAATACTGCCAGGTGATGGTGGCACATGCCTTTAATCCCAGCACTCCGGAGGCAGAGACAGGCGGATCTCTGTGAGTTCAAGGCCAGCCTGGTCTACAGAGCAAGCTCCAAGAAAGGTGCAAAGCTACACAAGAAACCCTGTCTTGAAAAGAACCAAAAACCAAAACAAGACAAAAACCCAAAAAACAAAACACATAATATTCTTTTCAGAAATTGAATTCTTCAACTTGGGGTAGAAAAGCTGGAAGTATGACATTATACCTCTTAGACATTGATACCAATGTTCTCATTTTACAGATGAGCAAGTCTCCAAGGCAAACTGATCAAGTGATACTAAGGTCATATCCAGGAAATGAGAAGAACTTTGCCTGTAAACCTTCTACTACAGTCTTAGAACTGTCCCCTGTAAAGTTTAGGCACAGATTTAATCCCCATTGAGATACTAAAAGAAGAGACTGAGTGATTAGGGTTTGGCCCCCATGAGTGGATTAATCCATTTACGTAATTCACAGGTGAATGGGGCATATGAGAAAAGGTCTGCTATAAAACCCAGTTTAAATAGGTCTCTCATTGTGTGCTGTCTGGTACTGCCTAGGAACACCTCCATCAAAAAAGACAGTCTATGTTATTTCTCAGCCAGGAGATAAGTCTCTTTTCTTAATAACTTGGTCTGTGGTACTGACTTAACAGAAAACTGAGACACTCTCCTAAAGACAGAAGTTACCATGACAAAAAGGAAAAAATTATTAGGTATTTAAAGCAAGCTGCAGGCAAGTTCTATACACATTTCAAGGCTCATCTTTTTACATTCTTCCTAACACAAATTTTTATGATGGATTGATCAACTCACTCTGAGTACGGATCACAAACTTTATACTGCTTGACCCAGAAAAAGCCCAGCGACTGAAATCCAACGCAGATGACAATCTGAGACAAGACAGAGAAGAGGAGTGCCCCGGATATAAGGCCCGAAGGTGGTCTCTGTGCCACAAGTTCCTTCCAGGCGGGATTTAAACTCACTGTATTTGAAAGGAAAGAACAAAAAGCTGTTGTCTAAATTCCCCACTAAGAAAGAAATAATAAAATTGACTGCAAATAAAACTTTTAAGAGTCTGGTTTTGTCCATTAAGTATTTTCTAAACACTTAAGCCAGATGCCATACACATTTAAATAATCTGTAATACAAAAAAAAATTATTCTTATTTCAAAAATGCTTCTAGAAGTTACCTTTTTGCTGAAATTCATGGGAAACATTAGTACCAGTAAAAATAATAACTGTAAACCAACGTGTGGTGGGGCACCCTTGTAATCCAGCACTGGGGAGGCTGAGGCAGGAGGATCATAAGTGCAAGTCATACCATGTATGCCATAGCATAGTGTAACAAAAACATGGAGATAGAAACCCAGTCAGTCAATTGCTTTCCCTTTAAAGAAATTACTAGTACCGTCTGAAGCAGTATGAACAGAACAGTAACAAAGCAGAATTAGGACAAGTGATAACATGTGGGATCTACCAAGTTTTCCTCTATAAAGTTCCTGTTTACCTTTTGATAATTAATGTCAAAAGTTACACTGACACTATCAGAATTTTGTTTATCCATTAACTAGTTATCATCTATTAAGCATTTTTTTTTTAAAGATTTATTTATTATGTATACAGCATGTATGACTGCAGACCAGAAGAGGGCACCAGATCTCATTACAGATGGTTGTGAGCCACCATGTGGTTGCTGGGAATTGAACTCAGGACCTCTGGAAGAGCAGTCAGTGCTCTTAACCTCTGAGCCATCTCTCCAGCCCCCTATTAAGCATTTTTAACTCCATAATTCTCATCAGAGGTAATTTTAGCACCCCCAGAAAAGATTTGACAAGGGCTCTACTTCTAGCAGTTGGGATTTTGGCAGCATGGAAGATATGCAGTAACCATTGGTTTACCTGTGTATCTGACAGTGCACAAGACAGCTCTCCACAAAGAATTATCTTCATAAAATATAAAATTATCTTCATAAAATCTCTTCTTGGTCAAATGTATTATTAATTAATATCATATTAATTAGCAAGTTCCTTAAAACAACAGCTTTCGCTTACTTCCCAAGTACTTATTTATTTCCAGTATGGACAGACTTGTGAATTCCTATTAATTTAACAGGTCATACACCATAATAATTATTTATCTTGATGTTAGTATCACCAACACTAGTGAAACTAACATTGTGTCTCTGCACACGATGAATCTGTAAGGACACATCAGCCTTGTATTATCCCTTCAAAACTGCATAGCCTGGGGCTGGAGAGATGGCTCAGAGGTTAAGAACACTGGCTGCTCTCCCAGAGGTCCTGAGTTCAATTCCCAGCAACCACATGGTGGCTCACAACCATCTATAATGAGATTTGGTGCCTTCTTCGGGCCTGCAGGCAGAACACTGTATACATAATAAATAATTCTATTTAAAAAAAAAAAAAAAAAACAACCATTGCCTGAGTTTAAAGAACATAGGTCAGGCAAATCCAGCTTTAGCACTGTTAACTCAGGTTGTCCTCTAAAGACTGGAGAGATGGCTCAGTGGTTAAAGAGCACTTGCTGCTTTTGCCAAGTTCAGTTCCCAGCTTTTCAATAATCACATCATCCATTAATTCCAGTTCCAGGAGATCCAGTACCTTCTTCCCACTCCATGGGCACCAGGCACATTCATGGTGCACATACACACACATGAAGGCACACACTGAAGTACATAAAATAAAAATATAAAAATAATAATGAGGACTAAAGAGTATATGGAAGTGAGCATGCTCCATTAGAACCGATGACGTTTGTTACTCAGAATATTTTTCCAGTTGATTATTGAAAAGTTACTTTTAAAAAAATGGTGCCAAGTACCACAAAAAAAAAAAAAAAACATGGGGGGTGAGGCCCACAAACCAAGGTGTAGGGGAGAAAAGAAAGAAATACAATAATTACAGGTAGTCTGATTTGAGGAACTGCCATACTGAGTGGCTATACAAATTTACACTCCCAACAGCAATAGAGAAGTGTTCCCCTTGCTCAATATCCTCACCAGCATGAGCTGTCCCTTATGTTACTGATTTTAGCCAATCTGACATCTATAAGATGGAATCTCAAAGTAGGTTTGATTTGCATTTCCCTGATAGCTAAGGATGTCGAACATTTTGTTTCTCAGCCATTTGAAATTCCTCTATTGAGAATTGGATTATTTGGTTTTATAATATCTAATTTCTTGAGTTCTTTATATATTTTGGGTATTAAACACCTATCAGATGTAGAATTGGTTAAAAAAAAAAATCCCATTGCATAGGGTGTCTCTGTCCAACTGACAGTGTCTTTGCCTTACGGAAACTTTGCAGTGTCATGAGGTCCGTTTATTTTGGTGATTTCCTGCACGACTGGTGTTCTGTTCAGCAAGTTGTCTACTGTGACAATTCATCCAGTGCTGTTTTCTGCTTTTTCTTCTATCAGTTCACTATATCTGGTTTTATATTGAGATCCACTTGGACTGAGATTTGTGCAGGGAGATAAATACAAATCCACTTGCATTCTTTTACACATAGACATCCAGTTTGACCAGTACCGTTTGTTGAAGATGCTTTCTTTATTACAATCTGTGTTTCTGGCTTCTTTACCAAAAAGCTGTCCATAGGTATGTGGACTTACGACTGTCTAGGTCTTTGATTCAATTCCATTGATCAGCATATGTCTGTTTTTATGCCAATCCCACACAATTGTTATTACTTTAGCTCTGTAGTACAACTCGACATCAGGGTCAGTGATAGCTCGAGCAATTCCTTTTCGTTCAGCCAACTGTTTTGGCTATCCTGGGTTTTTGTTTTCATATGAAGTTAAGAATTAATCTTTCAAGGTTTGTAAAGAATTGTGTTGGCATTTTGATAGGGACTGAGTTAAATCTGTATAGACTACTCTTTGGCATATACCCAAAGTATGCTCCATCATACCACAAGGAGACTTAATCAACTATGCTCATTATGGCTTTATTCACAATAGCCAGAAACTGGAAACAACCCTAGATGTCCCTCAACTGAATAGATAAAAGAAAATGGGGTACATAAAGACAATGGAGTATTACTCAGAGGCGTAAAACAAAACGACATCATGAAATTTGCACAGCCTGGGTGTTTGTTTCTAGATGGAACTAGAAAAAAAAAAAAAAATCATCCTGAGTGAGGTAGCAACCCAGACCCAGAAAGATAAATATGGTGTGTATTCATCTGTAAGTGGATATCAGTTGTTAAGTAAATGATAAGCTATAATCCACAGGCTCAGAGAGGTTAGGTAAAGAAGGCTATGGGGGTGGGGGTGGGGTGGGGGCATGAATCTCCCTGGGAGGGAGAAATAGAGCAGATTTTATGGGCAGAAGGTGGGAGCAGGGAGCCAGAGTGATCAGGTAGAGAGGGGAGATGGGGTGGAGGAAGAGAGTTCGAGGAGAGACAGCTGGAACTAGAAAGCATTTAAGGGATGGTGTGGAAACCTGGTGCAGTGGAAACTTCCTAGAATCTGTCAGAGTGACCCCAGTGAGGACTCCTGGTAATGGATATATGAAGTCTGAATTGGCCATCTTTGGTTGAGTTGTTGGCTGAGGAGATCCTGTGGAGATCCCTAAATACCCAAGCTGATGCTAGGACAGGAGGTTGCCCTTTCAAAACTAGTAACAGGGCCCCTCTGCTGAGGACAAATTCTATTCAGGTCACTGAACATAGAGAGGATGAGATGGTGCAGGTTTGGAGCCTTCATCCTGACGGTCTAGTCTCTGTGACATGAGAAGGTACTCTGTAGGCTGCAGAAAGAGAAACCTGGACACCAATCCAGCCACAAAACCCTCCACCTACAGTCTGTCCTACCTGCAAGATGTGCTGGGGGAATTGTTGCACAAAATATGTGGGAGTGGCCAGCCAACCAATGACTGATCCAACCTGAGGCCCATGCCAAAAGAAGGGAGCCCATGCCCAACACTACTTGGATGGCCAGAAACTGGAGACTTGATAGCCCAGGAACCTACAGTAGGACCAAACATGACCAATGAAATGAAATGATCCCTGAATGATATTCTGCTAGCAATACTCATAGTTTGTCCAGTCTCCATCAGAGAGGCTTCCTCTGGCAGCAGATGGGAGTGGGTGCAGAGACCCACAGCCAGACATTATACAGAGAGTGAGTCTAAACTGAAGGTCCCTCCCCTCAGGGATGGGTGAACCCCAAGTAAAAGGGGAAGGAAAAATTGTGGGATGGAGGACACCAGGACAACATGGCCCACCAAATCAACTAAGCAGGGCTACATGGGCTCACAGAGACTGAAACAGTAAGGACTGGTCTTCACCAGGTCCTCTGCATATAGGTTATGGCTGTTAGCTTGGTGCTTTTGTGGGACTCCTAAGAGGTGGAGTGGGAGTATCTCTGACTCTTTTGTCTGCTCTTGAGAATCTTTTCCTCCTATTGGTTGCCTTGTCCAGCCTAATAAAGGGCTTTATTATATCTTGTTCTGTCTTGTTTGGCTGCTGTCCTGTGGAAGCCTGCTCTTTTCTGAAAAGGAAATGGAGTGGGAATGAATCTGGGGGAGAGGAGAGGTGGGAGGGAGCTAGCAGTGGAAGTAGGGCCAACTGTGTTTGGGACATACTGTATGAAAGAAAAATCTACTTCAGTAGAGAAGAAAAAAGAGAGTAAGATAATGCACCAAGGATCAAATCCATACTGGCTGACAGAGGATCCTCTCCTCATTTTCTAACCAAGCAAGAAGGGGACTGTAAGCAGTTAGTATTTGATGGCCTCTGTGGTGCAAAGAAATTCATTCTGAAGGTTTAAAAAAAAGAGATTAAAAAAAAAATACATAAAATTTGAGTCAGGATTATAACTCACTTCCAGTCTAGAAAACAGATTAGGCAAAATATAAACAACCAGTAATAAAACATACACAGGAAAACTGGAGCAGGATAAGCTACTTATAATAGCTGATACAAATTTACCAAAACTTAATAAATAATTTCAAATTTTCATATGCTTTGAACTCATGAAAATTAGCTAAATACTTACTTGTAAATACCACTACCAAAATGATTGCCAGGTCAATGAAGAGAAACTGAAAGTCTCCCAGGTTACTCAGGATCTAAAATAGCAATTGTGAACGTTTAAGAGTGTTTTCATAGCACTTTGCCAGGCTATAATCTTGTTTTTCCCCAAGAATGACACCTTCAAAATGATACTTAAACCTGCTTAAAAACTGAAACACGTTTGCCTTTGAAATTAATAACAATAACAATCATTTAGATAACTTTGGCCAAATGTTAGTACAAAAAGCTTAACTTTAAAATATTCAACATTCTAATCCTCAGTGTTCTCAAATGTCGGTATCTTTAAGTTTCTTCATACTTATGTCTTCCCTCCTGATACACTCTGTAAATAGTAAAAAGGGAATGTTCAGAGATACCTTTAGGATGTTCGTGTCAATTAGTAGGAACTCTACAGTGAGATCATGTCAATCATAGTCTATTATATATGTCATAGTAGTAACCTATCGTAACTACTGTGACATTCTTCTCCAAATTCATAAAGGTCTATCAACTACTACTGAAATGTCTTTCTTTTTCTGTAAAGGCACAGCAAAGTTAACTACAACTGTGACTGTAACACAGAAGGCATACATCTTTAGACTTCAAGGCCGTCCTCAACCACATAATGAATTTGAGACTAGCCTACAAACATGAAATCCTGTCCAACACAAACAAAACCAATCTGTACTACAGAGTAAAAAGAACAAAATCAGCATTTCTTCCCCACAAAGCTGTAGCCATGGGTGCAGGCTTTAAGGAACAAACATGCACCCCAAATTAATGGCACTGCTATTCAACTCCATTAATACACGGTGATTTTACACACACTTCGTAAGTTTCAGGTTCAATCAATGTATTCAAGATCAATGACACATGCCCAATACCTTTGGTGCCTGACCATTAAGACCATGTGTGTGCACTACTGGTACTCACAGAATACAGGAGAGTAACACTGAAGTACTGTATGATGCTGTATAATGCCATGAATTTAAACACACAGAAAGACGTCATTAAAGCAGCACGGCCTTCCCTGCGAATAGAAATGTTGGCATGAGATCAACAGCTCCTTAAGCTTGTCCTTCAGAACACAATTCCATGACAAACCAACATCAACACTCACAGCTACAATGAAGTTCTGGGATACCAAAAAAATTATGCCACCACACAAAAAGCATCAATCTGTTATAGGTCAAATACAATGCTGAACATTTTAACAAGTTTATATTGCACTTTATGATAATTTACCCTATTATATTTTAAGTACAAGCTAGAACAAAATTATAAAACCTCAAGCCAGGAATGCTAGCCCTCACATCTGTATTCATTCATAGCCACTAGGGAGGCCGAGAATGGAGGATCATACAAGTTCAAGGCCATTCAGGCTACATAGTGAATTCCTGGCCAGTCAGTACCCAAAGTGGGATCCCATCTCAAAACACAGAGCAGGTGCTAAGGGGGTGCACGCGGGCTAAGGGGGCTGGAGAGATGGTTTAGCAGTTAAGAGCACTGGCTGTTCTTCCAGAGGATCCAGCGCTTGATTCCAGCACCCACATGGCAACTCACAGCTGACCGGACCCTAGTTCCAGGGCTCCAGATGCTCTTTTTCTGGTCTGCTTGGACATCAAGCACACACATGGTAGCGGTGTGCAGACTTCCACACAGGCAAAACACATAGGCCTTTTATTAAGGTCTCCTCAAAACAAAAAACAAACAAACAAAAAAACCACAAAAGGGGTGGGGGGAGAAAAATAGAGAGAGAAAGAAAGATCCCAATCTCCATTACCTGATGAGGTTTGGCACGCAGGAAATACTAGGTGTCTTAGAAGTAAAGGGAGATGCCACAGAAGCTTCAAGCTCAGACAAGGAAATACCACCATGTGCCCTCTTCAAAGCCTAATTGTTTCAAGAAAACTGATTAAATTTTGTGACTGTAACCCAGGCTAAAAAAAGAATCACAATAAAAACCCAGAAAAACTTTACTTACACCACAATCATTTGCACCATCACCGCACATCCCAACAAAATAACTAAGGAAAAAAAAGGTTAAGATTTTATTACAATTCACATATAAAGCAGTGGGTTCTCCAGCACAGAGTCACAGAGAGCTAACGGGTAATGAGTTCACACACTAGACGATCCCAGACAGGACAGTCTACTGACAGCACACTGGGCTAAAACCAGAAAGAGCTGAGCAACTTATTTCTGTGTGTACATGAACAAATGGTTCTGGTGTCTTGATTTCCTGACCTGTGGAGCAAAAGGCTTCAGCCTGTATACGGTGGAACACACTTGTGTTATGAGTGAAGACTTCTCCCTTAAAAAGTTCAAACATTACTGGTTACTAAAACTCCAGAGCCAGGAACCAAGTGCATTTGTGTGAACCTGTGAACCCAGAACTTGGGAGGATCAAGAGTTCAAGGCTAGCTAAGACCCTGTCCTCAAAACAAAAATATCCCAAAAGTCAAATTATAAAGTCACTTCGTTCACTATACAGCCACACATATACAAGTAGCACTAAGTGGACTGAGTAGGTTGAAGAAAGGAACAAAGAACCCAATGAGCCTAGGAGGGAGAAGTGGAAGGAGAGATGGGGGGTTTGGAGGGAACCGGGAGTGAATGGGGCTTGCTTATAACAAATTATAAGCACATACATGAACTTCAATGGAAAGAGCACCAAAGTAATGATCTTCGTGTAGGTATAACCTTAAGAAAGCACTGTGGATATTTACTTCAGCTAGACAAACATGCAGGTGAGCTTGTTTTAAAAACATCAAGTTCGCCGGGCGGTGGTGGCGCACACCTTTAATCCCAGCCCTCGGGAGGCAGAGGCAGGGGGATCTCTGTTAGTACAAGGCCAGCCTGGTCTACAGAACGAGATCCAGGACAGGCACCAAAACAACACGGAGAGACCCTGTCTCGAAGAAAAAAAAAAACAAAAAACAAAAAAAAACAAAAGCAAAACCCATAAAGTTCTTACCTATCTTATAGGTATCAATTCTGCACACTCGCACACTCGCTCGCACGCACGCACGCACGCACGCACGCACGCACGCACGCACAAACGCACACATCACATCTCATCTGTTATAAGAAGTATTTCAGATTTTTGGAGTTTTTCATATTTTGGAATGTTTGCTTCGAATTCTATTCTGACACTTAAAAAGTTTCAGATTTTGAAGCATTTCAGATTTGTTTGGATTAAGGATGCTAAACTTATACATAAGAAATATGAATTACTATTCCGAATTTGAAAATGAAATTACAATTCATGGGGGGGATGACCAAGAAACCGTGGAAGTCCATGACTACGTACTCTACATTCTGCAATGCTTCTACCAGTTGTGTCTTCTGATCCGGCGCCATTCGCGCAAACACGGTGCCATGCAGCATCAACTAGAAAAAGTACACAAATCGTTAAAATGCCATTCACGGTAAGCTCATGAAACCATCCATGAGTTCACAGTACTACTTACCTTAGGAACAAGGTCTTGAAAATGTTCCAGTATCACTGAAAATGACTTTCCATTCATTGCAAAATGAAAGCGAGTAAACTGAAGATCCTCTAAGCTATCACGGGCAAGTTTAATTGGAATATCCTGTACATGAGACATTCAGAGCAATATTCAGGCGGTCATACGAAGAAAAATAGTTCTTATGCTCAATATATTTATCCCACGATTGGATTCTTTCATGTTATACATTATACATATCATTAAAATCTTAGGATTTGCTGGGGGGTGCCACACACCTTTAATCCCAGCACTCAGGAGGCAGAGGCAGTCAGATCTCTGAGTGCGAGGCCAGCCTGGTCTACAGAGGGAGTCCCAGGACAGCCAGGGCTACACAGAGAAAACCTGTCTTGAAAGAAAACAAAAGCAAACACACACCACACACACACACACACACACACACACACACACACCAACAATGACAACAGCAACAACAACAAAACAAAAACAAAAACCATTTATTCAAAAAGGAAAAATCAATATTAAGGTTACCTAGAATCTTCATTTAAAAAAAGAAAAAAGAAAGAAAAACTATGATTATAGGCAGTACACCTATAATCTCGTCACTAAAGAGGTGAAGACAAGATCAGCTTCACTTTGAAGTGATCTGAGAACTGCTTTTTTTGTTTTTGTTTTTTCCAGACAGGGTTTCTCTGTGTAGCTCTGGCTATGCTGGAACTCGCTCTGTAGACCAGGCTGGCCTCCAACTTACAGAGATCCTCATGCGTCTGCCTTCCTGAATGCTGGGATTAAAGGTGTGCACCAGACTAAGAATTGCATTTTACCAGACTAAGAATTGCATTTTTACGGACTACCTGGATCGTTTACTACTGATTATGATTAAACCGGGTATTTTGGATTCTTACACTTTCAAACTATGGTTCTCAATTTTGACTAAATATAAAAATTTAAACATTCAGATTCTTATGCTAATGCATCAGAATCTCTGGAGTGATAGTCCTTAAGTCTATTTTCATTTAGTTTTTGTTAATATTGGGTTTTCCTGTACCATCTTTTTTTTTCCTGACTAAATTCAAATAAGCCAATTTAAAACGACAATATAAATCTTACCTCTGAGTCAATTGCTGATGATTCACTACACTGTGTCAGGGAGTCTGCATAATGCCAATTGATCTTGGCCACTTTCCCATCCTTTGGAGGTAATGCTTCAGCAATAATAACTTTATCCTGAGGTAGAATCATCCCACAGTCTCTGGCCACAGAGACAGCTGTCAACATGTTATCACCTAATTTTCCGAAATATTTAAAACACATTAAGGTTGAACAGGAAACATGGATGTGAGGAACGAGTACTAGGCATCTCCTACAGTGCCTATGGCTGGCAGAACAGACCGAGAATAAAGAGGCCCCACAAGCTGGCTCAGCTGGAAAAGGAGCTCTGCTGCCAGCCTGGTAACCCAAGGGTGAGTCCCAGCTCTCACATGGAAGCGGAACTGACTCCTGCAAGCTATTCTCTTGACATCCACATACATACATACAAACCCATAATACGGAAGAGAAGTGCAATTTTAAAAATTCTAATCTTAATTCTGACAAACACCTGGTAATCACTTTCTATTTATATGTCAATATTAAAACTACAAACAATCCCCAAAATGAACAAGGCATGCACTTATTCCTCAGGATTTTATATTATAGCACAAGAAACATTTACAGATAACTCACACAAGGCAATGTACAACTCGTGGTACAGGAAACAGAATCAAAAGGAACAGAATTAAAATGTTTCAGTTCCTCCTTTATATTTTCTATAAACAGGTTTTGTTAGAAATCAAAGCAAGGATTATGGTCATCTTATTACCTTGGAAAATTATGTAGAGTTGAAATAGGACAATACATGGTAGAGCCACTAAATAATGTGTTCATATAAATGACACACAACTTGAGCTCCAGATCACACTCACCTGTGACCATGACAGTTCGAATGTTGGCTTTATGCAAATCTTCAAGTACTGCAGGGGTTTCCTGCTTTAATTTGTTCTGCATTATAATCAACCCCATAAAATCCATGTTGTTTTCAACGGCATCTCTGAAGAATTAATACACAACGGTTTAGTTTGGACTAAAGATTGACAGCAATCTAAAATACATAAATCTAAAATATCTTTAAAACATGCTGAATGAACCACATTTATATGTACAAGTTCACTATCTCCAAAAACTTAAATCTCAAAAATAATTTCCAAGCAATGTTTTAATATAATGAAATAAAAATTAACTTGATATGAAATTCAAAGATCATCTTTGTAAACATTAATCGGTTCTGCCACTAAGGCATACTAATATTTTATACAAATGGATAAAAGCACAAATCTGTGTCCTTCATGAAATATAGCCAAATTTAAATGCTAAGGGAGGAGGGCACACCAAGAGCTATACCAGAAGTATATTAGCTATACCTACGATGGATTCATTAAGTCTTAATCATCTACAAAATGCAATCTTTTATCTTAGCAATATGATAAAAATAACCACCAGCAGTACCAATGAGATCTGCTCAGTGCATAGATGTATCTTTTAGAATAGTGATAACCAAGAGTTATCAGAATGCTACTCTTTCAATAACTGATTATCTGCTATGCTGGTGCATATCCCTAGGTCAGATATAAAGACATTTCTCTAATAGACGTTTGTAAAAACATTCTTTAGCATTATCGTGGTGACCAAGTCTGTTCAAAGAACATAATTGTGACTGTGTCTTGACTACTAAGTCTCAAGCTATCAAAACTATACCATGGACACAGTTTTAATCAACTGGGAAAGAAGGCCTTAAGTTTCCAACTAAAAATTCAGGTGTGAAATCACCAAGTGATTTATCAACAACAGGGATGAGGTATAGCTCAGCCAGGAAAGTGCTTGCCACGAAAGCACGAAGATCTGATCCGAATTCCCAGCACACATGTAAAAAGTCAGGCTTGGTAGTGCACACGTGTAAGCCTAGTGCTGGGGAAGCAGACAGGGGGACCCCTGAAGCTTGCGAGCCAGTTAGTACTGGTGAACTGGGGAGTTCCGGGTTTAGTGAGAGACTGACTGACTGTCCTCAAAAACCAAAGTGGAATGTAGTAGAGAAAATGCCTACCACTGACCTCTGGCCTACAAACACGGAGACCCAAGCACACATACAATATGGACAATTTCAACCATAATGAATTATTATTACTTAACAATTGTTATCCATGAAACCTAACCGTCTTTCAAATACTTAATTCATAACAAACGGTAAAGACAATGCAGGGGAAAGAGGGAGGGGGACCCTTGAGATCTGACTGTGTTCAAAACACAGTTGAAACAATGTGAAAGTACCAGGTTAGTAAGCATTGACCAGTTAGTCTCCCATTGGGCTCTCAATTCTGGATTCAGCTGATTTCCTAAGTCATGATCTTACTAATGCCAAATGTCATGGCTATCTTGCACTCCAACGAACTTAACAACTCTAAAATGTAAAGGTTTAAATAATAAGAGAATGGTAAAAATCTGTTCCCTTAAGGCAAAACACAGAGACGGTCTAAAGGAAGAGAACAGACAAAGTTAACAAGGAGGGATAGGGTACTCTGATTAAAAGAAACACCCATTCAAGGGAATGGAAAGCTCACTCAATATGACAGACTTAAGAACTATAGGTGACTGAACAATTAGTCTTTAAGGGGGACAATGGCAAAAAGTGACATTATCAGACTAATGTGTCCTTTTCTGGAATGAGGACATACCCATGGTTTTCAGTGTGATTTGTGTATCAGTTCACTAGGTTTTGGTTTTTGTATATATGTGCTTTTCCTGCATGTATGACTGTGTTATGCCTGGTGCCCACAGAAGTCAGACGAAGATGCTGGATCCCCTACTGGGGTCATGGTTGTCCTGAGCCACCATATGTGCTAGAAACCAAACGCAGGCTCTCTGGAAAAGCAGCCAGTGCTGTTTGTTAACTTCTGAGCCCAGCTCCAGCCCCCTTGCTCTGTTTTTTTGTTTTTTAGTATATTTATGTTCAGATCTCCAAAACAGGCAGAAGTATCAGGACAAACTATATTCCTTCCTGCTTACAAAATACTAAAACAGCCTGAAATATTAACAAAAGCACTGCCCTTAAAGGCTAAGTCCAGAACCAGAGAAGGGCAGGATGGCTGGTAACAGCTGTCAAGCTGACAATAACCTAGGATCAACTGGAGACAGGGCTCTGGGCATGTCTGTGTGTGTGTGTGGGGGGGGGTGGGGGTATCTTGTTGATTATGCTCAGGTGGGAAGACCTACCCACCGTAGGTGGTACCAATCTCTGGCTAGGATCCTAGACTGCAGATATGGAGAAAAAGAGATGAGCAACAGCATGTATGAACACTTGTGTCTCCCAACTGGGATGGAACTAGATAGATGCTTCAAGCTCCCACTGCCGTGACTGCCCTGCCCTACCATAATGACTACACCTTCAACTGTGAGCTCAAAGAAATCCTTCTTCCTTACATTGCTTTGTCAGAGGACTTTATTATTGTAGCCACAGGAAAAAGAACTAAGTCAAATATAAAGCTGTATTTATACAGGAAAAGAAAAGGTTGTCAGCAATGTTATCCGACAAAATGGGAGAGAAAGAATAGCAGCTACTATGATTCATGATACTAACTGCCAAATTTATCTTTGGTTCCCACTGGGTGGCTTTAGGAATAATAAACAGTAGAATCATTTACTGCTCCTAGAACATGCTTGGCACATGGTAAAAATCTGGTAAGAGGCTGGAGGGAGTTTCAGTGGTTAAGAGCACATGGTCCTACTTTTCAAAGGGGGACCCAACCAAATTCAGTTCCCAGTACCGACGACATCAGGCAGCTCACAACTGCCTGTAACTCTGCCTCAAGGGGATCAACACTCACTTCGGGCATCCATGGACACGGCACTCACATATGCAAACCCACAGACATACAGATAACTTAAAAATCAAAATAAAAAAAAAACAGATCTGGTAACAATTTCACAAACTACAAGTGCTTTCGGACTTCTAAAGAAAACAATTATTTCAGGAACATAAACACACACACACACACACACACACATCAATAGAGTGGGGTGTGGTGGTACACGATTTAATCCCAGCATTGGGAGGCAGAGGCAGGCAGAGTTCCAGGCAAGCCTGGTCTACACAGTAAATTCCAGGATAGCCAGGACTACACAAAGAAACTTGAAAAACAAACCAAAAAGAGCAATATCGAATGAAAGGGGAAAAAACCCATAGTTTCACCTCAAACACCAACAAAGCTACAATACACACATTTCACACATTCAAGCTTTAATAAATCCATAACCACATGTCATTACTGCACATGACTTAGAGGCATTATGGGAGCTGTAGGAGAGCCCTTCGGCCTTACCTACTAACGTGCTGTACTTTGTGCCATGTCAGTTTGGACTCCAGTTTCCTGTGGGCGAGAGCAATCACACGGAAGCCTTGTTTGGTGTAATCTTCTAGAACTTTATCAAAATCAACTGGAACTTTTAAAAAGAAGAGGAAATTAATTTTAGAATTGCTAGTGTAAGTTCCTATAAACGTCAGTTTTACCCAGAGCCTAGTCATCCCCTTACCTGTTTCGGGTTTACAAAGACTGGCAATGACCTCAGGGGCTCCTTTCATGTAGGCGTCCATTTTCTTGTCACCTAGAACCCTTGCAACCACACTCATCCGTTGTAAAGCAGAAGAAAATGGGAACTGCCGGACAATTCCTATCTCATAAACAGCCTATTTAATTTCAAAAAAGGCACAAAGGACTTAGTATTCTTTAAGAATAAAAGCAAATGTACTTATCTAAGAAGAAAGCATCTTCACTTACTGGAAGTTCAAACAGCTCCTAAAAACAAGAGAATAAGTACAGATTAATATATACCAGCTGGAAAAACTAAAACATCCACAAAATACATTTAGGAAGTAACAAGCAACTCCGAGTAAGTCAGAGCCTAAGAGGCCCTCTCCAGCACCACCCATGAAAAAGGAATGCTGTCATGGTGTAGCTTCATGGTATGACCACCCGGGCAGAAAGCATTTGACCCAGGCTTCAGTTCCTTGCATTGGAGAGTGGGGATAAGTTGGGAAATAGTATTCTTTTCATAAAGACACTGACACATTAAATGCTAAAATAAATGAGAGGAACACTTAAAAATTCATCTAAGAGTAAAACTACTAAGAGTGCCTTTTTATAAATTCTTTGTATGCAATTCTAGGAATACGGATGCATACTAAAAAGACTGACTATCATCACACGTGTAAGTGGCGAAGGACAGAGGGCACTGGGAAATAAATTGCAACATGTTACAGAGTGCCTGGAACACATCAGGGGTAACCTTTCTGATACGCTCGGTTAAAGCATGTGTATCTGCATGGATTAAGACACCCGAGCCCTCTCCTAGAGGTACTTCCAAACTAGAGTTCAAGTGACATCACACCATTTCTTGGTTTCCTGCAGCTGCAGACTCTGGAAGCAGGTGTTTGGAAGGACGAACCACAGTGGGCATAATCCGGTTATGAAGTGCTGTTTCTTCTTCTGTTGCTTCTTCCAAAACCTAAAAGGAAAACACTCAACAATCAGAAAATCCCATACTCCTTTCATTTTTAAGTGGGCCATTAAAAAAAAAAAAAAAAAAGAAGGAAAAAAGCAATTGTTACCAAAGGACATGTGAACACTAAATTATTAACATAAATATATTTATTCTAACATAAATGTGTTCACGGGTATACACTTGTAATCCCAGTACTCAAGAATATTGAAGCAAAAGAATCAGGAGCTTAAGGCTAGCCTAGGCTACATAGTAAGCTTGAGGTCAACCTGGACTACAGGAGAGCTTTTCTCAAGCCTAGACAGAGTTCAGATATGGTTAATAGAACACTAAGTAGAAAATAGGCTGTACTAGTCAGTATGTGATTTGAGAGCCATACCATGAAATCATCAACACCTTTAGTTAAGCTACTAGAGTCAGAACCTCTTGATTTTCACTTAAAAAAAAATTATGTGTATGGATATTCTACTTACACATGTTACCTGTGCATCATGTGTATACCTCATACCAATGAAGGCAAAGAGAGGACATAGGATCCCTGGGCCTGAGTTACAGACAGTTCTAATCTGCCACGTGGTACTGAGAATTGAACCTAATATTATGCAAGAGAACTCAGTGCTCAAAAGCACTGGGCTATCTCTCCAGCTCTCAACTTTACCTAAAAAGTTGTTTCTGGGTAAGATGACACAAGGGGTGAAGATGCTTGCTATGCAGGCCTGATTGTTTGCTTTCTGATCCTGAGAGTTGAAGAGAACCGAACATGAACACACACACACACACACACACACACACACACACACCAATAATGCAGGGGGGGAAGAGAGAGAAAAAAAAAAGAAAACCTTCAACTAGGCCACAGGTTGAAGCTCAGCAGCAGATGATGTGCCTGGCATGAACATGTCACCAACCTAGACACAGCTTCAAGAAAAAGTCTACACTAAATACACAGGGAAGAAAACTAAGCTAATCAGAAAAAAAAAAAAAAAAACTAAGCTAATCTGACTAACTGGAGGAATCCATTAATGCAAAACATGAGGAAAACTTTTTAAACAATCAAATTTATACAATTCCACAACGTCCTTTCCCACATCTGACCATCTCAGAAATTGGGATTTATCTTAATGTCCTAAGACTAGTTTTAAGTCAAGTTTAAAAAGAACGAACTACAACCAAGAAAATGTTCGTATCAGACTAGCCTGTGGGGCATTTCCTTGATTAATGATTGATGTGGGAGGACCTAGACCCTATAAATGGTGCCACTCTACGTAGGTGGTCCTAGGTGGTATAAGAAGCAAACTAAAGCCAGGTGTAGGGGCACACACTGTTAATCCCAGCGATTGGGAGGAAGAGAGGTGGAGGATGGAGTTGATTCTTCCCTGCGAATCTTCCCAAGCCAGAGCAACACTGCCCACTGAGCTCAGAGCACTCTGTCTTTTCTAGCCCAAAGCTCCAAAGTCCTTCCACAGTCCTATGAGTTTCAGGACAGCCAGGGCTTTTTATAAACACAAGAAACAGGCTGAGTAAGCCAGTAAGCAGCCCTCTTCCAAGGCCTCTGCTTTGGTTCCCACCTCCAGGAAGTTCAGTTTTGACTCCCTACACCAGCTTCTTTAAATGATGAATGCCAAGTGGAACTGTAAGCTCAAATAAACTCTATTCCCCTTAAACTGCCTTTGGTCATGGTTTTTTACCACAGCCATAGAAATCTTAACCAAAACAGAAATGAATACCAGGTTGTGGGGTGTGGCTATGGCAGCCCTGACCATGTTTTGGAAAGGACTGTGGAAGGACTTTGGAGCTTTGGGCTAGAAAAGGCACTGAGTGCTCTGAGCTCAGTGGTCAGTGGGGCTCTGGCTTGTGAAGATTCGCAGGGAAGAATCAACTCTGTCCTGGCCATTTATGTAATATTTTTAAATTAAGAAGCTGGTTCTGGTCAACTGGAGCCGAATAATTGGCTGTGGTTAACAAAAGCCCAGAACCACCTGGCAGAAGTGGTGCACATCTTTAATCCCAGCACACCAGAGGCAGAGGCAGTGAAATCTCTGTGAGTTCAAAGCCAGCCTGGTCTACAAAGTAAGTTTCAGAACAGCAAGAGCTCTTTCACAGAAAAATCCTGTCTCTAAAAACCAAAACCCAAAACAAAAAGGAAAGAGCAGAACCACGAAAGTGACACCTTTGGTGGGACAACTGATGCTGGTCAGCTAGGACTGAGGAATTAGCAGTGATTAAAGAGAGACCAGAATCACTGAGTCTTCTGGGACTATTCCCTCAGGGTCCGCAGAGTGTAGTCCAGGGTGGGCAAGGCTGCATCTCATGCTGACACCCCAAAATTGGTACTATGTTAGAATCACTTAGGTGGTGCTTGTTTTGAAGACATGAAGGGGGTCGGGGAGAACAGCTAAGGCTTGGCACTGTGGTGGAGATGGAGTCTTGGGGGACAGGCTGACAAGCTACTGGTCAAGATACAGCCCAGTACCACATAAACAGAGACTAAGGGCTCACTCCAATACTCAGGAGGTAAACGCCGGATATCTTCAGCTATTCAGCTGTGCTTAAGACGGGCCTACGTTACAAAAGCTGTTTCAAACTTACCCATCCAATGGCTTCAAACATTTTCAAATCGAGTGGGTCACCAGAAAGTACGCCTTCAATTTTTGTAAGTGAATGACAAGTAGCCATGCAAGCAACAAATTGAGATTTTACCAATATCTCACTGCAAACATTATCTTCTGGTAAAAGAAATCTAAACAGAGAATACACACCGAATTAGGTTTGCAAATCTCTAGACTCAACCCAATATTCTAACATCTTTTCAAATTTGTAATTAAAAAAAAAAATAATCAAAACTAGGCGTGGTGGAGACGACCTGTAATCCCAGCACTTGAACCAAGGAGTTCAGGTTCAAACGGAAAATTACAGTGAAATACATGAAACTCCACCTGTAATTACATATTTTATGCTAAGTACAGTGACACAGGTACAGAAGGGGCAAGGCGACAGGATCAAGAGTTCAGCCAGCCTTTCCCAGAGTGAGTTCAAACAAGAGTAAGACAGTAAGAGACTGCTGTCGGAAAACCCACTGAAGGCTGGGGTTCAGCCCACTGAAAGAAGGCTGGGGTTCAGTTCTGCAGTAAAGAGTCACACCATTAGCAAGCCTAGGCTTGACCCTGACCCTCAGCAGCAACATGAACACACATCCCTGCCACTGAACAAACACAAAAACAAAAACATGCAAGCTATGCAGTATTTACTAGGTACCAGGAACTCTTCTAAGACTGTTATAAACCAACTCATACATTTGCTTTGTTTACCCCAGAGGCTGGATATTGAAGTCATGACAACTGGGGAAAAAAATATTCAAAAGGAGAATTAGCTGAGCGGTGGTGGCACACACCTTTAATCCCAGCACTTGGGAGGCAGAGCCAGGCGGATCTCTGTGAGTTTGAGGCCAGCCTGGGCTACCAAGTGAGTTCCAGGAAAGGCGCAAAGCTACACAGAGAAACCCTGTCTCAAAAAAACAATTAAATAAATAAATAAATAAATAAATAAATAAATAAATAAATAAATAAATAAATGGAGAATTTTAAAATTAGAATTAGAAGAGATGGAGAGATGGCTCACTGGCTAAGAATGCTTGCTCTTTGAATCTCCAGCACCCATTTAAAAAACAGACAAACAAACAAAAACTGGTATGTTTTTCCCATCCCTGCAACCCCAGCATTAGGGAGTTGAGACAGGTGGACCCCAAGAGAGGGATGACCCAGCCAACCTGGCTAAAATGGTTATCTTTGGGTTTAGTTAGAGACCATGTCTCAAGTCAGTAAGGTAGGAAGCAGGAGGAAGACACCCTGTGTTCTGCTCTTTGCATGTGCATCAGCTAGGGTACACACACACTCACACGTGCACCATACACACAAATATTACTCACACATCATGGGAAAGAAGATCTGGAAAGAAACAAATGCACATTCACTAAGGATTCCCACATGGAAAGAAAACAGTGCATACGGGGAAAGGGAATAACAGAAGGGTAAGAAGCTATGCACCAGAAGTTGTAAAACTATGAATCCTTGGAATGGAGAAGCAAATGAATGCAGCTAATGTAAGTCAGTGTCAGAATGCTCGACCAGCATGCACAAAACAAGGCTTTAGGTTAAATCACTAACAAAGTTTTTTTTTTTTTTTTTTTTTTTTTTTTTTTTTTGGTTTTTCGAGACAGGGTTTCTCTGCGTAGCTTTGCGCCTTTCCTGGAGCTCACTTGGTAGCCCAGGCTGGCCTCGAACTCACAGAGATCCGCCTGGCTCTGCCTCCCGAGTGCTGGGATTAAAGGCGTGCGCCACCACCGCCCGGCTACTAACAAAGTTTTTAAAAGCAACAAAATGAGTCCTGGAAAATAGAAAAATAACACACTGATCAGGGCAAATATTTCTGAAATATATTTCAAAGCAACTAAGAGAACATTACTGGAATGAATGGGGCTTCTCAGTAGCAGTAACAAAATGTGCCAGGAGAAATGGAGTGTTCGGCCTAGAAATCTAATGGTCAAACAGCTGTGCAGGAGAATGAGTTCGCTCATCTCAGCTGGACTGTGAGTTAGAGGCCAGCCTAAGTGAACAAAGCAAACCATCACCACCAGAGTGAGGAAACACCCCAGAGAAAGGGGGGGAAAAACTTTGCCAACTACCTCAGACACACAAATAACTACAACAATTCAACACCAAAATGTCAAATCGCTTTATCAATTAATCAGCAAATGAAATAGACAGTTCTCAGAAGAACAACTACGGGCCATTGGCCAATAAATACTTGAAAAAGTGTTCAAAATCTTTAGCCACCAAAGAAATGAAAATCACAACTATACTATATTTGAGATTATAGCTCATACCTAGACAGAATGGCTACCATCAATAAAACAAACAACCAATGATGGTGAAGATGTGAAAAGAGAACTCTTAAATATCTTTATTGGTGGGGATATATACTTGTTCAGCAACTACAAAAATCAGTATGAAGGTTCCTCAAAAAATTAAAAAATAAATAGAATTACCACAAAGCCCAGCTTTGGATATGGATATCCAACATATCACAGAAATTCTTCAACTTCCAGGCCAGGCATGGTGGCCCACACCTTTAATCCCATCAGAGGCAGGAGGATCTCTGAGTCAAAGGTCAGCCTGGTTTATATAAATAAATTCCAGGACAGCCAGAGTCACACAGTGTTAAAAGAAAATCAAATACTTTAACACCCATGTTTGTTAAGGCATTAATCACATCATTCACATTATTCACAACAGCTAAGAAATGGAACCACCCACACATCCATCAACACATGAATGGATAAAAAAAAAAATGTTCTACAGGTACACAATAAAACTTACTCAGTCAAAGAAAACTTACATCGGCACATTTATAAGAAAATGGAACAGGAAATCATTATGTTAAGCAAAATAAGCCAGACTCAGCAAGACAAATTGCACTTTCTCTCATATGAGGTGTCCAGTTTTAAAATTGTGTGTGTGGGTGTGTGTGCTCACATGTGCATGTGTTTAACATGTGAAAACCAGAAAAAGGACTATGAGGGGGAGGAAGAGATCTTACGATGGAAAGAGGGTCACGTCATACATGAGACAGGGAAGCAGGGGAGACAGAAGGACGTGTTAGGAGGGGCCTCACGGGGAGCCATGGGACAGAGGGTAAGTGAGAAAAACGCCACAAGGAAATCCACTGCTCTCCATGCCAACGGGAAACTGAAGACAGCTCAGCTTGGGGTAAAGGTGCTTGCCCCACAGACCTGACAACCTGAGCCTGAGTTCCAGCCCCACATGCGGGAAGGAAAGGAACCCACACCTACAAGCTGTGCTCTGACTACATGCCCACACCTGCACACACACACACACACACACACACACACACACACACACACACACACACACACACACACACACACACACACACCACAAATAAATTTTAAAAGATATCTGAAACATGCACGTGTATGTTTATATATAGCAAGTATTTATTCTTGGTGACAGGTACAAATTTGTCTATTATGTTAGAATGCTCAATATGCTAAAATGTTAAAAATTAACTGGACTAATGAATGATCTAGAAAAATCTAGCTAATATTTACCGGGCATTCTCCACTCGCTGAATTCCCCACAGATCTAAGCCATCTTCAGTAAGAGTTCCAGTCTAAAAAAAAATACACATGTACAAAGTAAGGGCAATACCTAACAAAAATAAAACAAAATAAAATGCCAAGACCCACACTAAGAACAACTAAGTACATATACACAATGCAGAGGAACAGAGCCTGAGGAAAGGAAGGAAGGAGGCGGGAGCGCATATACTGCCAGGGTATGAACTGTGCACAACATTACCTGCACGAGAAGGCACCTCCTCGTGTTAACTGTATTTATCCATGTGCTGACACAGTAAACAAAGCACACCAGTTAACTTACCTACCTACTAACAAGCAGGGGCTGCTGGTGTAATGGAGGACAGATTACTAGACAAGCAGCCAAGAAGAACATTTAAACACCAGAAGGAAGCTACTAGTTAAAACCCAGATAAGAAAATGACCGCTTTTCTTCAACAAAATGGTTGGGGATTCAATAAAATCATAGAACATTAAATACATGTATTTATGAGTAATTAAAAAAATCATAGTAAATACATATCCAAAGAGACTATTTATTACCTTAGAATTACCTAAAAATACAAAGGACCATGTAATGTTTTATTTATTGCCATTATATCTTAAAATTTTTTAATTTGTTTTTATGTGTATGGGTGTTTTGCCTGCATATACATCTGTTCATCCTGTGCATGCTCGGTTACCATGGAGGCCAGAAAAGGGTACCAGATCCCCTGGAACTGAAGTCACAGAAGGTTGTGAGGTGCCACATGGATGCTGTGAATCAAACTTGGGTTCTCTGGTCCTCTGCAAGAGCAGTCGGTGCTCTTGAACACTGAGCATCTCTCCAGCACCAATATCTTAAATTTTATTACTAACAGACATTGAGGTAGAGTCCATGTTGCCCAGATGGCCTAGAACTTGTGGGCTCAAGCTATCATCCTACCTCACTTTCCCAGATGCTAGAACTACAAGCATATGTTTATCCGAAAAAGGTTGGGGGGGGGGGGGAGGATGATGCTGGAGAGATGGCTCACTGAGTTAAGAACACAGGCTGTCCTTCCATAACCTGGGTTCAATTCCCAGCACCTACATGCTGGCTCACACCTGTCTGTAACTCCAGGGGCCCTCTTCTAGCCTGTGGGCACTGCACAAACGTGTTATATAGACAAAGATGCAGGCAAAACACACATGCAGATCAAACAAACAAGTAAATAACGAGGAGAGGGCCAGACATGGTGGCGCACACTTTTAATCCCAGCACTCAGGAGGGCAGAGGAAGGCAGAGGTCTTGGGTTTGAGGCCAGCTTGGACTACACCAATGAATTCCAAGTCAGCCAGGGCTATATAGTGAAAACCCATTTCAAGAGAGGTGAGGAGTGGAGAAGAATATTTCAAAATCTGCATACGCTAACTAACTAGGAAAGAGGAAAACTACAAAAATATTAAAAATAAGGGCAAATTAATTCATAAAGGAAATATAAACATAATTATTTAAAATTATTTAGAACACAGTAAGGATGATGAAGCCACCAACCTTGTCAAAGCAAACAAGGTTCAGCTGTCCACAGATATTGATCCTTTGGGGACTGATACAGAAAATCCCCACTTTCTTCAGTCTTCTCTGAGCATATACGATCCCAGCAGTCATTGCGGCAGGAAGTGCAGGTGGCACAGTAATTGTAATGATATCAAGAGACTTAATAATTATTTCCTGAACTTCTTTCTATAATTAACATAAAAATAAATGTCAAACTCACAGTATTCAATTTACTAATTTAATGATAAAATAAACACTATTTTTGTATTTATATAAGTATATACATCCAATTTTTCTTCATTCAGAGATTTTTGTAAAAAAAAGGCCTGAGGTATATAAATGCTAACCTAGCATGTTTGAGGCCCTAGGTTCAAATCCCAATGCCGGTAGGGAATTCTTATCCAACAGAAGGTTCAGTGAGCCATCCAAATATACTAACAGAATAGCAGCTAAAGGAGACAAGTTATTTACTCTTAGAAATACCTTTCTCATTTTAACAGCTTGCACTCTTCACATGACTACCTTCAAATCAAGTAGAACAAAACCTTATCTGATACCATCTCATCCTACAAGGACCAGGGCAGTCTCCATGGAAGCTAGAAACCAATCAGGCATGGCCTCTTTCAAGTGTTTAGAAATAATTTTGGTAAGCCAGGAATGGTAGTGCACACCTGTAATCCCAGCACCCAAGAGGCAGAGTTAGGAGCAGAATATAGCTAAATAAACAAAACAAGGTGTATATATATATATATATAATATTATATTAATTTATTCCACAAATAAGAAAAGGCTTTTGACGCATGCTTTACATCACAGAAAGTCCCAGACATTCTGAAGAATTATACACTGTAATGGAAATGTTTTATACTTGTGGCTTCTGTTGTTGAGACAGGGTCTTGCTGTACAGCCCAGGCTGTCCCAGAACTACCAATTCTCCTGCCTAGGCCACCCAATCTGTTTTTGCTTTCTAATATAATAGAAACTAGTGTCACAGTTTTCTTCAGCCACATGGGAAATAATTAAGGACCAACACTATGGAAAGTTACATACCTTATTTAAAATGCTATTGATGATTGTGTAGATAAACCCAATGCCAGCCACCACCACAAGACACAGTAGGAACAAGTAGGCATCTCTATAGAGTTTAAAATCAGTGGGCTTGGGATACAGTATAGAACGAACAAGCTGTCCTTTGGAAGTACTAAATCCTGTGCGAACTACTATGGCTTTCACGAGTTCTCCAGTGTAGAACCGGGTCTGAATGACAGTCGTCCCACAGAACAGTGTGTGCCGCTTGTGTGTCTCTGGACTGTAAAGCTCCTCCTCCGTTCCTCTGACAGCCACTGAAGGATTTGGCAAGTTAGTCTTTGTCACCGGGACACTTTCCCCTGTTAAGAAAATCAAATATTAAAACAGCGCTTCGAAATCAATGTCAGATACAGACTGAAAAAATAGTGAAATATTTGAAATGTTAATAGTACTGCTTATAATAGTTAATAACTAACTGTTTTGTATATGGACAACATAGTACAATCAATTTTTCCATCAATTGGTTCACTGAGAAAAACCAAGCTGTTCCCCACAGTAATTCCAACGTGATTCATGTTTCAGAAATAATGCCTGCCATTATTTGAAAATTGTTTTTAATGACCTTTCAAAACATTTCAAACACCAAAGAAAACATACTCAAGCAGAGCTAAGAAGTGCTGTTACTATCAGTAACCAGTGGTGTCATGACATCTTTAATCCCCGCTAGACAGAAAATATCTCAGTAACACAGAAAATTTGGGCAAGAAAGAAAAAGAATGAGTAATATGAGGTTCTTTCTTTTTGTCATTTAATTCTCTATAACATTCAAATCTCTTCAAAGACAGCAAGAATGTAGAAATATGTGTGACATTGTATGTTTTAAACCTCTAAATATGTAGGAAATAATTTCTAGCCAGATTATAATTTAAAAATACACAAATTAAAAGGAAGGCAGATCTACTTCTAGATCGTAAATTTCCAGTAGAGCTACCTTAAAGTCTACTTCTTCCCAATTACAGAACATTAAACAATCTTCCTCCCACTTTTCACATAACGACTACAGAAGCAAATACATTGCAATCTCTGCAGGAAAGGACTTCTTTCCTCTTCTCTTACTAGAAAGCATTTCCCTATGTCTAAGGAGTGGCAAGAAACAAGTCTAGGAATATGGTCAGTACCAAAATAGTGATTTAGCATTAGTTTTTAGCTCAGAATGTAGTATTTTCACATACACACACACACACACAAAATCACTATCAATCACATTTATGAGTAAATGGTATTATTTTGAAAAAGTTTAAACGACTTAATATTAATACCATCATAAATAGTAAGCGTGACACTGGTGATTCTATTTACCTGTTAACATGCTTTCATTTACAATGCAAGTACCATTAATAAGTACTGCATCACAAGGCATGACTGTCCCATTTAATGGAATGATCATGACATCACCCGGCACAAGGTCTGTAGAAAAGATTTCTTCTATTTCTGAATTTGAAAAAAAGTTAGAAATTATTCTTCAGTTTGGAATAAAACACAACAAATAAACTAATGACCTATCCAAAAGTCTCTTGTTCTCAGTAAGCTACTGATACAGTGGGCTAATACCAAAACTGTTACACACGGAGAGTCTCAACAAACAGAACTACATTAACAAAGCATCAAGGCTCAGGGGTTAAGAGCACTGGCTGTTTTTTCAGGAGACCTGAGTTCAATTCCCAGCACCCACATGGAGCCTTACAACTATCTGTCAGTCCAGTTGCAGAGAATCTGACCCCATCTTCTGGCCTCCATAGGCACCAGGCATCAGGTGTATCAAAAGCTTGTGTCCTGACAAGACGCTGACTAAGCACAGGGGACAGCGTGGCCTCCTGGGGCTTCCTTCCATACACAATTTTTTCCATACATTAATTTTGGCTGTCTGCCATCTTAAAGTACAAGCCTAAGTCCACACAGGAAATTCTGTTGAAACAGGCAAAAGGAATTCACATTTCCGTAATTCCACAGAAATTAAAGAAAACGAAAAATTTACCATGTTTTCTTTTCAAAGGTGTTCTTTTCTTACTGTAACTTCTTATGCCTCATCCCTTCTCAATGTTTTAGTTCTTTTACATTATTAAAATACAGCAAGTTGAATTTATTAAATATATAATGTCATTTGATACATTATTTCCTTGAAAATTTAAATCAGGCATTGAAATCCCAGCATTGAAAAGCCAAGAAAATCACCCGCTTTCAGGTCTCTGTACATGTAGAGACTTAAAAACCTTCAAGCTGGATATGGTGACTCTTTCCTGTAAAAATATCAAAACTGTTGAGCTGTCTGGTAATCCTAGAGCTTGTAGCAGCAAGATCAGAAGTTCAAGGTTATCTCCCCTACATAACAAGGTCTAGGCCAGCCTGTGCTGTTAAAATACAGAAACAAAACACAAAAAACCTTAAGATGAAACAAACAACATAAAATAATCCTACCAAAAATAAAAACGATGGCAGCAAGTGTGGGAGCTTCTAGTGGGAAGTGAGTGGGGAGGAAGCAAGGGAAGGAGGAAGACTGAATCACTTGGCTACCAGTCAAGAAAATAGAGCCTGAGGGCATGGTTCATACCTGTAATCCCAGCTACTTAGGAGACCAGGGTTGCTAATTTAACAATCCTAACTCAAAGAAGAAAGAAGAGAAAAAGGTGCGGGTATGTGGAGAATGTGAAAAATGAAGCCTGATTTTGAGTTCCGGAGAAATCAAAGTGGCTATTATATTATGCTATCTATCCTTCACTTCTTCAACGGACAGTTTATAAGTTCCAAGCATTCTCCTTCCTACAATCATTGTTTCCTTTCTACTGTGCACCATGGAACAATGCCGACGACATCCATCTACCCAGCTGCGAGATCTCAAGACTTCAATTAGCACCAAATCTTGTTCAATGCCCACATTATGAACCCACGTCCTTTCTTGTTAACTTTACAACCGTGTTATTGATCCTGGTGATGACGCCTTCAGCATTGTTCCCTGATAACCCCGTCTACACATGGAAGCCAGAATTACTGGTTTTTGCAAAGGCAAACAGGATGGGATCTGCTTAAAGCTCCTTTGTAGCTTTCTAGCCTTTTGGACACATCCAAATCCCTTAGAATGCTTCATCTACTTTCAGCACACGCCTTGTTGAATTCCAGCTCTTAGGAAGAATACAGTCTTAACTTCTGGTCCCTGGGTACTTACCCTCTCCTTCTCTTACAACTCCTCACCTGTCTTCAACTTGGCTAACTGAAATCATCATTCTTAGACTTCCAAAAACTCACCTGAGTACTCAAGAGCACTAGTGTTAAGGGCTCACTGTGCGCTCACAGCACTCATCACATTTTGTTGTTGTTTATCATGTTTTCCTAGAGTGTAGCAAAGTGCCTTATACTGTACAACATATTTACAACATTATATAAAGGAGTTAACTGCCCCACAAATCCGGGACTCTAAATGTGTGTCTCCAATTCTGAAGAAGGAAGAAGGGGGAAGTGAGAAGAAGTAATAATAGAGTTTGTGAGGTGGCACAGAGTAACGGTGCTTGCCACCAAGCCTAATGACCTCAGTTCAATCCCAGGATTGAATCCCTTGTGATAGGAAAAGGGATTCCCATGGGTTGTCTTCTGATCTCCATACATACTTGTGTGTGTGATCGCACACACACACACACACACAACTAAATAAACAAATGCAATTTTAAAAATATGCACATACACAGACAAAATGGTCTCACTTTACACACGAGCATTGAATCAGATGGTTTATGTTCATTTACTCTCTCAACCCCATCTGAAGTACTTACCTTCATTTACTCTACAAACCGAAACTCTCACTGTACTGTGAGTTGCCACCATGTCATGTAACATAACATATTGCTGAAAGAAAAAAAGATAAAAAACTAATAAAATACAAAATCTGTTCCTCAAGATACTTGAAAAAGAGAATGCTCAATTACTGTGATCATTTTTGACTGTTCTGCCTCTAAAAGGTCAAAAGTCAAGAGACAGGACTCAGTGGCTAAGTGCTCACTACTTGTGGTGGTCTGAATGAAAATGGCCCCCCTAGGCCCACAGGGAGTGGCCCTATTGGGAGGTGTGGCCTTTGGGGCTTCAAATGCGCAAGCCAGGCCCAGTGTCGCTCTCTCTTTCTGCTGCTGCAGATCAAGATGTAGCTACCAAGTACTCGCAGCTACCTCTCCAGCACCATGTCTTCCTGCACGCCACTGTGCTTCTCGCCATAACAATAATGGACTAAACCACTGAACTGTAAGCACCTCAATGACATGTTTTCCTTTCTAAGGGTTGCCGTGGTCGTGGTGTCTCTTCACAGCAATAGAAACCCTAACTAAGACACTACTCAAGTTCAGATCTGAGCACCCATGGGAAAGCTAAATGGGCATGGCAGCCTGCCTATAATCCCAACACTCCAAAGTCCAAGACGGGATTCCTAGAGCAAGCTGGCTAGCTTAACTAGTTCAGTACGTGGGGCTCTGGGTTTAACTGAAACCCTGCCTCAATGAATAAAGCAGAGAACAATCCAAGAAGATACCAAGTATCAAAATGAGACCTCGAGGCACAACTGCACTCACTTACATGTGAACACATCCATGCACATACTCGAAAATTAGGAATTCAAAAATTACTGTTTTAGCTCAAAACAAAGAGACACTTTAAATGAGGCAGCCTTGAGACCAACAGAACTATCTTTTCAACACTGCAGTCTTTAATACAGACGCCTATAGCTTCTGAATAATCATGCAGTAATTTGATTCTAAAGACATCTGCCTAAGAGTGTAGCTCAGTGAGCATATGCAGTCTTAGGTTCAAACTCAAGCACCACAAAAAATAAGTATTTGGTCCCCTCACCCCAAAAAAAAAGGAAAAAAAAAAAAAAAGAAAAAGAAAGTCAGGGCTGAAGAGATAGCTCAATGGTAAAGAGCACTAGCTACTCTTCCAGAAAATCCAGGTGGATTCACAGCACCCACACAGTGGCTCACCATCATCTGTAACTCTAGTCCCAGGGGATCCAATAATCTCTTCTGGCCTTTGCAGGCACCAAGGACACTTGTGGTGCATGGACATAAATGCAGACAAAACACCAGCACACATTAAAAATAAAAAAAATGTCCAAAGGCCAAGCATAAAGCAGGAGGATTAGTTAGGCTACCCTAGCTACCTTGATTAAACGAATAAACCAAAGGATGTTTGTATGTGTACTTTTACAAATATAACATTAAATGTACTTTATACGAAGTACTATGCAGTCTAAAAACCTTACAAGTTATTACAAAATGAAAATATATTTATGAAATATGTAATAAATTCTGACTTACCTTCCTAATGGAATATAGTGAGCTTATAATGGACACTATGGACATAATCACAATTGCTAGAGCATAGTAATAGTATTCATCAACGCTCCACAGGATAACACTGAACAGCTGGAAAATGTAAAATGGGTTGAGAACCTAAAAAACACAAAAAAGGAGGCATTAACAACCAAAACTGGAGTAAAGTATGTATAAACATGGAGATTCTCCACCACTTCCCTAGAGAAGTAGACAACCAGATACTTAAAGGATAAGCTCTGTAGTCTTGCTTCCCATTAAATAATAAAATTTGAGCCAATAAACTTAAATTATTTGCATTCATTTAGATTCATACTTAACCCACATACAGATTCAACTAGAAAAAACTAACCTGTATGTATTTAGGTGTTCTACATTATACTTAGTTAAAGTATAATTTATTTGTAATAAATTCTGTGTTCTGGGCTAAAACACAAAACTTTTAATAAAACAACAAATATTTTTTTGTTGTTGTTGTTGTTTTTTTTTTTGGTTTTTCGATACAGGGTTTCTTTGTGTAGCTTTGCGCCTTTCCTGGAACTCACTTGGTAGACCAGGCTGGCCTCGAACTCACAGAGATCCGCCTGCCTCTGCCTCCGAGTGCTGGGATTAAAGGCGTGCGCCACCACCGCCCGGCCAAATATTTGTTTTTAATGAACTCAAAAGAGAAATTTACTTACATTTTAGAAGTTCACTGACGTACAAAGAAAAGATCAATACATGATAATGGGGAAACTGCCTCACCATCTCAAAAGACACTTCTCAGGATTTAATCTCAGAGTCAGACTAGAAAGCCCTGGTGAGGAACTTTGTGAAATGGTATTTCATCTTCCTTCATTTCCTCCCAATGTCTTCACAACTGCTGCTTTTGTGCTTTTCAAAGCACTTTCGTGTATGCAGTACCATTTTACTTCAAACCCAAATAAAATATTAAGAAATTATTCTAACTTTATCCATAAAGGAGTAGGTAGAAAGGTTTTCTTTTTTCTTTTTTTTTTTTTTTTGTTTTTGTTTTTCGAGACAGGGTTTCTCTGTGTAGCTTTGTGCCTTTCCTGGAACTCACTTGGTAGCCCAGGCTGGCCTTGAACTCACAGAGATTCGCCTGGCTCTGCCTCCCGAGTGCTGGGATTAAAGGCGTGCGCCACCACCGCCCGGCAAAGGTTTTCTTTAAAAAAAAAAAATCAAAGACAGCTAATAAGATACTCTCAAAGTATGGTGTTTCTTAAATTTCTTTTTTTGGTTTTTCAAGACAGGGTTTCTCTGTGTAGTGTTGGCTGTCCTGGAACTTATTCTGTAGCCCAGGCTGGCCTCGAACTCAAAGATCTACCTGCCCCTGCCTCCAGAGTGCACAACCACTGCCCAGAACGTTTTGTTTTGTTTTGTTTTGTTTTTGGCCCTAATTTTTTTTCAGCAGTACACTAAACTATTTTTGCAGGCAGCATCAAATGGCTACTTTAAGAAACTGGTGAATACCGAAGACCATTTCCTAAATAAAACACCAACAGCACAGACCCTGAGCACAACAATTAATAAATGGGACCTCTCGAAACTGAGAAGCTTTTGCAGGGCAAAAGACACAGTCAAAAAAGACAAAAAGACAGCCAACAGATTGGGAAAAGATCTTCACCAACCCCACATCTGACAGAGGATTGATCTCCACAGTATATAAAGAACTCAAGAAACTAGACATCAAAATACTGAACAGTCCAATTAAAAAATGGGCTAAAGAGCTAGCTAAACAGAGGGCCGGGCGGTGGTGGCGCATGCCTTTAATCCCAGCACTCAGGAGGCAAAGGCAGGCGGATTTCTGTGAGTTCGAGGCCAGCCTGGTCTCCAAAGCGAGTTCCAGGAAAGGCGCAAAGCTACACAGAGAAACCCTGTCTCAAAAAAAAACTAAAAAAAAAAAAAAAAAAAAAAAAAAAAGAGCTAAACAGAGAATTCACAAAACAAGAACTACAAATGGCTGAAAGACATTTAAAGAAATGCTCAACATCCTTAATCATCAGAGAAATGCAAATCAAAACGACTCTGAGATACCACCTTACACCTGTCAGAATGGCTACGATCAAAATCACCAATGACAACCAATGTTGGAGAGGATGTGGAGCAAAGGGAACACTCCTCCACTGTTGGTGGGAATGTAAACTTGTACAACCACTGTGGAAATCAGTATGGCAGTTTCTCAGAAAATTAGGAATCGAACTACCTCAAGACCCAGCCATCCCACTCTTGGGCAAATACCCAAGGAATGCTGATTCATACCATAAAGATACATGCTCAGCTATGTTCATAGTAGCACTGTTTGTAATAGCCAGAACCTGGAAACAACCTAGATGCCCATCAACGGAAGAATGGATGAAAAAAATGTGGTACATATACACAATGGAGTACTACTCAGCAGAGAAAAACAATGACAGCATGAAATTTGCAGGCAAATGGATGGAACTAGAAAATATCATCCTGAGTGAGGTAACCCAAACCCAGAAAGACAGTCATGGCATGGACTCACTCATAGGTGGATTCTAGATATAAAATAAAGAACAATCAGACCACAACCCATAGACAGTTGATTGGCTTGATCAGTTTGGGAGGCATCTAGGCAGTGGGACCAAGTCCTGTGCTCATTGCATGAGTTGGCTGTTTGAAACCTGGAGCTTATGCAGGGACACTTGGCTCAGTCTGGGAGGAAGGGACTGGACCTGCCTGGACTGAGTCTACCAGGTTGATAGCAGTCCTCAGGGGAGGACTTGTCCTGGAGGAGGTGGGAATGGGGGGGTAGGCTGGGGGGTAAGGGGAGGGGGTGGGAGGGGGGAGAATAGGGGAACCCATGGCTGATATGTAGAACTGAATGGTATTGTAAAATAATATATATATATATATAAAGAAAGAAAGAAACTGGTGAATAACAATCATATTTCTAGTAAAGTATCCACCCAATACAAGTTTTTTTCTACAGCCAAAAACCAGATGAAGGTCTGGCAAGCCTTCCTAGGCAGTTGCTCAACGATTTCCTTTACTCACACAACTATGGCAGTTATAAATGAGCCCTCACTGCGAGAACGGCTTCATTTCCAGTACTGCACCATGAGCAGTGAGGAAAGGAACAGGAGTGACAAGTCACACACACTGCAGGATCTCTCTCTCTCTCTCTCTCTCTCTCTCTCTCTCTCTCTCTCTCTCTCTCTCTCTCTCTCTCTCTCTCACACACACACACACACACACACACACACACACACACACACACACACAAATTCTATACAATAAAAACAAAACAAAATTACACATCCATATGACAAGAATTTTTCCCATTTTTACTTTCCAAGTAAAATATGAAGCAAAGTTACAGAGCAGAAAACCAAGGCTATCTTCTTACACATGACTCTTTTCCAATTGATGAATCTACTGTTGAGTTATATACAAGTCTTACCTCTTTAATTAGAAGCTTAAAAACAGAAGGCACTTTCACAGCAATTTCATTTACTCCATAAAGCAACTTTCTATGACAGAAAAATACAGTAACCATATTAATAATGATTTAGAAAAAGAATTATGCTAGATATAATTAAAGCCAATCATCCTTAGATTTATGTTTTTAAAATCTTACGTTCCTTGACTAAAGTTCTCTACTTTAAAAAATAAAAAAGCTGCTGGATGGTTGTGGCGCACGCCTTTGATCCCAGCACTGGGAGGCAGAGGCAGGCGGATCTCTGTGAGTTCCAGGCCAGCCTGGGCTACAGAGCGAGCTCCAAGACACCGAGGGATACACAGAGAAACCCTCTATTAAAAAAATAAAAAAATAAAAAATAAAAAGGCTATCTGTGCTATTTAATTCAAAGCAGTCAATAACGGTAACCAAACTTTTAACAGTTTACAACATTTTGACTCCCATATTTACTGTGATAACTATCTTTCTTACTAATCAATAATCATGTAAGCAAAAGACTCATTTTGTTATGTCTAGGCTGTCCTGAAACTTAATCAGGAGTCTAAAGACAGCTCATGGGAGAATCCTCCTGCCTCAGCTTCCCAGGTGCTGGGACTACAGGTGCAAGCCACCACAACTGACTAAAGTTGACAGAGTTGTTCTCTTCTTAACAGAGCAAAAAATTCTGAGATTTCATTTGTATTTCACGTGCATGGGTGTTTTGCCTGCCCGTGTCTCTGCACCACATGCACGCAATACCCAAGGAGGCCAGGGGAGAGCCCTGGGTCCTAAGGAACTGCATTACAGACAGTTGTGAGCTGCCATGTGGGTGCTAGAACTCACCCAGGTCCTCTGGAAGAGCAGCACGTGCTCTTAAGCACCAAGACATCTTCTCCAGCCCCAAACAGAGCAAACTGTATGAAGATTTAAGTTACAACTAACTTTTTTAGGAAATCAATTATGTTTGAAGAATCTTATCCTAATTTTTTTCTAGGGAGAATATTTTACTAACAAAGTTCATTTCAAAACATTGCACATTTGAAATCTTTTAGAAAACAACACTTTCTTAAAGTTCTTAAAGTTGCTTAGAGGCTGGGGATGTTGTATTTGCTGCTCCAGTATCAGAGTGGCTGCCAACCGCACACAAGACCCTGACTTCAATTCCACAGGACTGCATAAAACAAGCACAGTGTGGTATACCTCCCTGAAAGCCCAGCACTTAGGTAGCAAATGCAAGATCAGGAGTTCAAAGTCATCTATCCTTGGCTACACACTGAGTGAGGTCAGGTTTAACTATGTGAGGCCTTGTCAAAATCAAAAACAAAACAACAAATAAACAAAAACCAGGGGGTGGGTGAGCATGCCTCAGTGTAGAGAGTGTCGAGTGCTTGCCTAACCCAAGTAAGGCCCTGAATTCTACCCTATCCCTGACCCCTCGAAAACCCCCAGATTCTTCATTTTAATCTCTTGTAATAGTATGCTTTGTATGCTATTATAATTGTAGCCTTTCATAAGGCGTTAAGTCTGAATGATTTTTTCTGTTTAAACATTGAAAAACACGTTACAATGGTACAAAAAAATTCTAATTCTATCCAAAAACTACATTTATCTTTAAAATATGCAATACACTGGCATATTTTTATACTTTAACCAATAACACACACACAAAAAAAGCTTGGCTCCCTGTTTATAGCTTCCTGAAGAGAAATTCCAGCTCATGTTTACAATTCCCATTTCAGAAACTCTAAGGTGCTGCTAATTTATAGAATGACACTGAGGACGACACTCCACCCACTACATGACACCTCCCAATTTCAAAGACAGGAAAACATGGGAATTTTTGTATCTTAGAATTGATGAAATAGTAAAACTTTAGGGATATGAGTTTAACATTTTTATAATTTTTTTTTTTTTTTTGGTTTTTCGAGACAGGGTTTCTCTGTGTAGCTTTTCGCCTTTCCTGGAGCTCACTTGGTAGCCCAGGCTGGCCTCGAACTCACAGAGATCCGCCTGGCTCTGCCTCCCGAGTGCTGGGATTAAAGGCGTGCGCCACCACCGCCCCGCCATTTTTATAATTCTTAAACTAAAGGAATGTTGCTCAAAATATCACTAAGGGCACAACTAACAGTCTATTTGATTGAAGTACCTACATTAGAGAGTTGGCCATACACACACGGTCTAGATGTAGGAATTTTGATACAGATCCACTTGAGTTGGGTAAAGTTACCTGTAGGCATGCATCCCCTTTGTCAGTCCTGCACTATGCTTTTCATAAATTGATGTACAAGAAACACCTTCATCCAGTCCCCTAAATAAATCCAAAGTTTTTACTTTAAACAAAGTTTAAAATATCCAAACTTATTAATGCCTCATTGTGCTATATTCGTGATTTTAAAACTGTAACTTCCTTAAAAACTTCTTAGAAATTCTTAACAACAACAAAAACAGAAATCATGAGACTTTTAAAACCTCAAAGTCTTAAAATAAAACAACAGTGAATGGTCGAAGTCTCAAATGTAACTATGTTGTCCACTGTATTTATCACTGCTCTAAATACTTACTACAAATACATAAATGGACTTGGTAGCATTATCCTTGAACAGTTTCCAAGCTTATGAGTCAACAATAAAACTTAAGATAAAGTATAACTGAGAATTCCAAACTCAAGATTTTTTTTAGTTTTTATCCTGTTTCTCCTTTATATTTTTAGTTTTAAATTAAGAAATCCTTCCATCTTCTTCCACAATGCACAAAACATAAATTCTTTCCTACATACCTAGTTTCAAAGTGTAGAATTTACGATCATAAATGTCTAAGACCTAGAACAATCCTATGATTTACTTTTCCCCCTAAAAAAACATCATAATTATGTTTAACTTAACTGATACCAGCCAAACATCTCTAAACCAAAGAGAATTAAACACATTAATCTACATATTCTCTACATTTTACATATAGGAAAACTAAGCTCTATAATTTGTTGGTATCATTAGGGTACACCTCAAATCTTATAAATTTCAATGGCTGTCAGAGACCAAACAATAATTATATTAGACATTCTTCCCACCAGAGCTGATGACTTCTCCAGAATGCAGTACACAGAGGGACTAGCAACTAAGTGTTTAACAAGACCGCAGGACATTGGCATTCTTCCTTAAAGCCATGGTTCTTCAACTTTAGAACCAAGCATGAGAAAACCATCAGGCCCATTCTAGAACATTCTAATTCTTTAGTATTTCAGATAAGCATTCCAGGTATTAACTTAAATCTTCTTGATTCCTCTTTTTACTGTTAAGATTTATAAACTTCTCTGGCATTCTAAAACAATGACTTTAATGAGTGTTTAAAATAGTGAATAATAGCAAAATAGAATCCTTAGGGGGCTAAGACAGGAAACTGGATACAAACTGAGCCAAATAGCAAGACCCCATCTTTCAAAAAAAAGAGTCTAAAACATAGTATTTATATAACTTGACCTCTCCACACAAAACAAAATAATGGATTACTCCAATTTGTCCTATCCAAAGATAACACAGTTGCCAGTGTTCTTTCTTATCAAGATAGTGAAGTTTTCTAAATATGTATTACATGATTCTTATTACAAATGCATGGGACTAACATAGGAAGAAATAATTCAGAAACTCTAGAGAAAAATATAGGGGTCGGGGAGTGGGGCTCAATGGTAAAATCACTACTTATCAGCATTTGTGAGTCCCAGATTCAATCCTTAGCCCACTGCACACCAAAAACAAAGTAAATCAAAACAACAAAAACCAGGTAGAAAACCTACGATGTGAGGTATGCTAAAATTTTTCATGCAGCTCAGCCTCCCACACTGCTGGGATCACATGCATGTACCACAGGCAAGCACTTAGCCTTCTTCTAAATTTTATGTAAATTTTTCCAAAGTACAAGTTGCAAGTCAGACTTACTTTTAATACATGAATAAAAGTAATGAAATAAAAGGTTTTTTTTACTTTAGTAGCATTAGAATACAGTCTCTTACTAAAGCATTTTCAAGATAGTCATAGTCTAAGCAAAAGAAAGATACTTACCTTAAGAAATCAAAATTGTGAATGTTATCATTCCAGAAATATCTTATGCTATGGTGGGTGAAATAACGCATCTGTAGGACACACATAAATATTATATCAAGAGGCTTATCATCACTTCTTATAACACATCATTCATTTCTATTAAACCTAAAGTTTTATTTAATGGCAGATATTTTACAAAGCATGTAATTTTATCAAGCAGTAACTGCAAATGCAAAATTATGATCTATCTTTTATAATGTTGAATGTTAACTACAGTTTTTCAAAAAACTTTGATATTCCATCACAGTACCTGTTGTGACTGAGTCTGTGAGTATTTATTCATCTCGCATCTTTCTTCTGTCAGAGTCTCAGCTAAATGAACAGCATGGCCATTAGAAACCTTATTAACTAAAGATTTTGCATTAAAATTTGGTTCATTTTCCAGGGGAAGAAAGCGAATTTTTGCACAAAACCACATTTTAAATTCGTCCTTAGAAAAAAGGGAGAAAGGTCAAGTTAATTATGCATATTAAATAACTATCTGTATTTTTATGTAAATCCTATTATTTAAAAATTTAGTCATCTCTTGCTGACAAAGTATCATTTCCTACTCATTTAACATGAAAAATTTCTGATCAACTTTATAGCACACTACCAATTCCTTAACTTACATATATACTGAACATTAACTATTATGACCCCTTATAAAATGTTTTCAACTAGGGTTCTAAACAAATTGCTTGAGATGTAACATCATACAGTCAATAGCTGGCCTAATCACTGAGGGGTCTGGTTAGCTATAGTTCTAAAGGGCAGGACCTTAGAAGACAATTAAGTATCTATCTAATAATACCCTGGGTCATAGAGAGTTATAAGCTAGTCTCATTAGATTTAAGACTTTTTTTAGCCTTATCACTGGAACCGTATTTACATCAAAGCCATACCTGATAAATACTAAACATTCCAAAGTCCCAGTCACTTATTCTGAACAGATTACACAAAATCACTATTTTACTCCTTGAATAATTAGCTACTAGCAAATGCGTGCATGGACTTACAGTAGTCCTGAGCAGCACCACTTCACAGTCTTTAACTGCAGCTCTAACACATGTGGCTTTCACTCGCCACTCAGGCATCCAGTAGAGGAGGAGGAGGAGAAACCCACCAGTACAAATCACTCCTACAGAAACCATGGCAAGCTTCCAGCGGCAGAAGTTATAGCCATGTATCTCCTGCACAGAAATGGCAATCACATGATAAAGGGGAAATGATAAGGCAGATAAACTAAAACTTGTTTCAAAGATACATAGTAAATCATATATACATTTTATGTGTATGAATGTTTTGTTTAAGTGTCTGTCTGTGCAACACCCTCAGACCAGAAGGGGCTCTGGATACCCCCTGAAAATGGCATTATAAATGCTTGAAAGCCTCCACGTGGATGCTGAGATCAAACCTAGGTCCTCTAGAACAGTCAGTGCTCTTAACCACCAAGCCAAATCTCCAGCCCCATTCCTTCTAACTTTTATCATTTCATTATTTTAAAACTTAAGTCTTCCATAGGGTTTTACAAAATGAAGTTTTTATTTTGCAACCATTTTAGACTTACAGAAAACTGTAAAGATATCAGTGTTTCTTACAGACGCTTCCATCCAGTTTCCTCTGTCAAAACCACACTGCTCCATTACGATCACATACACTTGGTGTTGGATTTCCTTTTTTCTACTTACACATTGCTTCATGACACTATATTCCCTGAATGAGCAACTGAGACATGGTCACAGACTGCCGAGATGGGTCAGACGTTAGAAGTGCTGGCCATGATACAGGGTCTCACACAGTTAAGTGATGTACCCAAGGCTGGCCTCCAACTTACCATCCTCCTGCCGCTGCCTCCTGCATTTAGGATTACAAAGTATGTATTACCATGCCCAGCACCACATTACATTCAGATGTTTGTTTTTTAAGTGACTTGCTTGCTCACTGTTCCAATACCACTGTAACTGATCAACCTCATTCCCTAACCCTTATTATTTGAAATATTCTTGAATTCTTATCCACACTGGCTGCCAAATAAAACATTTCAAACTGCTGAAGGCCTAGTTAAGTGTACACTTCAAATAAGCAGTGGAAATTTTGTTTCTTCTATGGCAACATCTGAGATATACTAAAACTTATTCTTGAACGTGGTGGTGATACACGCCTCTATCTCAGCACCTGGGTAGCTAAGTCAGGAGAGGGTTGTGAGTCTGAGGCCGGCTTGAGCTATAGCAAGGAGAAAACTTTATTCTTTAATTATCTTAAAAGCATCTTGACAAAAAAAATTGAGACTTTTTGTTTTAATTAAGCTAATTTTTTAACTTTATAAACCACAGATGGAAACCTTTACTTGGGGAACCAGCAATGTATCAGAGTGAGTGTGCTTGCCATGCATGCCTGCTGACTTGAGCCCTAAAAACTAAAAAGCCCTAAAGCCCAGAAAAACTCCTCAAAGTTGTCTTCTGACCTCCACCACATGCACACCACGGCACACATGCACCTACATGTACACACAAAAATAGTGAAACACACATTTTAAAATTTTTGAAATGGCTCAGAGGTTAAGAACACAGGCTGTTCTTCCAGAGGTTCTGAGTACAATTGCCAGCACCCACGTGGTGGCTGAAAACCATCTGTAATGAGATCTGGCTCCCTCTTCTGGCCTGCAGGGATACATACAAACAGAACACTGTATACATAATAAATAAATAAACCTTTAAAAAAAAAATATGTTTTAAATGAATTACCAAGCCAGGTGGTAGTCTGGTGAAAGCTCCACCTCAGCCCCTGGCACCCATATACCCAAAGGGTCTGGAATGTTCTGGTGGAAGGTCCACCTCAACTCCCCTCCCCCATCTCTCTCCCCAAACTGGCCCCCTCAAAGCCCACCCAACAGCAGCCCCTCCCCTAGAGCTGCCCTCCCATTCCAGACTCCCCCACCCCCTCAAAGCCCACCAAAAGCCCCTACTGGGGCTGCTCAAGATCATGCCTACAGGTTACTTAAGGCCTGGTAGCCACATTTGCCATGTGATCCCTCCCCTGCCTTCCCAAGGGTCACCCAAGATCACTTTACTTTGCTCATTAAACCTGGACTTACTAATTCGGTTTGATTTGGCTAATTACATCAGTGGCAGTGGTGGGCACCCAGCAACCAGGAATTCAACTTATTGGGTGGATCTCTGGGTTCAAGGCCAGCCTGGTCTACAGAGTAAGTTCTTTGTTTAAAACAAACAAAATACACACACATACACAACCACCTTAATCAGGATACAAAAATTCAGACGTATATGTTGTGAGTAGGTGTTTCACTAGAGATCAAAGCTAGAGCCTCATTAGCTGGACAAACACTCCACCACTGGGTCGGACCCCGGCCCGGGCTGCTTTTCTTTAATTGCATCTTTTTACTCCCTAGGAAATCATGAAAGCTAGTTACCATTTCATCTTCTTGGCCCTTGTTGATAATCTTCCTTTCTTCTTTGTCCATCTCTCCCGTGGCTTCAAAGGTGCTGTGCTTCACACGACAGGTGAGGATGGCTGCAGGAAGAAAAGAGGCAAACGCTGGCCTGCTGTAAAACACATCCCGGCTGCCCACCACAACTGGACGGTAAAACCCCTGCTGATGACACCACACACCGAGAAATCAGGTCAGAAGTGAGCTAGAACTGTCTCCCTGTGGATGGATAACTCTCCTAGTACCAGAAAGTGCTATGTGGACAAGCTGCTACTGCAGAAAAGCCATCCATAGTCTTACCCAGATGTGGACTCTGTGCACTACAATACCAACCCGTCAGGAAAAACAGCCTCATGGGTCAAGAGGGTCATGACTACTATGTACATACCCAACTTTCTGACTGGATCTGGGGCCCGTTCCAAAGGAGGAAAATCATGCTTTGACCTTGTAACCTGTAAACCTGGACCAAAGCCCATTGCTGGGAAATCTCAGGCCCTGAGGGGAACAAACCTATCATTCTTGTTTTGTCCAAACTACCTTTCAAATGTTTATGTCTATACCCATGGATTACTGCTGCTCTCAATCTTGGACAGTTAATAAAGAGACTCATAACTGTTGAGAGCTCAGCCCTAAACATGACATCTATATCACTCCCTCCAAGGCTCCATCAAGGAACATCACTGTAGCAGGCAGGGGCAGAGAACCAAAAGATGGGGGAAAACATTATGAAATGCTGTCCTCTGCACCTGACCTACAGAACAGCTGCACTTACTCACTCACTCACAGTAGCAAATATGGCCATCAACATTCCATCAAGGATAGATGGAGAAGGGGCTCGCTCATAGGACTTCACCCTTCCCTGAGGAGCTATTGGCTGAGGGGAGGAGGTCAATTTCTTCAGTGGAATAGCCACTAGTAAGCTGCCCAATCAACCCTCATTAAATTCAGTGGGTAATACCCAAACCAAAACAGAACATGGAAGCAGGAGAGCTTCCTGGGAAAAAGAAAGCGTTCTGTGGAAGTGGGTGGGAGAAGACAGTGGCAGCAGGTGGATGGGATGTCAAAATATACTATACACGTGTGTAAAACTGTCAAAGAATGATTTATCATAAAAAAAAAAAAGTTAATAATGCCAGATAAGGGAGCTCATGACTTTCATCCCCATCCAGCATTTGGATTAAGAAAGAAGATCTGGAGGCCGGGCGGTGGTGGCGCACACCTTTAGTCCCAGCACTTGGAGGCAGAGGCAGGGGGATTTTTGTGAGTTCGAGGCCAGCCTGGTCTACAGAGCGAGATCCAGGAAAAGGTGCAAAGCTACAGAAAAACCCTGTCTTGAAAAACAAAAAACAAAACGAAAAAAGCTGTGTTCAAGGCCAACCTGATTTACATAGTGAACTCCAGGCCAGCCAGAGTTACACAATAAGACCCTGTCTCAACAACAAACTTTGGGTTTTGTTTTTGTTTTTTGAGACAGGGTTTCTCTGTTTAACAGTCCTGGCTATCCTGGAACTCACTCTGTAGACCGGGCTGGCCTCGAACTCACAGAGATCTGCCTGCCTCTGCCTCCCGAGTGCTGGGATTAAAGGCAGAGCCACCACTACCTGACCAAACTTTAAATTTCTTAACAAACTTTTGTAATTCAGAGTCAATTCAGCTCTGTGGAGTGTTTTAGCTCATGGTAGATATGACTAAGACTACCCGAAAGCTGGAGAATGAAAAAAGATTCTTTATTTTCTCTCAGAACTTAAGCTGTTACCTATCAAAGCTACGGCAGGTGTGGATTAATGAAGCATACTGAGTTTTATGGTGGTAAGTAGTGAGAGTCGAAATCTGGCATGTCGTTATGACTGCAGAAGCACAAGTACTGTTTCTGAGGTGCTGAAGAAGCCTGCCGAGGGCACCGTGTGTAGTAGCTGAGTGTCTTCCCACTGAGCTGTGTCTGCAGCCCCCAGAAGATTTCCAGTGATTCCCCCAACCAGGGGTCAAACCTATTTGGGAAGATGAAGCACCCGTACTGAACGTGTACCCCTTTTTCTTGTCATACACAGCAAAGGAATCTACGTGGGCTAAGTGTGAAGTCTACCACATTATATAAAGGAATACGTAGCTCAGACTTCAGTACCTGGCCGAGTCTCGGCATCAGTCCTCCACAAATACTAGTGACCAGTTACATTTAATTACCAGTTCCAACCTCTTCTTCCCTGGTCGGCCTGGAACTCACTATAAAGACCAGTCTGGCCTCGAATGAACTGAGATCCTCCTGAGTACTGGGATTAAAGGCATTTAATCTGCCACCACTGGGACAGGTCTAACTTATAATACAGTATCAATACATAAACCCAGCATACACAAAAACTCTAACATCAACAATAACCATAAAAGCCAGGCGGTGGTGGCGTATGCCTTTAATCCCAGCACTCGGGAGGCAGAGCCAGGAGGATCTCTGTGAGTTCGAGGCCAGCCTGGGCTACCAAGTGAGTTCCAGGAAAGGCGCAAAACTACACAGAGAAACCCTGTCTCAAAAAAAAAAACCAAAAAAAAAAATAGTAATAATAATAATCATAAAAGCATACAAGAGAGGCTAAATCTAAAAGGTTTGAGTCCACCGCTTTAAAACAAGGGTAGAGAGCTAGTGAGATGGCCTGGCCAACAAAAAAGCCTCATGACCTGAAATTTGACACTGAATCCACAGTGGAAAGATAATGGACTCCTGAGCACCATGGGGGTGTGTACACACACACACACATACATATATATACAAAAAAAAAGGGGGGGGAGGATTGCTTGTCTCTGCAGAACACAGCGAGTGGAACACTATCACCTCCCTCAATTAGATTCCTTACGTTCCTCTAACCAGTACACACCAGATTTGGAACACAGCAGACACTCAAAAAGCACCTGTTTGACTGGTACTGTTTGACAAGGATATTGGTGCTAAGACAGCAATATTTTTTTTACATGACAAATTAACTGGCCAAGTAAAAGTCAAATGAATTGTAAACTATTCCATACATAGAACCGATTAAAATCCATTAATCAACCAAAAAAAATATTAAACCCAATGTCACTGCAGAAATGGAGCAGTTTTAAAAGTATCAAGTCCAGCTTCTCCAAAACAAGTCACACTACCATCCAAAACCCTTTGGACAACTCAGGAATAATGTCTTCTCCCTCCATGGCAGCACTTGGGCACGAAAGCATAATTAATAGTCATTCCAATACCACAACAACAATCCATCAAATCAATGATCTGAAGGGGCAATTACTCTCAAGAACTAGCTATCTAGAACGTGGAACAATTAAGCAAGCCCAACATTGTTCCCTGCGATAAAGATCAGTAGTTACTGCCTGCACTTGTAGGGTACAGTCTAATCCTGCTTGTGTCTTTAAAGGTTAATTAAAGAAGGAAGGGAGGAAATGGAGGAAAAGGAAGAGATCTTAAAGAGGGACCACTACGTAGCCCAGCTGGACTGGAACCCATTATGTAGACCAAGCTGGCTGCCTGTGTGCTGGGATTCAAGTGTTCACCTCCTAACACCTCCCCCCCCCCCCCCCCCCCCCCCGCCAAGTCTTCAGTTGTATACTTATTGATCAATACTTGTCAAGATACTGTCAGTGCTGTTGTAATTTAAAACGGTGGGAAGAAGCCACACCATACAACAGGGCCCACATGGGAGGTTCATTGAGGGGAGGGGAGAGAAGGGGCAGAGACTGGTCCCTGGGGACAAGAGCGAAGGAAGAGAAAGAGACCGGAGGTGGGCAAGGCCCGCCTTTTATAAGGAAAGGAAACCTAGTGAATGCACACAGGGGGTGCTCTTCGTGGCTGCAGCTGAGGGGTATCCTGTCAGGACCCTGAGGGCAGGCCAGTGCAGATGCCTACATGCTAACGAGTGCCAGAACTCCACTCCTCCAGCACACACTCCTCCCGCTCCTCCCTCTCCCCCCTCCCACCCCTTTTTCCACGGGTCTTGCTATGAAGAGATGCATAGCCTCATACATACTCACTGTGTAATCCAAGCTAGCTCAAACTCACGGCAATCTTTAAGCTCAGCCTCAAGAGTACTGGGATTATATTAATGAACCAGTATGTCCAGGTGGAATTGCCATTAAAATTCTTTGGGTCCACGTACTATTTAAATTTTTTTTCTCTAAATTTCTTAAACAAGTTTACCTTAGTGTAGCATGAAGTATATCCCTAAGATCTTGAGCAGTTAAAAAGCATATCAAGGAATATTCCAATATATTTTGAGTTGTATGGTAATTTATTGAGTAGGACAACCTACTTAAATTTTCCCAAATGATCAATGACCATATTACAATGCAGCTCTTTATACAAAGATGACTTCTCTACATGTTAACTGCTTTAAGACATAATTAATGCCCTACAAATTTTACCAAAGTTAGCAAAATTGTAAAATTAATTTAAATATAAATCATCCATTATCACTAACTTTAAATATTTCACACACCTCACAGGAAATTAAAGAATTAACCCTTCAAATACACTTGGAAAACTCATAATTCCAACTATGCTTACATTTAAAACATGCACATTATAAATGTATAATTAAATGTAAATGTTTATATAAATAAACCTTTAACATTTTAATGACTCCATAAAGATAAAGAATATAAAACTATCTTAAAATACACTGTAGAAAAGATGCATACTAAAATACTTTTCTGACATATACCCAATTAAGACATCTGAAGCATTAACAAGCTTCAAAAATATATTGAACAAAATACACCCTTGTTGGCTTGCTAGAGTGCATTTTTTTTCCAATCAAGTCAATTTCTACATCACCAAAAGTAAAGAAATTTTTCTTACCAATAGCATTATACCATTATTCCTCTCAGATCCTGATACTTCAGCTTTCAAAAACTGGCTCTTCATATAAAATAAAACCATAAAAATCCATACAAACATTAGAAATTTATTCCAAATATTGGTTCTGTTTAAAGTGCATTTAAGATGGATAAGATATTAAAATTTAGGACTTTTTAATTCAGCAAATTCAGAGTTTTAGAAGATAGACCCTTCTGTTCCCTGTCACTGGCAGAACTCCTACTGAATAAATCCTATCCTGCTAGCACACAGAAGTTCCGGCCACAGTGCATGCCTGAATCTTGATGTTATCTAAACAGCAAAGGGTTAGGCTATTGTCCTTAACCAAACCCTTCCTTGAATTTATAATGAAATGGATTTGCTTCACAGGGTGGAAAAAAAAATGCAGTAGAGGACAAAATGAAGCTATCAGAAATAAAAATCACCAAGTTTAAGATAATGCTTACCCCCTCTATTCCTTTAGTATGTTCTTAAATGGTTAGGCCTTACTTCCTAAACAAGACAAACTGGCATCAACAGGCAGAGAATTTCCCAAACCTCTAAGACATTTTTGCTTCCCAAGAGCATAATACTGTAATAGTTCATCTGAGCCAAATGTGATGTATATATCTGTATCCCAGCAATCAGGAAACTGAGGCAGGAGAGAAATGAGTTCAAGGTCAATCCAAGGCCCTGTCACAAAATAAAAGGAAATGAAAATTTTTATTTTTAAACCTGCCCAGAATTAATTTCACAAGGTGCTTTACAGAGCGGTCTGTAACTCAAGTATAACATTAATTAAGCACAGCAATTTTAAGTATTATATTTTGTTTTCTTTTTTTGAAGACTCCCATGTAGCCTAGATAGGTCCTGCATTCACTACCTAGTTGTTTCTGACCTCCACATATGTGCTATGACATGTATATGTTTGCACCTCCCTCCCCACCCCTGTGACATATATAAATAAGATTTTTAAATAAACATTTAATCCTCCCCCCTTTCCTGAGATTAAGTCTCTCCATATAGCCTAAGCTTGTCCTAACCTGTTGTCTGAACTTTCCATGTACTGAGATTGTAGGCATTTATCACCCCATCAAGCTAAAAGCCCAAGGACACAAAGGATGCTTCAAAGGCCCTGAATTATAAATACCACAACTGGCATTCTCAACCTATTTTTTTTTTTTTCCAAATTTATAGCATCCACAACAAATCCACAATTCAAAAGTTTTACTTTGTGCAAGTGAAACAAAATATGCTCTGGTACATTTAAACTCTAATCCAACCCACAGAACAATCCTAATTTAATATCTATACAAATACTTCTGTAAAAAGAATAACCAAATCGTAATCTTCCAAGCAGAGTAAGCAAACTGTCACAACTCTGAGGACAGAGCTCAACTTCAAATCAGCTCCTAATAATAAAAATGACGTAATATAGCTTAATGAATTCGTGGAAATTTTACAAGGATACCAGCTAAATTTTAACAAAGGTTTACTCAATACCCACTTTATCACTTCCCATCTCAGACTTTCTCTTATAATACATGCTTTTGTTTCTGTGTTTAGGCTTAAGGAAGACTATTGTGTCCAATATACACCAAACCAAGACTGTATTTACATTTCTCAAGTGAAGTCTTTGTATAATATGTTTTTTGTGTTATAGAGCAATATGATAGGTAGAATAAAATAAATTATAATTAGGCCACACAATATAATTACCTGCATTGGGATTAATATGAAGAATGAGTTTAGTCTACATTATTTTTTAATCATTTTTATTATATATACTACCTTCTAAATGAGCATTTTTTATTTAGGGGTATCCCATATGGTTAAGACTGCCCTCATGAGACAAAAAAGTTTATCTAATAAAAAGTTTGGATTTTATTTATTTAATTTTTTAAGACAGAGTCTCAAGTAACCCAGGCTGGCCTCAAACTCTTATGCAACTGAGGCTGGCCCTGAACACTTGCCCTTCCTGCCTCTACCTCCAGAGTGCTAGGATTATAGTTATATGCCATCTCACCCAGTTTAGTCTGATTTTTAGAATGCCTATTTGTGGGGAAACGGACTGGGGAAAGGCAGTGGATGAGCCAGGGAGCGAGACACCAACGGTACATGTTTGAAATCAGCACACTGAAAACTATCATTTTGTATGCTAACCTAAAACTTAAGTTTCAAAAATAAAACTGGGAAGGTGGTTGGTGCATGGCTGTAATTCTAGTGCTTGGGGAGAGGTGAGAGGACCAAGGATTCAAGATCTGTTCAGCTTCACCAGGAGTTTGAGCTCAGCTTCAACTTCATGTGATCTGGACTAAGAGAAAATCCAGTAAAATAAAAGCCAATTACTCAAGTCACTGGGGTCCTACAAGTCTCATATTTCTTTCTCATAGGTGACAGTTTTGAACTCCATGCTCAAGCTCAAGGTAAAAAGTAATCGAAGTGTTATACTGCCTAAGAACTTGAAACCTATCTAGGTAAACCTTTCTATGAAAACTGCTACATCAGGCAAGAGTTTGGAACACATTTACCCTGCAGACAGTTTATTTAAAAAGACTGGCAGGACAAAAGAGCCGCTGAGAGAACTGCTTCTGACACCTGAGACAAGAGTCACTGTGCTAACCAGTGCCCACCCTCTGCACTGGGGTGGGAGGAGGAGGAAGAGGAGTAGTTTGGTAGTTTTCCCAGGAGGAAGACTGAAGTGTACAGATACCCTTCCGTTTCTACAGCACAAGGCCAGCCCTGGAACACTCCAATACTCTCGACCTGGACCTCAACTCACATCTCTGGACGTTAACAAGCACACTGACTTTCACTTGTGTTTTCTTTTTCTAAGACAGGCCCCACTGTAGTGCAGGCTAGGCTACAACTCATAACCCAGGACCTCACACAAGCTCAGCAGATGCTCTAAGCTACAGGTAGTTGCATTTATTTCTTTTCTGGGTTTTGGTTCAGCTGAGTACAAGTATTAACAACCCATAATACAAATATGATAAGTAGCTGCAAATTACTTTTTGGGTTTTGTCACCACTGCCTGACTGCAAACTCTTATTTTACTGAATTCATCTACAGAATTAAGCAAGCAAGTGCACCATCATATTAAGAGCAGAATAAACTAGGTGTAGTGAGGCACGCCTTTAATCCCAGCACTCAGGAGGCAGAGGCTGAAAAAGACCTCTGTGAGTTCAAGGTCAAACTGGTCTATTTAGTGAGTTCCGGGCCATACAGTTGGGGTGGTAGGGTGGGCTGGTGGGCTGGTTTTCAAGATGGGGTTTTAGTTCTGGTAGTCCTAAAACTCACTTTGTAGTCCAGGCTGGCCTCAAACTCACAGAGATTCATCTGCCTCTGACTTCCAGGTGCCAGGATTCACCACCATTCCCAGCTCTGCTTGGGGTTTGTTTGTGTGTTGTTTCCTTGTTTTGTTTTGTTTTCTGAGACCCTGTCTCTTAAAAAAGAAAGGGACAAAAAAGCTTAGGCACTGTGTACAACCTGCTGTTGCATCCTTTCACCTGTAGATGGCAACCCAATAATGCTAAAGGAAAAGAGAGTGGCTGAAGCCAACTAAATTACTCAGTGGTTAAAGATGAGCTATTATGCACCAATTTGTTTAGGAGACTGGAAATGTCAGTATGAAAAGGGGTTGCTTTCTGAAGTGCTATTTTCATTTACGTGTCTCAAGAGAAAAATCATATATACAACAAAAACCATAATGAGGGCTAGGCATGGTGACATAGGCCTTTAAAATCCCAGCACTCAGAAGCAGAGACAGGCGATATGTGAGTTCAAGGGCAGCCTGGTCTAAAACAGTGTTTCCAGGACAGCCAGGGCTCAATAGCTGGACCCTCTCAAAAAACCAAAAATAGGCTCCTGGGTGTGCTCAGGCTGCCCTCCCACAGCAGGATCTTTCTCCAGGTGGTGAGCATCGATGATGTCCGAGCCACCAACCTCAACTGCTCAGTGATAGTTGGCGTGAGGCCTACATGGACATTATTATTCAATGGATATCAGCTGATTGTGCTCGGTACCCACCTCACTGCCTTGGCCTCCCACATCTGGGCCAGGAACGCAATGGCAGCATCCGCACCCAGCAGAGATAAGCTTGGCCTGGGGAAGGACCCCGGTACTGACATTACATAAGAGTCCTACAACCAAATGTTAGCTTGTGACTAAAGACAGTTGTCTGGAGCACGAACCTTAATAAAATTAAACCTGAAGCCAGGAATTGGGATGAATGCTGAATGATCAGAGAAACAGAACAAGCCACAGCCACCTCACCTTGCCAATTCCTCAGCTGATCCTGTTTCCTCAGACTGGAAGCCTCTGAGTCCTCATCCAGAATGAATCTCAGTTGAACCCCTGCTAAAAGCCTAAAAGCTCAACCAGCTCTAGTTCCTCGTCCTCACGCCTTAAATACCTTTCTGCTTCCTGTCATCACTTCCTGGGATTAAAGGCTTGTGTTACCACACTTGGCTGTTTCCAGTGTGGCTTTGAACTCACAGAGATCCAGACGGATCTCTACCTCTGGAATGCTAGGATTAAAGATGTGTGTGCCACTATTTTCTGGCCTCTATATCTAGTGGCTGTTCTGTTCTCTGACCCCAGATAAGTTTATTAGGGTGCACAATATTTTGGGGAACACACTATCACCACAATTGTCTAAGAAGAGTTGGTCTTAATAACTCAAAATGCTACGTGAAGGTCACAAAAGAGACTAACAGTGCAAGAGTCCTGACATTTGCCAGGGCTTCTGGGGCAAGATAAATAAGAGGAGGTAGATGGTGAAGGGTCTGGACAAATTTGAATTTTTCTTTCTCACTTTCCCTCACTGCTTAACGATACTTGAATCTGGCTTCATCTCTCACCCAAGCAGTAAATAATTAAATATTTACCGCCAAATGAAAATAAAGCATAGACGCGTGTGGTAACACTTAGCCATTAAACAGGTGATAAGAACAACAAAAAGGCCAGGTGCACCCTAATACAGATACAAAAAGTGAATTCCGAGAGGGTATGGGGGAGGGGCATCCTCACTACACAGTGGCTTTTAAGACCAGCCTGGTGAATTACAAAGACACTGTGAGTGAGTGAGTGAGTGAGTGAGTGAGTGAGTGAGTGAGTGAGTGAGTGAGTGAGAGAGAGTGAGAGTGAGAGAGAGAGAGAGAGAGAGAGAGAGAGAGAGAGAGAGAGAGAGATGAGAGAGAGATGAGAGAATATCCCAGAACTAGGAGGGTCTACGGAGTTCCAGGATAGCCAGGGCTACACACAAAGAAACCGTGTCTTGAAAAGCCAAAAAGAGTAGATTTTGGGTCAGAAGTGCGGTGCATTGGTGGTGCATCCTTGCAATCCCAGCACCTGAGAGGCTAAGGCAGGAAGAATATAACTTTAAGCCATCCTGGGCTACATAAGACCTTTCCTCCCTCTTAAAAGAGATCAATCAAAAGAAAATATATCTTTGGTATACACAAGGCCTTGGGTTTAATCACCAACAAAAGAAAGGGGAAGGGATGCCGGGTGGTGGTGGCGGCGGCGGCGGCGGCGGCGGCGGCGGCGGCGGCGGCGCACGCCTTTAATCCCAGCACTCGGGAGGCAGAGCCAGGAGGATCTCTGTGAGTTCGAGGCCAGCCTGGGCTACCAAGTGAGTTCCAGGAAAAGGCACAAAGCTACACAGAGAAACCCTGTCTCGAAAAAACCAAAAAAAAAAAAAAAAGAAAGAAAGGGGAAGGGGAAAAAGAATTTATACTATCTTTTTAGAAAACCGACTCACAACATCTTCTATATATATAATCTATCTATACCTTAATCTAACAATTCTAATTAAAATCCATGGCATGTGTTATCTAGACTAAGTATATATGCATAAAACATATTGCTATTGTTTGGTTTGTACCAAGGGAAAACAAAACCCTAAGCCCCTTACAATCTATCTCAATGTCTGTCAACAGAATGTATGGATAGCTTATGAAATCAAGGCAAATTAGTTAAATTTATGTGTAGAGACCAAGATAGCTCTATACAAGAAAAGAAATATGACTACTATACCACCTTTGTAGCAACCAAAGAGTTGTGCGTTTGTGTTTAAAAACAAGCAATGAGGCACGAATAGTGGTGCATGGCTTTGATCCCAGCACTCGGGAGACAGAGGCAGGCGAGTCTGTGAGTTCAAGGCCAGCCTGGTCTATACAATGAGTTCCAGGCTAGCCAGGGTTTCACAGTGAGACCCTGTCTCAAAAGAGGGCGAGTGGGAAGGGAGGGGGAGAACTTTAAGATCCACCAAAGTGTTACCATTAAATCAGAAAGTGTAAATATTGTCCAATAGATGTCACCAGTATCATATACTTCAAGTTCCTCTGCATAACTGAGGGCAAAATTTTTGTTCTTTCTTTCCCCCCTCTAAGGGTGACAGTGGGACTTGAAAGCAAAAATTCACTGGAATAAAGAAAGTTACTTTAAAACAAGCAAAAGTGAACTAGTACAAGAGACACTGACTACAGTAAGGGTTAAGAAAACACGAGTTCCAGTAATAGTCTATCTATGTAAACAAGGCAAACTGCCAAATGAGTCTAATTAACAACCTAAATCTGTAACTTCAGATTAAGGTTTTCTTTGAATAATATATAAATGAAAGGGTCTCCCATTTAATGCAAATTAGTGTCAGCTTAAAACTATAGTACTAGTAGCTAAAACACTAATAACTTGGTTGACATTTAAATCAATGATTTAAAAATGATACTTGACATCTAAATGCTCATTAGTTCTGAGACTGCTGTTTTTCACATTTTACCACAGCTAACACTGGAATGCTTTTTAAATGTTATTGGTGCTGTCAGCAGGTGACTGATGATACATGGGTCACTGCACAAAATGCTCAAAGTTACTATCACTGTTCGTATTTCTCAAAATTAAGTGATGTGTACACACTGTTAGTAGTAAGTACATGTTTAAAGTTACTAATGCATTTGAAATGACTACACTACAGTTGAATTGGCAAACAAAAAGTAATAGCATCAACGGAAAAGACTCAAAATACAGCAGCAGAGTGGACAGGAAGAGCTGGGATGAGAGGGGGATAGAGAATACTGACAAGGAAGAAATACACAATAAAGACAAGAACATTTCCAGAGACTAGATTGTATTCCTAAATCCTCAGTATGTCTGGGAAATAGAAACCCCAGAAGTGTTTTCTATGACAAGGTCTTACACGTCACAGGCTGGCCTCCAACTTGTAGGTATACTTTGATCCTCCTGACTCCACCTCCTGGGTGCTGGCCCTACAAACACGGGCCACAATGCCTGGTCTATATGGTGGATTGAGGGAAGGGAGGGAGGCTAAAATTCTGGGCTTTCTGCATGTTAGGCAAGCACTCAACCAACCCAAGCTAACTTTCAGCACTTCGTTTTGTTGTTCTTTTATCAACAGAAAGCCTTGTGTTTACTTTCAGTAACTCAGCATGGTTTGCTTCAGGATTACTGCACAGCTTTCAAAAAACCAAAACTCATTTCATTCATGATCTTTACCACAGTATGATTCATAGTTCACTCTTCCAGGCTTGATGATTTGAAGGTTCAACCACAAAGAAGCAGAAAACCAGTAGGAAATTATTCTTTACAAAAGACACAATCCTGCACATTTACAATCGTAGCTAACAAGAACATGGGGGGCCCATGTCTGTTAGAGGAGAGAGTTGTGTGTTGAGGTAAGGTATGATTATAATGAACAGGCTGGTCTCTAACTCTAAATCTTCCTGCTTCAGCCTCCAGGTACCTGGATTAAAGGCACACATATCTGCCTTATGTGAACTTCAGAAATTGTATGAATTTGTGTTTTTCTGCTTTATTCCTGTTCTCAATTCAAAGCCTGCTATGTTGATTCACTGCAGCACAAAAGACTTCAATTATATCCTATGAAAATTTTAAAAATATACTCAGGTAGCAAAGGCAGAAAAATCACTGGTTCAAGGCTGGCCTAGGCTATCTAGCAAGACCAGGGGGAGGGGGTAGTGTTGGGTGTGGTGGCACTTCATTTAATCCTAGCACTCGGGAAGAAGTAGACAGATCCATGAGCAGGAAGCCGGCCCTGTCCTGTCTATACACTGATTCCAGCCAGTGTAGGCTACACAGTACAACAAACGATAAAAATGACTACAGGCTTGTGTACAGGCATATTTAGTCTAGAACCCACCTTCATCAGCATCTACTCAATCTTCCGATATTACCAGGGCCTCATCCACACTAGGCAGGCACTCCACCACTAGATGCTCACTCTAGCACAATCCCAGGCCTAAATAGTATCTTTTCAAAGAATGACATTGATAGTACCGGCTTCCACAAGATTATTTTCTAAAAATCCATTAAACCAATTGTTGCTACAAATAAAGCTGATCCATTTATTCATGGAGAAAACAGTGACCTGGCTTCCAAGAAGGCCCAAAATGTCCTTTCTCTACCTCCCACAATTGTGCTTAACTGCAGTTTACCTTATACTAACCTAAATAGAAAGGCCAGGTTACCAAGCTACTACTTCCTATGATCATTAATTGTTAATGTCTCCTGGGCTGTTTTTGTAACAATGTCACCAGTATGGCACTGTTGGAATGTCTATGATGGTAACAACTGCCCATCCATCAGCTTTCAGCACTGATTTCTCATTCCATCAGATGCACAGATTCAACCTCTCCATGCTTGTTTACAGACAGCTAAAATTCAACCTTTCCTCAAAATATCCTGCCCCTCAAACTTACCAATTCATTCTCCCCTTAATGATTATAATTTGTCTAAAACAACAAATTTACAAGTCACCCTAGACCCCACTATCTTAACACCTATACCAAACGGGGCATCATTTCCATCCTTTCCCATGCCACGTCACCATCCCTGTCTCCACCGACATCCCTCAATCCAGGTCCTTCTTCCAGTCTTCCCCATTCACGTCTATGCAAATCAACTACAACCTCCACTCAGCTGTGTGAAGTCTCAACAGCCTGCCACTGTCTGCGACATCATCTCCCAAATCTGTACGAGTACCTCCAGAGCATTTCAAGATTCCCTGCTCCTGTAAGCAGAATGAATGGTAGTTTTAAACAAAGTTAAAACACTGCTCTACAGCTAGCATCTGAAGTCCCACAATGCAAAATATCTATTTCTCTATCAACGGGGAAGTGGAGTCCACAGTAAAAACTAATTACAAGACTTCTAAGAGCCTTTAGTATCTGTCACTTATCAACTGCTATCATTCACACGTACAAACTTTGCATCTCCTTCACACAGAGCACAATTTGTAGCTCTTCAAATAGCCCTACCACTTCCTGACTCCATCCTTCTGTATACAAATACTCTGTCTGCCAAGAATGCCTTCCCAAACCTAGTCTGGCTGAGGCGCCGCTATTAATCCTTCAAGCCATCTCAAGCTGCTACGCTTTCTTTGACTGTCTTTCAATCTTCTTCTGGCAGAGGACTCCTCCCACTTTCCCCCACAACTCCAACTGTCAGAGCAGTTACCAAAGACATCAAACTTAGCTTGAAGGCTTAAGTTTCAGACTCAAGCGAGACCTGGTAATACAATCGAATGAATGAAATGAGGGAAGACCAGAGGTGAAATCATTTTTTTTCTGGGCAAAATCTTACAATAAATTTTGGGTTTGGGCATGCTCCCTCATCTCAAGCCTATCCTATCCTCTTTCCCAACTAAGTTAGCCAAATCCCCTCCTACCCTTTAGCCCTCCTTATACAACCCCATCACAATATTATGTCCATCAAATTAATTCCTTTCTCTCTAGAGCAGTAGTTCTCAACCTCCCTAATGCTGCGACCCATCAATACCATTCCTCATGTTGTAGTGACCCCCAACTATAAAATTATTTCATTGCTACTTCATAACTGCAATTTTGCTATTGTTATAAATCACAATGTAAACCTCTGATATGAGGAATATCTGACAGGCAACCCCAAAAGGGTTGTGACCCACAGGTTGAGAACCACAGCTCAAGAGTCATTCAGCTCAGAAGCGAGTGTCTACAGAAATGACAGCTGGAGACTGGGTAAGAGCGTCAGCGGATAAAGCACTTGCAAGGCTCTGTGTGAGGCCAGAACCAATGCAAAAACCCAGGGCTTGGCCCCGGCCTGATGCCAGGCAGATCCCTGAGGCTCACTGGGCAGCTAGTCTCAGGACAGTGAGAGAGAGGGTCTCGAAAACAAGGCGGAAGAGCTGGAGTGATAGTTCAGTGTTTAAGAGCACTGGCTGAGGGTGGTGGTGCCCAGCGTACTCCTTTAGTCCTAACACTACTGAAGCACAGGCAGGGCAGATCTCTGTGAGTTCAAGGCCAGCCTGGTCTACAGAGGGAGTTCCAGGATGGCCAGGACTACACAGAGAAACCCTGTCTCAAAGAAACAAAACAACAAAAAGAAACAGCAACACAAAGAGACAAGTAAATATACCACATAAAACACCCCAAGAGCTGGAGAGATGGCTCCAAGGTTCCCAGAAGCCATACGGCAGCTCACAACTGTCTGTAACTCCAGTTCCAGAAGTTCTGGTGTCTATTTCCGGCCTCAGTGGGCACCAGGTACTCACAAGGTATACATACATACATGCAGGCAAAACACCTATGCACATAAAATTTTTAAGTGGAGAGGAAAAACTCACATATCAACAGAAACACCTAAAGTTGCCAACATGAACTTCTCAGACATTGCTACTACAGATGAAAGCAATGGTGTCTTCTCTATGAAAAGTCAGAATAAAACATCAAAGCCAAACATCCTCAAGCACCTTCCAATGTTCACACTGCCTGTTTTAAACACGCTGAGTATTACTGAACTACTAAACACTAGCATGTTACATTTACTAAAACTAACTCTTAAACTCTCTAAGGCAAATTTTGTTTGGCAAATGAAGAAAGTAATAAGGTTAATTGATTTATGTATCCCAGATACAGGGCCAGTAAGTTTTGGGGCTATATATAATTAAAAAAATCCATGTGGATCAGAAGTCACAAATTGGCCGGGCAGTCACTACTCGGGAGGCAGAGGCAGGAGGATCTCTGTGAGTTTGAGGCCAAACTGGGACATTCACTGGGAGTGAATTCCAGGACACCCAGGGCTGAGAAACCCTGTCTCAAAAAAAAAAAAAAAAAAAAAAAAACACTCACACTCACACATACACATACCACACACACACACACACACACACACACACACACACACACACACACACACACGTCACAGGTCTATCCAATAAATCTTGCTCTCTTCCAGGGCATATGACTGTTAAAATTTTCTGTGGTTATTCTGAGACAGTCTTGCTATATAGGCCTGGCTTATATTTACTATGGAGGCCAGAATGGTTTCAAATGCCTGTCAATCCTCCTACCTCAGCATTCTGAGTGCTGAGATTACAGATGAACACCACATTACATCCATTCACTTGTCAAAGGACATCTCTCAATTCGGCACATTCCTATAATTCCACAACTTGGAAAGCAGAGGATGTAGGAAGAAGAATCAGAGTTGAAGACCAGGCTGAGCTATATGAGACCCTGTTTCAAAATAGAGATTCCAACTTATTAGTAAGGTAACCTGTCCTAAAGCCTGAGGGAAAACTGGCTACTGAAATTCAAAGACAGAACTCAGAGTCTTGCACACCCAAGGCAAGTGGCCATTTCCAGCTCCAAGGCATTCTTCAAGGATATTTCCCCCTGGGTGATGTTCCCATACACAGGCCTTCCTTCAGTGTGAACTCGAGGTCCAAACAGCAGGATCTAAGACATAACTTGATTTTAACTCAAATACAGATTAACCAGAAAGAACTTGGAGCTAGACCCAGTGGCAAAGGCTTGTACTCTCACCTACTAGAGAGGCTAAGGCCATTAACTAAAATTCAGGCTTGCCTGGACTACAGAGTTCAAGCCATCCTAAGCACTGTAAGAAGACTTTCAGTGCTTAGGAAAGAAAGGCAAAACATTCCTTAAAAAGAAATAATAATAAGGCTGGGCGGTGGTGGCGCACGCCTTTAATCCCAGCCCTTGGGAGGCAGAGGCAGGCGGATCTCTGTGAGTTCGAGGCCAGCCTGGGCTACCAAGTGAGTCAGGAAAGGCGCAAAGCTACATAGAGAAACCCTGTCTCGAAAAACCAAAAAAAAATAAATAAATAAAAAAAAATAAAAATAAATAAAAAGTAAGGGCTTAGACTATAGCCCAGTGGCAGAATGCTTTCCTAGCATGCAGGAAGCCCTGCGTTCAATCCCAGTGCTGTAAAGAAAAAGATTGAGAACCAAAACAAATAAAGTATTTTTCGTTGTATTTCACAAATGGGGGGAAAAAGAGAATCTAAGATATGGTCAAAAACAAAAACAAAAAACCCCACATGTGAGAAACATTCCACGGCTCATTTTAAAACAAACTAAAAATAGTGTTAAGAAATCTGACAATCAATCATAAGGCAACTCTTAAAAGTTGGTTCTCTGTACATCTTTAATCCCAGTACTTGGGAGGCAGGAGCAGGCAGTCCTCTGTGAGTTCAAGGCCAGCCTGGTCTACAGAGTAAGTTCCAGGACAGCCAGGTCTACACAGAGAAACGCTTATCTCTTAAAAAAAAAAAAAAAAAAAGTTGGTTCTGCATAGAACAGTGGTCCTCAACCTCCCTAATGCCATAACCCCTCATGTTGTGGTGCGCCCCGAACCATAAAATTATTTTCGTTGCTACTTCATAACTGTAACTTTGCTAGTTATGAATCATAAATATCTGGTATGAGACTCAACAGGGGTCACAGAGTATCACACTGACTTCTGAGAGTGCTGCTATGATCTTAGAATCACAGCATGTGCCACAGTCAGGTTTGACCATCCATATATACACAATAAGCCAACAGTCAAATCAATAGTGAAAACAGAAGGAGATTTAGTCAGTGTGCCTCTGGTGTGAGGAGGGACAAAGAGATGCAGCGACCCCTGGCCAAGTCCATTTTCGGGTCTTAATGTGAGGTCAAAGTTTAAGAAGAGGGCTAGGGTTCCGTATTCTTACTAAGCAGTCCTGGAAGGTAGTATGTCAAGTTGTCAATTTCTGTCTGAAAGGAGTACAGTGTCCGTCCATCCATCTATCCATCCCCTTCCCTCCCCACAGGGCTTATGCTTTAGGTTTTCTCTTCTCCCAACATGAGATTCCTAGGGGAGCTTCCATTTCTTGGGCCCGCTGTTTCAACAGTCAATGGACACAAGTGTCTCTTTAGAGTCTCTTCACCTCAGCCAGGCTGGTCACAGTGCCACTCCTAGGATACAATGTAAGATGCAGAAGAAAAGTACACCTACCCGACCAAGACAGACTGGAATCAAGCCAGACCCTTTATTAAGGTGCTGCCATTTACCTCCCCAGACACCAGCTTCTGCTGTAGAAAGAGCCAGTCTAAATAGTCTGCTACCTCTCAGCATTATTATTTTCTACTCTTGGACCTTTATTTTAATGCCAAATGCTTTTGTGAAGAAAACAAAAAATAATAAGAGTAAATAAATCCAGACTACTATTAAGGCACTTTTCTAACCTTTTTTTCCTATTCTAAGTCACATGACTGCTCATTCCAAGGTAAGAGTTGCAGAAAAGAATATGAGAAAGTTCTAATTAACAAATTAATTTCATATCCTGAAATCTATTTTTAAGCTGTTTTACCACCTCAGATTCAACCAAAGGTCCCAACATGACCCATGGGTCTAGGTGTCAACAGCCCTGGTTTTAGAATTGTTCTGTGGAACTCTCCAACAATTCCCATCCTCAGGTAACTTTAGTTTAAGATATATGCATTTTTGGATAGTTCTCTTCTTCACTCCATTTTTCAAGACTAAGAAGTAATAATTATCATAAAAATAAATTTTAAACTATTATAGTAGGTATAGTAGCGATCATGCTCTTGTCATTTACTTACTATTCCTGATACTTTATCCTTTCTGTTATTTCATTTTTATTTTGTTATTCTGAGTCAAGGTCTTGTTAGGTAGTAGCCCAGGTTAACCTTGAATTTTCAGTGAGCCTCTTATGTCAGCCTCTTGAGGTTACCAGCCAACACTACCATATCCAATTTGTTTTGTTTAGAGCCTAAGTATCGGTAAGCTTCACAGACTGGTTTTGAACTATTAACCTCAATCATCCTCATGCCTTAGCCTCCCCAGTCATAAACTATAGGCTCACAAGCACTGTGCCCAGGCATATACGTTACTTTTTAATATCGGTAATGCCAACACTTTAACCAATACTTAATCCTACCACTGATTATCAGGTTATCATTAACTTCAGGACATTCTACCTTTTAAATATCTACTTTCCTCAAGATGAAGCCTGGCTGGGAGAAGGCTCAGTGGTTAAGAGCACACGCTGCTCTCTCTACCAGAGGACCCAAGCTTGATTTCAAACACCCACATCAGGCAGCTCACAACTGCTTCTAACTCCAGCTCCCAGGGGATCTGACACCTCTGGCTTCTATAGGCACCTGAATTCCTATACACAGACACATAATTTTTAAAAAATAAAAATAAAAAATAGGGCAAGAGAGATATAGCTCAGCAGCTAAAAGCACTTGTTGCAGCCAGACATGGTAGTACATGCCTTTAATTCCAACACTCAAAGGGAGGCAGAGGCAGGAAGACCTCTATAAATTCAAGGCTATCCTGTTCTACAGAGTAAGCTCCAGAATTGCTAGGACTACAGAGACCCAGTGTCAGAACCTCCCCTCCTAAAAAAAAAGTGTTGCTCTTGCAGAACTTTGGCTCAGTTCCCAGCACCCACATGATGGTTCATAACCATTCACAGGCTCAGTTTCAGGGATCTGATGCTCCCTCTGGTCTCCTCAGGCATTAAGCATACATGTGGTACACAAACACATGCAGGCTAAACATTCATAAAATAAAAGCAATTTTATATTTTATAAATAAATCAATAAATTTTTTAAAAGATTAAATAAGCCTAGAACAATTGATATTTTTACCTGAATTCTGAACTTCTCTCTCAAAGTAAGAAAATTTAAGTAAGAATCCAAGATAGAACATGGCTTTGATTATTACATAGTTAACTCTCTGTATATATGGGCCAGTTAGCTTCAATTAACAAAATGTTACAAAAAAACCCAAAGGCTAAATCCTGTAGCCCACCTCTTAGCTCAAGATTTAGCTAGATCAGATACAACATACAGTAGTCCCCTTAAACCACCTGAGCAGTCCAAGACCTCCCAGTGCACACATGAAACTGAGGGTAGGCCCAGACTTGGTATATACATTTTCTCCTATACATACATGTCTATGAAGTTTAATTTATAAATTAAGCACAGTAAGATTACCAACAATAATGGAGCAACTTAACATTACACTATAATGGAAGCATTGCAAATGTGATCTCTATTTTTTTTCTCTTAAAATATCTTACCTTTAACTTAAGGAAGCAATTTCTAGTTTTCCTTTGGATAATCTGAATTGCTAGCTATATCAATAGGTATACTTACAATACTAAAATATCACAACAGTCTATTTGTTGGCCACGATGGCTAATATTCCACTAGTAAGCACAGTGAGTATACTGAACCAATGATGACTCATGACTAGGCCAGAACAATGGACAGTACAAAATTTCAACACAAAACTTAAATGCCTAGATCCGTGGTTCTCGACATTTTTAATGCCTTGATCCTTTAATACAGTTCCTCATGTTGTGGTGACCCCCAACCATAAAATTAGTTTTGTTGCCACTTCATAACTAATTTTGCTGTTATGGATCGTAATATAAGTATTTTTGGAGATAGGTTTGCCAAAAGGGTCACAACCTTTTTGAGAATCACTAGTCTAGATTGTTTATTTCTGGAATTTTCCATCTAATATTTTAAAACCACAACTGAATGATGGTTAACTGAAACTACTGAAGGTTAAACTATGAATGTGTACTGGGTAGAAGGGATACTATTGTATTCAGAATATATTTCATCACCAGAATTCTAGGGTACATCAAGTGTATCACCTTAACAGATGTTGGACACTAAATTAAACACTTTTGGTATACCTCTGAACTGTTTTAAGAGTGTTCTTGTCAATAAATGCTAAGCTGTTAACTCCTGCTCAATGTGTGGTCTAGTCACATACAAGGTCTCACAACCAGTACTTATTATAGTTAGTGTAGGCTACCAAGGATAGTACCAAACAATCTGTTTTAGAGGCCTGGAGTAACAACAGATCTATAATCCCGGCTACTTAGGAATCCTGGATAGTTCAGGTGAAGGCCATCCTGGGCTACACTACAAGTTCAAAGCTAACTGGACAAGTGAATTGAAGCCTTACACCAAAAGAGGCTGGGGATGTAGCTCTGTATAGTGTTTGCCTACCATCTGTGAAGCTCTGAATTCAAATTCAAGTACCACAAAACAACAGAATCCATTTTATATAAGGCCCTATTAAAGCCAGGCAGTGGAGGTGCACACTGCTAATCCCAGCACTCAGGAGGCAGGCAGATCTCTGGGAGTTCGAGGACAGTTTGGTCTACAGAGCGAATTCCAAGAGAGCCAAGACTACACAGAGAAACCCTGTCTCGAAAAAGAGAAAACAAAAAGATCATATTATCAAGATCACTTTGAAATTCTATTTTTTGTCTTCCAAGACTTTAGTCGTCCTTCAGATTTTATTTCACCATCACCCAACACTGGGGAAAAATACAGATGAGGACAAAATTCCCCAGTGTGCTCTCCTGTCACTGCCTGTTCTCAAAGTCTGACCACTGACTGGGTTCCATGAGTCAGTAATTCTATCCCAGCATATTGCTAAGATTACTGTTTATTTCAGGAATGAAGCACGTTCTTCAGTGGTTACAAAGCCACCATGATATAAAAAACACAATGAACAAAATGGGAAGAAAGGAACCCTAAGTGCCAGGAGAGCTGAGTGCTCCTTTCCTTTACATAGGCTCAGTTAACCCTAAAGCCCCTTTGAAATGTTATTCTCTAAATTGGAATGAAACAGGAAAGGGGAAAAAAGAACAGTTAAGCAACTTACAGTTTAAGGACTTTGAAGGCAGCCACAATCTAAGCTTAATAATACTTTCTGCAACACAGAAGTTCTTCTTTCTAGGTTTGTCAAAGTGTATGACTAGAAACTTATTGCAAAACCTCAGTCTCCTCATCTAGAAAATGAAGTTCGGGTTGGGGATTTAGCTCAGTGGTAGAGCTCTTGCCTAGCAAGCGCAAGGCCCTGGATTCTATCCTCAGCTCCAAAAAAAAAAAAGAAAAGAAAAGAAAAGAAAATGAAGTTCAATAACTACCAAGAATTTATTTTAGAGCCTAGCACACAACTACTACTAACTACTGGCTTTGACAAAAACAGGAAATCAGCAGTCAGGTCTGAGGACCACATTCCACACTCTCTTTCCATTACAGTTTTCTATAGTTGTCAACAGAGTTTCATGTAGCTCAGGCTAGCCCTAAACTGAGTCTGTGGTTAAGGATGCCTTGAACTTCTGATCCTCCTGCAGATTACAAGCATTGGACACCACGCCGAGGATTTTACCCTGGATAGAGCCTCATGAATATAGTAGCAAGCACTTTACCAACTGAACTACATCCCCAGCCCAAACACTTATTCACAGAAGAATCAATATTTGAAAAATAAATGTTTTGGGCTGGAGAGGTGACTCAGCAGTTAAGAGCACTGGTTACTCTTCCACAGGACCAGGGTTCACTTCCCAGCACACACATGGCAGCTCACAATTGTAACTCCAGTTCCAGGGAATCCAACACCCTCACACAGACATGCATGCAGGCAAAACACCAATGCACATAAAATAAAAATAAATAATTTTAAAAAAATTTGGAAAACTGACATTACCTACTGAACTCTTTTAATACTAAAATCTGATACAGAACCAAGTGCACCTCAGACATTGAGTTTTGTTCTAATAACTATGAAACTAGTTCCATACCAATAGAGATAACTTGTATTATTTCAAACTCGTTCTAAATTAAAACTTCAAATTGTTACTGGTGGGCCTGGACAAAGAAATCAATCATCCTACAACATCTCAACATGAAGCAATTAAAATAATACCACCTTTCCTCCCCAATCCCATAACCAAAAACAATGTTTAAAATCTCAACTACGTCACCCTCAGCCTAACCTAATGATGAATGTTTGGGAAGTGACTAGAGCAGATACTAATACTAGGAAAGCAGCAAAATGCGTCCTCGAGGCTAGAGGTAGCGGGGCTGCCTGTAATTCAACCTGGGCTGTACACAGCCAAGCCTTGTTTTTAAAACCTTTTTTTTCCCTCTTCTACAATCATTAGATTTACTATTTCAAAAAAACTTTCAGAAACTGATGAACTTTTGAAGCTATTATTAAGCCTGGATGGGATGTCCACACTTTGGCAACCACAGCCTATTCAGCAAAGCAATAATCCTCAAAAAAGAATGCTACAAAATCAATGTGTATTTTAGTAAAGAGGACGGGTTCTAATCAAAGGTGGAGCACTTTTAATGATGTACTGGCCCTTCAAAAATAAAGTCACTGGAATCAGAGAGATGGCTCAGTAAGCAGTAAGACCACTTGCTGCTCTCACAAAGGACGCGAGTTCGGCTCCCAACACCCACAGCAGGCAGCTCACACCACCTGTAACTCCAGTTCCAAAGGGTCTGGCCTCCGAGGGCACCCACACATGTCACAGACATACACACATAAATAAAAAATACTTTAAAATAACAATAAACTTCCATGTTGGCCACAAACCCTCTAGAACAATGTTCACCCTTAAAAGTTCCCACATCCCTTGGAGTTAAAAAAAAAAACAACCCTAACTTCGTGACTCACAAATAAAAACTCACCATTAACATGCTCAAGTATGTTCCATTCAGTTCAGAATCATGCAAGTTTCTAGGTTTACAACGCCCATTTATTTTGCACTCACATAAACCACTAAATACAGTTCTAAATCTAAAACATTAATGATTAGTAGTTAATTACGTAAGTGACTCACACCTCTTATGTGCAGACACCCAAGATCCTAGGACGCTGCTGTCCGTCCTAAGGGAAAAGGAAACAATAAACACCTGTCACAAAAGCTTTCCAAATTGGGAAGCCCCGAACAGTTACAGTCAATCCCCGTTGCTATTCCTTCCCTCCCTCCCTCCCAACTCCACACCCCATCCTAAAACACATCATTCAGCCAACAGTCTGTCTGTGTGAAGGGCAGACCAGAAAGAACTATACTAGCGGAATGGGCTCTGGGTCCTTCTGGTCCTTCTGGTCCTCCAGGGCCTGGCCTTTCTCTTCACAATCTCGAGTGTTGACATCACATCACATCCGCAGTCACTTTTCCTTTCTCGATTACCTGGGTTATCTATAAAGTGTGCCGATAATACCCCAGGTAATCCATTACTCCATGGCCCGGGCCGAACTTGAACTCAGTCAGCACCGGCACGAACCCATCAGGGACTCTGCCCACACTCTTCCTTCGGGGCACATCACCTTCCAGACTTTCTAGAGCGGCTGACCCACCAGCCGGGGGCCCGCACGCAGCGGATGCACTCCAGGCCTCCTCCACACCCACACGTGGTCCCAGACAGTGCCGGGTCTCGTCGCCCTCTCCCCGTCACACACACACACACACACACACACACACACACACACCTCTTTCCCCGAGAGGTGATGTCCAATTCGGGCCGGGTCTCGTCGCCCTCTCCCCGTCACACACACACACACACACACACACACACACACACACACACACACACACACACACACACACACACACACACACACACACACACACACACACACACACACACACACACACACACACACACACACACACACACACACACACACACACACACACACACACACACACACACACACACACACACACACACACACACACACACACACACACACACACACACACACACACACACACACACACACACACACACACACACACACACACACACACACACACACACACACCTCTTTCCCCGAGAGGTGATGTCCAATTCGGGCCGAGGAAGCAGCCAGCCACAGACTCACCTGGTACCCGCCACTCGGGCGACGCCGCTCGCCTTCTCCAGCCTCCCCATCTCCTCCGCCGCCCGCCCCACACCCCGCTCGCCCAATCAACTCACCAGCCGCGTCGCCGTGCTGACTCCTCGGCGGCCTCCCGGCCCGGGCAGCCAAAAGGCCGCAGGGGACCGGGCGGCCGCTTTCGCCGCCGCCACCGCCGCCCGCCGCCGCCGCCTCTCAGCCCAGCCCCATCGCCCTCGGCCAGCGCCGGCGGCCGCGGGTCGCTGGGGCTCGAGGCGGCGCCGCCGCCGCCGCCGCGCGTCGCGGCTCGGACCGTGGGGACGGAGGCGCAGCGGGGGGGCCCGGGCCGCACCGGGCGTAGGGGCGTCCGCGCTCCGCTCGTCGGCGCCTGCGGCAGCGGCGGCGGCGTGCAACCGGGCAGGGCGAGAACAAGGGAGCGCGGCGCGGAGGACCCGCAGGGCTTTTTGCGGGAGGCGGCCCGCGTTGAGAAGAGGCCTCCCGCCGTCGGCGACGAAGCGGACCCCCCTCCCCGCGGCCACGGCGCCCGGTCACGCTGCGGGGAGGGCCGGCGGGCACACGGGGAGCGCCCCGAGAGCTCAGGACTCCCGCGCCGGATGTGAGGTCACGTGGTTGCCTCATCCCAGCGCCCCGCGCGGAGGGGCCGTCAGGGGGCGGGGCGAGCCCGCGGCTCCGCCCACCTCCTCGCCGTCGGGCCCCGCCCCCCACCCCACCAGCCCGCCTGAGCGAGAACCGCTAGCGGGAGGCGCCGTGAAAGAGCGCTCGGCGAGGGAGGCTGCTCCGGGCTCATTTTGCGGGGGACTATGCACCGTGTGTGGCTTGCCATGCAAAGAGGCGATCACAGTCCAAACCCCCATTTTATGAACAAAGAAACTGAGGCCCAGAGAGAGGAGTGCTGACTTGTCTAAGGTAGCAGTCCAGAGAGGACGCCTGTGCTAGCTACCAAGGTGGAGAGAGAAATCCTAGCTCCGGGACCAGACTCTTTCCCTCCTTGATCCCCACCTACACCCAAAAAAGAACACTTTTTCATTCCAGTGGAACTCCTGGCCCAGCCCGCGGGCGTGGGACAGAGAACACAGTCAGGTAAGCAAGAGAAAGCTTCCACACCCGAGACCGCCTGGGCCTCCGGGAGGAGTTTTTCGGACAGTGCTGGATGCAAATTAAATGCTTCCCTCCACTGGAGACTTATCTCGGCGCTCTAACCAGCCCGGATATTCATATCGCGGCTTTGGGTTTTCACTGCCTTCCGCTCCTCGCCGAGCCGAGCGAGCGCGGGAAGCAGAGCTTGCCACCTGCTGCCCCCAGCTCCGCCATCTTCTCGCCCTGAGTCTCCCTCACCTGCATCCAGGCGCCTGGCCATCACTTGTTATTGTTCTCCTGCCTTCCTGCAGACATAAGCTGCTCGACGGTCTTAGAGGAAGGAACAGCATGTGCTCAAGTCCCTGTTCCTCATACTTAGTCCACCAGGGGCAAGGAGCGTTCAACCTAGTCACCTCTCAGGACATGGCCTCTTAGTCCGCAGCACGGCATGGCACCTCGTTTGGGTCAGTACAGTGTCCCAGAACCATGGCACTAGTTAATCCACCTCATTTAGGAACTAAAAGGATGCTGCTCCCGCCCTCCACCCGCGGCGGTGGGGTCCTGGATGGCAGCCATGGAATTTCTTCTTGCCAGATGATCTGAACGACGCACTAAGCGAAGATAAGCCACAGCTGTGTATTCCCAGCTCTCCACTATGTTTCAAACTTTTGTGTGTGTTTCCTACCCCACGTGTGCTAGAGTAAGCAAATGGGGTGAGGATCGGGGAAGCCTGGGCAGGGCTGAACAAACCCCACACACACATTCCTTCCAGCGCCCTTGACTCCTGGTTATTTACCTCTCAGATTTTAAACAAGCAAGCCTCTCCAGGCCCTGTAAAGTGTCAAGGCAACCATCCACTTAGAGTGCCCTCTTCAGTTAGCTGCCAAGTGTTTCTGGCCCTCTCCGCAGACCTCTTGAACAGTGGTCTCTCCTGGCTGCTTCTACTTCCTCATTCCCCAACTCTAGGCAAACTGACCACATACACACACACACACACACACACACACACACACACACACAAAGAGAGAGAAAGGCCCTTCTTTACCCTGCTCAGGTGAGAGTAGCCCATAACCTTCATGTCACCCACCATTGGGGGCAGAAACTGCTTTGCTGCTCCTTCTGGACTACCTCTGCACCCCTGGGTGTTCTTGCCTCCTGGAATCACTCTACTACCTCAGTTTGCGGAGGACTGCGCGCTCTCTCTCTCTCTCCCAGTTCTCAAGTCCCAGTACCTGAGACCTCTGCCTTCATCCACGGCATCCGTGAGTGCCACCAGTTGTGAAACAGCCCCTGAAATGCAGCGCAGCACTCTAAGCCCACCGCTGTCCTCCCTCTGCTTGACTCTCTCTGGAGAATCCTCTCCACCCTTGTTCTGAACTCCCAAATCAGCCAGACCTCTTCTTTCAAAAGAGAGAGAGAGTCAAATATCCAACTACCTGCCATGCACCTCTATCTAAAGCTCACAGAAAAACACCCATGGCATGTCCAAAACTGAACTCATCGTCTACCTTTATAACTGCCCCCTCCCAAAGCTATTAGCACGACCATCACTCAGCCATCTGAATTAGAAAGTTGGGAGTGAATGAGTCACCCCTGATGACTCACTGAGGCCTATCTATTTCACCTCGAATTCCTACCTCCAGTCCCCTGGCACCCATCCTTCCTGAGCTATGCTGCTTTGGCAGCCTCCCACCAGGCTTCTTCAGACAAACTCACCCTCCGCCCTGTTAAAACCCTCCAGTCAATGCACTCAGGCTTTTATTTTTTATTACACTTATGTGTTGGGGGGGCGGGGAGAGCATCATGGCATAAGGGTGGATGTCAGAGAACGACGACGACGACGACGACGACGTTTCAGAGTTGGTTCTACCCTCTGGTTCTACCCTCTAAGTCCCAGGGATGGAATTCGGGTGGTCAGGCCTAGCAATGCCTAGACCGGCCATCTCAGGCTTTTAAAAGACACAAGAGCTCACACTTGGTGATACATGCCTGTAAAATCAGCACTAGGGAGGTGGAAGCATGGTGAATTTGTAGCCAGCTGGGACTATGAGACCCAGACAACTCATTTTGTTGTCTCAAACAACCTTGAAAAAAAAGCCCAGACTTCAAGATGCAGCCACATTTCTCAAACTAAGGCAACTCATAGGACAAGGAAACCCCAGGAAGAAATAAAGCAGTTAAATGTTTCAAGAAGTTTTTTTTGCTACAGATGCTTGAAGTATGGAGAGAAGGGAATCTGAACACAGGTTTGGGGAGGAGATACTGAGTCAGGCTTGAACATGTTTAAAGGCTGAGGAAGACATGGAAAAGAGAGTCCCCAAACAGGACCGAAAGTGAGGAGAGCCAGTCTTGAAATGTTTGAAAGCTTGAGTGATACTCAGCCTATCACATTTCTGAGCCCCAGACTTCTGTTATGCTAGACCCAGGCTTTCCTTTTCCTGGTCACTGTTTAAGGCCCAGCCCCAGCTAAGTATGTTGGGCCACACCTAAAACTGAAGCTCTTAGGGGATGAGTCAGGAGGATCACATGAGTGCTGGAGTTCAAGGCCAGCCAGAGAAACATGGAGACTGCACCTCCAAAAAAGAAAAGAGCAGAGACAACAGAGCACTCAGCCCAGGGCTGCAGAGGCAGACCACAGTCCTACAGACACATCTGACCATTCTTGCGACAAAAAGTAGTTTCCATCATCAAAATCTGTCTTTACTTTTTCTCAACCCCCAGTCCCTTCTATCACTTTAACTCCTGTGTTACCAATAAAACTGCAAAGCATCTGTAGAGAGACTTATACTCAATCCCCTTGCCCCAGATCTACACATCACCCCCATACTACATCTAGTTTTTTTTTATCCCATTCTGAAGACACAAAGCACCCTCCAGACAGAGCTATCTATCTATAACAGTGGTTCTCAACCTTCCTAATGCTGCAGCCCTTTAATATAGTTCCTCATGTTGTGGTGACCCCCAACCATAAAATTATTTTTGTTGTTATTTCATAATTTCGCTACTGTTATGAATCATAATGTAAATTTTTTGGAGGGAGGGGTCGCAATGCACAGGTTGAGAACCACTGCCCTAAGTTCAGGGCCAGGCCCCAAGGAGTTCATCACTGTTCTCAATGCCAGGGGACTCTGTGTTTCTAGCTCTCTATTCACACACCAAGACAGAATTCATCACCCCATCTTTCATTTTTATTTATTTATTTATTTTTTATTTTTTGTGCATGAGTCTTTTGCCTGCATGTATGTCTGTGTACCACATGCCTGACTGGTACCCTTGGAGGCCAGAAGAGGGTGTCATCTCCTGGAACTGGAGATACAGACAGGTATAAGCTGCTTTGTAAGTGGCCAGATTTGAACCTGGACCCTCTGGAAGACAGTCAGCTCTCTGCAGTCTGTTATTTATTTTTGAGACAGAGTCTCTCTTTGTCACTCTGGCTGGCCTGGAACCCACTATGTAGACCCAGAATGGCTTGAAATTTGTGGCAGTCCTCCAGGGAGCACTGAGACTCCAGGCATGCCACCTACCTCTGCCTCTTTGAAACACCTTTTCTACCAATTATGTTTGATTATGTAGTCCTGGAATTCTTCCTCTTTGTTACTCCTCTCTGTCTGTCTGTCAGTCTGTCTCTCTCTCTCTCTCACACACACATACACACACACATAGACACACACACACACAGAGTCAAAGAGCCAAAGATAACCCCTCTGATGTATACAACAATAACATACTCTTCCCAGGGAGCCTTGTCTACCATGGCTATAGCTACCATCTGCATGTACATTAAGAATTTTCAACTGCACCCCCACAGCCCACCCCTCTTTTCAGAGAGTCAGGACGGTACAGACCCCTGTCCCTACCTTTCTCATTGTTGTTTGTTTCGTTTTTAAGACTTAATTTTTTTTAATTATGTGGTGGTGGCAGGGGTAGGGTGGGGGGATGAGTATGGACATGTAAATGCCCAAAGCTGTGAAGGCCAGAGGTGCCAGGCCTCCTCGAGTCGAAGTTACAGGGTCTTGTGAGCCACTCAGTGTGGATGCTGAGAATTGAACTTGAGTCCTCTGGAAGAGCAGCACTGTGTTCTCAACTACTGTGTCGTCTATCCAGCCCTTTTCTTTCCTTCTTTTGTTGTTTGTTTGTTTAGGTTTTTGTTTTGGTTTGGTTTTGGTTTATTTGAGACAAGATTTCTCTGCATAGCCCTGTCTGTCGTGGAACTCACTATGTAAACCAATCCAGCCTAGAATTAATTCAGAGATCAGCTTGGTTTTACCTCTGCTTCTCAAGTGCTTAGACTAAGTACGTATGCCACATACCTGGTTTATGAAATGCTAAAGACAGAACCCAGGGCTTTGTGAATGCTACACACGTAGTTTACCAACTGAGCTACATCCCAAGCCCATTTTAGGTTGTTCTGAGGCAGTTTCATGTATCCCAGGTTTTCCTCAAACTTATTATGCATGTAAAGATGACCTTGATGTCCTTCCTCTATCTCCCAAGTGCTGGAATTAGAAGTATGTGCCATCACCAGGTGGTATGTGGCACACACCTTTAGTTCCAGCTCTTTAGAGGCAGAGAGGCAGGTGGATCTCTGTGAGCTCTAGGCCAGCCTGGTCTACAAAGCGAGTTCCAGGATACTAGAGCTATTAGACAGAGAAACCCTGTCTCGAGGGGGAGAAAAAAAAAAGCCTGTGCCATCAGGCTGGCTAACATACTACGCTTTCTTATCTACTACTGTCAAAGGGCACCTTGGTTGGTTCTATCTCTTGGCTATTGTGAATCTCATTAAACATGAGAGTTCAAGCATCCCAGTCACGGAATGATTTCATTTCCTTTTGGATGCTATTCTTTGTGTTTCCTCCTCTTTCACTCCCCACCGCCAATCTAATATCATGGCCATTACAAATCTGTCCACGTCTCCATGACCATTACCACTAGAACGATCCCAGTCACCTCCATCTCTCCACCGGAACTGTTGCAGTGCCCCCCCCCCCAGCTGATTTCTCCACTGTCACCCTTGCCCCTTCCAACCACACGCTCACATCCCGCGCATGCGCCGGGGCATAGCTGGGGGATGACGATTTTCAGTGGCTGCCCATTTCACTGGGAATCAAGCGTAAACTCTGTTGACCTCCGAGGTCCAGGCCTTTCCCCTTTCAGTGGCACTCGGCCACCCTCACCCTGAGTCCCCTGTCCCCCTTCCTCATCCTTGTCATAGGGTCCTCTCTCAGTTCCTCATGCACACCCAGCTCTTTCCTGGCTCGGCCTTTGCACAGCCCTCCCCCTTCCTCCCTTCCCCTTTCTCTTCTTGTAAACTGACCCTTAGGAACTTGACTCTGGGCTTAAACACTCACACGTCAGATCTTGAGAAAGTGCCGGCCATTCCTTCTCTCCCTTTATCTTCTTCTATCTCCTTTGCTCATATTGGAACCATTGCCACAGTTTTACTTACTTGCCAGTATAGGTTTATTTAAATCTTCACATAGTATACATACCATACCATACTATACTATACTATATACTGTACTATAACCTCTGGGAAGATGGGAACCACAGACCAGGGGTGTAGCTCCATGGCAGGACACTTGCTGAGCACCCCACAAGGCCCTAGGTTCAATCCCCGGCACTAACAAAGGAGAGAGAGAGAGAGAGAGAGAGAGAGAGAGAGAGAGAGAGAGAGAGAGAGAGAGAGACACCTATTTGTGGTCCCAGCATCTTTCAAGAAGAGGCATTTAAGCCGGCGGTGGTGGCGCACGCCTTTAATCCCAGCACTCGGGAGGCAGAGCCAGGCGGATCTCTGTGAGTTCGAGGCCAGCCTGGGCTACCAAGTGAGTCCCAGGAAAGGTGCAAAGCTACACAGAGAAACCCTGTCTCGAAAAAACCAAAAAAAAAAAAAAAAAGAAGAAGAAGAAGAAGAAGAAGAGGCATTTAAAGGGAAGGTGAAGGGCTGGTGGGCTGGCTCGGCAGGCAAAGGCACTTGCTGTACAAACTGGCAATGCAAATTCCATCCTAGGAGCTCACCTTAAAGGTGGAAGGAGAAACCGCCATACTGATTTCCACAGTGGTTGTACAAGTTTGCATTCCCACCAACAGTGGGAGTGTTCCCTTTGCTCTGTATCCTCGCCAACATAGACTGTCATTAGTGTTTTTGATCTTAGCCATTCTGACAGGTGTAAGGTGGTATCTCAGAGTCATTTTGATTTGCATTTCTCTGATGACTAAGGATGTTGAGCATTTCTTTAAATGTCTTTTAGCCATTTGTGATTCTTGTTTTGTGAATTCTCTGTTTAGCTCTATAGCCCATTTTAATTGGATTGTTCAGTATTTTGATGTCTAGTTTCTTGAGTTCTTTATATACTTTGGAGATCAGTCCTCTGTCAGATGTGTGGTTGGTGAAGATCTTTTCCCATTCTGTTGGCTGTCTTTTAGTCTTATTGACCATGTCTTTTGCCCTACAAAAGCTTCTCAGTTTCAAGAGGTCCCATTTATTAATTGTTGCTCTCAGTGTCTGTGCTACTGGTGTTATATTTAAGAAGTGATCTCCTGTGCCCATGCGTTCTTCAAGAGTACTTCCTACTTTCTCTTCTAGCAGGTTCAGAGTAACTCGATTCATGTTGAGGTCTTTGATCCACTTGGGCTTGAGTTTTGTGCATGGTGACAGATATGGATCTATTTGTAGTCTTTTACTTGTTGACATCAAGTTATGCCAGCACCATTTGTTGAAGACACTTTCTTTTTTCCATTGTATAGTTTTGGCTTCTTTGTCAAAAATCAGGTGTTCCTATGTGTGTGGATTAATGTCAGGGTCTTCAATCTGATTCCATTGGTGCGTATGTCAGTTTTTATGTCAGTACAAAGCTGTTTTTATTGAAATTTTCTTAAGTGACAACTGGGTATCCTGGCATGACGATCAAGAGTTCAAGGCTAGCCTTGGCTAGATAGTGAATATGAGTCCAAGGCCAGACTCAACTACATTATACTCTGTACCAAATCAAGCAAACAAAAAAATTGGCAATAAAGATAAGATCGAAGCCGGGCAGTGGTGGCGCACGCCTTTAATCCCAGCACTCGGGAGGCAGAGGCAGGCGGATCTCTGCGAGTTCGAGGCCAGCCTGGGCTACCAAGTGAGTTCCAGGAAAGGCACAAAGCTACACAGAGAAACCCTGTCTCGAAAAAACCAAAAAAAAAAAAAAAAAAAAAAAAAAGATAAGATCGAGAGCATAAGAACTTAGTTATTACTAGGGCTTGAGAGAACAGAAAAAGAAGGGACAGAGAGGAGCTGAGTGTCAGGATGGGACTGAAGTTGTGTAGACAGAAGTTTGTTATAGAGAAATAAAGTAAACGGAAGTAAAAAAAAAAAATGGCAATAAAAGGCAGATGTAAGCCAGGTGGTGGTGGCGCACATAAAGATCCCAGCACTCGGGAGGCAGAGGCAAGTGGATCTCTGTGAGTTCGAGACCAGGACAGTCAAGGCTACAGAGAAACCCTGTCTCAAGAAAAAAAAAGGCAGATGTAGCTGAGTATGGTGGCCCTCACCTTTAATCATAGCACTGGGAGTGTTGAATCTGAAAGACCTGTAGTTCAAGGCCAGTCTTACTTACTTGAGAAGAGGGTGAGGAGAGGAAGGGAGGGAGGGAAGGAAGGAAGGAAGGAAGGAGGGAGGGAGGGAGGGAGGGAGGGAGGGGGGAGGGAGGGAGGGAGGGAGGGAGGGAGGGAGGGAGGGAGGGAGGGAGGGAGGGAGGAAGGAAGGAAGGAAGGAAGGAAGGAAGGAAGGAAGGAAGGAAGGAAGGAAGGAAGGAAGGAAGGAAGGAAGGAAGGCAGGCAGGCATGTATTTCTATTACCTGGGAAATGCAGGCTGGAAGATTAAAAGTGCCAGACCATCCTGAGATATATACTGAGAACTTGTCTCAAAACACCAAAACCAGACTCAGTGAGCTAGTTCAGGGAGTAAAGATGTTTGAGGCCAAGGCTGATGACCTGAATTTGATCCCTGGGACCCACAAAGTTGCAGACTTCCATGAGCTGTCCTTTGGTCTTCACATGTGGACAGTGACGTGCACACACCCACACACTCCCTCATGTGAGCTTATCACTCTGTTTACAGTTTGGTGTCCCGTTTCTCAGCATTTATGCATGAATGCCTGTGTTTCTTCTCCTTTTGTTACTCATTCTTGGCATGGGGTTTTCTTTGTTTGTGTGAGGTAAGACACTCAGTTTTACCAGACAGCAGAGGCTGTCTTTGGACTCCTGGTCCTCGGGCCTCCATGTTCCTTCCAAGTACTTAAAGCACAGGCATGTGTTCCCATACTCATGTGTCACCATACTTGATTGACTCAGTTTAGTGTATTATTTTACCCAGTGTTTACAGCAGTCTTAGGAATTTTAAACTGTTGTTATGTCTGTTTACAGATAACACTGAAGAAATCTTCAAATCTCATTTTGTAGAATAGATAGGTAGGTAGGGAGAGAGAGAGAGAGAGAGAGAGAGAGAGAGAGAGAGAGAGAGAGAGAGAGAGAGAGAGAGAGAATCCAAGGCCACAGAGTCAGTAAACAAACATGCAGCATTCAGATGCAAACAGCTTATTTCTAGGGCTAAACTCCTGACAGCCAAGACCAAGTGAAGCCATGATGATCAGCCTCTGGCATGCAGGGTGTCTGCTCAAGCACCCAGACTTCAGCTGGCTGATGAACAAGACCTTCTTACCTGCTGCTAGATCCCTACCTCTTGCAGAGCAATGGGACAGAATGCTGCTGAGCAAGCCTACAGAGCACTGGGTGACAGAGGCACTGCTTTTCAGACTTGCTATGGCCCCATAGCAATGGAATGGTTCTTGCTGTGGATATCGTTTTGTATAAATAAAACACTGATTGGCCAGTGGCCAGCTGCCGCCATGGTGAGCAAGATGTAAGGTACCAGTAAGCCACGAGCCATGTGGCAATTTATAGATTAATAAAAATGGGTTAATTTAAGGAGGAGTACTGTAAGTACAGTGTTAGGGCGCTCTCAGCTGACTGCGGAATTCTCAGTAATTCTGTGATCTACTTGTTAAACCCATAGGAAGTTGAAATTGAGTGGGGTGGGACCATTAATACCTTAGAACTGGAACACATAACTAACCTTGGTTTTTAATCTACGGGAAGCCAGTAAAGAGGTCCCTGTCGGGAAACAAGTTTGCAAACAGTAGTGGCCTGTGATCCATTATATCTCTCATAAGCATGTTATGTTATTGCTGTTATTATTTTGCCACGCTGCCAACCAGTACTTACAGTACTCCTCATGTGAATCTGGAGAGAAGTGCAAACAGCTCTTCAAGTGAGGAGTTGAAGGGCGGGCTGCACCTGGCTCACTTGTTGCAGAGAGTGTCCTTGTGTCTAGATGTGGTTTGTATCAAGAAAAGAGCAGGTGTGCTAAAAGCAGAGAAACTGACTTTAAGTCTTAGCCTTCTCCTTGCAAGCCAAACATTTCTTAATTGGAATCCCAATTGTTGTATTATTTTTATTTGTGGTATTGTGAATTAAACTTAGAGCCTCATGCATGTTAGGAAAGCACTAGGTCTCTTATTTTGCGAATAACTTTTTACTTAGTTGCCCAGCCTGGCCTTGAACTCATAATCCCCCTGCCTCAGCCTGCAAAGTAGCTGGCCTTACAGTAGTTCTGTGCCAGCAGAGCACGCCAATCTCATCTCTAATGCAGTATCACCCCCTCACAGGATATTTGATCATCTAACAACCATGCTTAGCGCTTACTATCTGTCAGGCATGGAGTACTCCCCAAGTCGTATATCAGCCTAGAGGTGAAGGGACAAGTCCAGAGACCATAATTCTAGGTCACACAGCTACCAAGCAAGACTCAGCTGCAGAGCCCATGTCTTTCTCCTAGACTCTAGAGTGGGTCGTGACCCCTTTGGGTGTTGAATGACCCGTTCACAGGGGTCACCTAAGACCACTGGGGACAAAAATAATCATTATATTATGATTCCTAATAGCAGCAAAATTATATTTATGAAGTAGCAATGCAAATAGTTTTATGGTTGGGGAGGGGGGGTCACCAAACATGAGAAACTGTATTAAAAGGGTCCCAGCATTAGGAAGGTTGAGGACCACTGATCTCAAGTCAGTTGGCTACCTGGCTCCCTCCTTTCTCTGTTCACTCTTCCTTCCTTCCTTTCTCTCTTTTTTTTTCACATTCAGCTGCAGCTGGGAGCCAGCCTCCAGCTTTGTGCCTGCACCCACTCTTCCACCGTGCTGTACCCCCCCACACCCATGCACCAGTTTTCTCGAGTTTCCTGGAACATTGTACCACGCTTCTCCACACTGTCTATGGCAGTGTTCATTCTCTGAGAGACAGAGGTGAGGAACGGTGAGAAGGGCCACACGGGCCACACAGCCAACACACTTTACAGAGAAGCCTTGCTGACATCCGTTCTATGGCATCCTGCCCGAGTGGATGGGGTGACACGCTGGTTATTAGTTGTGGCTGAAACTGGTTTGCTGACCAATAAGACAAGTGAGAATATAATGTCAGTGCGGTGACTGGACTGTCTCTTGTATTCTAACAGTTGGGTCAGTGAAATGGCACTCTTTATAGCACAAGGTGTGACCTTTGATGATAAATAATCCATAGAAATCTGTGTTTTTAAGGCCTTGAGCCAATGTTTTTCCCCAGCTGCATAACCTACTCCCATTCGTAGGAGTACCTTTCTCTCTCTCTCTCTCTCTCTCTCTCTCTCTCTCTCTCTCTCTCTCTCTCTCTCCCTTGTTTGTTTTGTTTTTCTGAGACAGGGTATCTCTGTGTAGCTTTGGAGCCTTTCCTGGATCTCGCTTTGTAGACCAGGCTGGCCTCGAACTCACAGAGATCCGCCTGGCTCTGCCTCCCGAGTGCTGGGATTAAAGGCGTGCGCCACCACCGCCCGGCTCTTTGTCATTCTTTTTTTTTTTTTTTTTTAAGATTTTATTTATTTATTATGTATACAGTGTTCTGTCTGCATGTATGCCTGCAGGCCAGAAAAGGGCACCAGATCTCATTACAGATGGTTGTGAGCCACCATGTGGTTGCTGGGAATTGAACTCAGGACCTTTGGAAGAGCAAGCAGTGCTCTTAACCTCTGAGCCATCTCTCCAGCCCTCTCTTTGTCATTCTTAATGAACTGTCTCTATCCAGTCAGAGAGAGTGAGAACACTTCTGTTTCCTACTTCTTGGGATTCCAACATCTTCGGGTTGACATGAACTCAGCCAGGCCTGCTAACGTAACACACACCTGTAATTCCACTCATGTGGGAGGGTGAAGCAGGAAGGTATAAACGCAAGACATACCTGGGCTACCAAGGAAGCATGAAGTCAGTTGGACAATGTAGCAACAAGACCCTTTGTGTAAAACACATCTGTAACCCCAGCAGCTACGTAGAGGTGGGAGAATCAGAGTTGGAGCTCAGGAGCCTTTCTTTCTTGTGTGTGTGTGGGGGGGGGGGGGGGCGGATGTAGCCCAGTGGTAGCCAAGCTGCTCATCTTGTGTGAGGCTCTAGGTCCCGTCATGAAGTGGGGAGAGGGAAGGAGAAATTCAAAGGCTGCTCATGCAGTCCCGCTGGATGACTCCCCTGCCTAAAGAGGGGCTTTTTGCACAGCAGGGCAAAGCCAGCTCTTCCGCGGCGCTGAAGCACCAGGCGGGCATCTCGACACCTGTCACCCTGTACCCTGGGCTGCGTCTCCAAGTGCCCGTGTCACATTCCAAAGAAGCTCCTCGAAGCCTGGCCTTGACGGGCCTCCTGTACAGTCAGTCGTTAAAAACTTCCCCTGACCTTTGTAGCTGCTTCCTGCGAGCCTCTGAGGGACGGACTGCCAGCCACCCGTGGCCTGTTTTCAGAGCTGGCAGCTTTGGCTTCTAGAGCAAACAGAGAACAAGCCCAGCCTCCAGGGTGATCTCCTGAGGTTTTTTTTTTTTTTTTTTTAGGGTTCCTAGTTCCAAAAGAAGATTGTTTTCATGGGAAGGATTAGTAAGGTAGTTGGGAGCCCGAATGCCACATTCAGGTAGATAGACTCTTACAGCTATAACCCATAAGTCTCTAATCTCAAGATCTGGATAGCCAGAAGGCTGTAATCTTCTATTTGCTTAAGACAGTTGCTTCCTTGTAAGTTAGGGGAGGGGGAGGGGCTTTGGCTCTTATTTACTTTTATTTTTTTTTTCTCAAAGCAACGGTGCCTCCGCAGAGTTAGTAAGTTAAGGCAATACTGACTGCCAGCCGCCGTGTGGGAGTTCCACCGCCAAAGAATTTCTTCCTTAGACTTTTCAAAAGGGAGCCTGTCCAAGACACGCCTTCAGCTCGGCTTCACCTGTAATCTAATCCAGGGGAGGAAGCCGACTCCAAATAGCTCAAGGTTCCTCAGACTCCTCAACAGCTGCCACCACCAAAGGAAAGCAAGCCAGGCTCTAGGGCGGAGAGGAACTCGGACACTGTGTCAGCTCCGTGACACATGGCCTGCCACCGAAGGCCTTAGACGGACCCAAATAGTTCCTGTTAGCAGCCAAGCAACACCGAGGTGGAACCTCTCGGGAACTGAACTGCAAGTTCGCTATTCACATTTGATCTTGGTCAAAAGGCCAAGAAGCCGCGCCTGTAAGAAGAGAAAAAAGGAAAGGAAAAAAGGAAGGAAGAAACAGGGTCACACTGTATAGCCTGGGTAGGCTGCAACTTGAGAGTCTTTTGTCTCAGCCTCCCCAGGGATGAGATGATACACACGGAACATCATGCCTTGAAAGTTCCATTCATCTATCTATCCATTCATTTATTTGGAGGCAGCGTCTCCTGTAGCTCACATTTGGCATCAAATTCACTATGTAGCTAAGGCTATGACGGGAGCCATGAGCCTAAGTGACCCTTGACACACATGCTGCCATATTTAGGCTTCTCTCCTCTTTTTCTAGATCTAGGCCTTGCTTAAGGCTCCATAGCACCAGAACCTCTTCTCACAGATACCAGAACCTCTTCTCAGGAACCAGGTGACCGCGCTGCAGTTAGACAATTAGGCAAGAATAGATAATCCCCATAGCAACATTCCCTCCTGGCTGAACAACCCATGACTAAAGTCCCCTCCCTGCTTGCATTCCCATTTGCCCCCCCCCCCATATGCCTTAAGAGGAAAATAAAATTTTGGAGCTTGATCAGACATCCTGTCTTGCTCTCATTCTTTGTGTCTCTTGTCCCTCTCATTCGCCGGCCCTCCCTTCAGGTCCCCGTTGAAGACCCCGCTGGCGGGGACAAGGCTGGCCTTAAATAACACACGATATAGCTGAGGTTGGCACTGAACTACTGATTCTCCTGTCTCTTCCTTCCAGGAACAGGGATCACAGTCATTGTTAACATTCTGGTCTGCCTCTTGGGGCCCAGCGTCCTGACATCATCTCACATAAAGTCCCCTTTAAAAGAAAAACCCCTCCCCCTTCTCTCTCTCTTCCTCTCTCCAGCTCTCTCCTTCCATGAGGCAGTGAGCACCTTTGCTTCTCTCTCTCTCTCCCCCCACTTCCCTTCCCCCTTTAATAATAAAACTTTCCACATGGATGCCGCGTCTGCATGGTGTAACTTTTCACCACACCGTGCCGCTGCCACTGCATCTGTACGTCGGGGCTGACTTTTCCCCACACCAGTTTCACAAGTCATGAATCAGGAAGCTTTTTTTGTCTCGCTATGCTGCTCAGGCTAGCCTTGAACTCAAGATGGTCTTCCTGCCTTAGGCTCCTGAACGCTGGGGTAATAAGTGTGTGCCATCATGCTCAGCAAATGTATAGGCGATTTTATTTTCCAGTGATATGGGTTGAACCTAGTATATGCCAGACCAGCGCCCTACCCACTGAGCAAGAGCCTAAAAACCCTAAACTTATTTAAAGGTAAATTTAAGTACAATTATGACCTTAGTTTGTTTTTAGGTTTTTAAGATTTATTTTGTTTTATGTGTATGTGTGTCGGCCTGACTGTATGAAATGTGTAACACAGACATTGCAGGTGTCCATGGAGACCAGAAGAAGTTGTCATATCTTCTGGAACTGGAGTTACAGACAGTTGTGAGCTGTCTCGGGGAACTGAACCCAGGTCCTCTGCAAGAACAGCAAGTGCTCCCGACTTCTGAGGCATCTCTCCAGCCCTCTTGGCTTGTTTTTAAATACAGGAGCTCCTGAGTTTATGATGCAGTCTGTAATGATAAATCTGTTGTAGACTTGAAATATCTTATGTTGAAAATGCCTTAATATGCCAGGTGCAACTGAACATCCCAGCTCAGCCACACAGTAGATTGCTTCCCTTGGCCCTACACATATATCACGTGCACACATAATAATAATGGGCCAGGTGGCTGCGGCACACCCCTTTAATCCCAGCACTGGAGGCAGAGGCAGATGGATCTCTGTGAGTTCAAGGCCAGTCTGGTCTACAGAGCGAGATCCAGGAAAGGCGCAAAGCTACACAGAGAAACCCTGTCTTGAACAAACAAAAACAAAACAAAAGAAAATCAGAATCATATTCATCTTTTCACACACACACACACACACACACACACACACACACCACATACTGCACAATAACAATGTTTTGCATATCATAGTCAGAAAATAGGACTCGAGAAACAACCCCCAAGAAGGTAGGAACTTAAAAAAAAAAAAAAAAAGAGGGTAGGAACTTTATCCATTCAGTCCTTTTCCCAGCAGCCAGGACAAGAAGCAGCAGGTAGTACACTCAGAAGATGATAAAGAACTGGAAAGATGGACAACTCAGCCGTAAAGAGCACTCTATCAGAGGACCAGAGTTCCGTGCCCGCACTCCATCAGGTGGTTCACAAACACCTGTGCCTTTGGCTTCAAAGGCCCCCACTCCCGCTTCTGGACTGGAGTAGCCCAACTCAGAGAGCGCAGGCAAAAGTAACATCCTTGAACCAAGGGCATACAACAGCCGGCGGGAATAACTGGGGAACCCCAGCGGCCACTGTCCGGCTGGGGGTCTCCACTGCGGGCTCTGGGGAGACAGCTTTCCCTCTGAGCATGAACTTTCAGCTCCTCCTTCCTAATGCAGACATCTTTATGCCACAGGATAAACAAGGGTAACGGCTGTTGGAAATGGTTGCCTTTAAGCTGTTCTCAATGCTTCTAAACTTCCCTAGTCCTTTGGCTGTTCTCTTTTCTCTCTGCTTTAGGGTGAGAGGGCCAGCCCACTCCAACAGTCTTGGAAGACACTTGAAATAAACATGCCGGAGTCCGGCATACAAATGTGTCTCCTTCCCTCCCAAAGTCTCTTCTAGCCTGGTGGTGGTGGCGGCGGCGGCGGTTTAATCCCAGCACTCGGGAGGCAGAGGCAGGCAGAACTCTGTGAGTTCCGAGACCAGCCTGGACTACAGAGGGAATTTCAGAATAGCCAAGGCTAAACAGAGAAACCCTGTCTCAAAATGCCACCCACCCCCAAAAGTCTCAGTAAATGGAAACAGTAAGTGACAATTTACTAATATAATTTATATTATGTTTGTTAGGACTCAGGCTGCCTAACTATCCAGAAATGAGCTCAAGCTGGACTAAAGGATTCTGGCTGTGAGATATAAACCGGCATTCCTCAGGGACTTGTGAAATCAGCTCCTGTATATCAACAAGAGTCATTTTCCTTACCTCTGGCTAAAAGAACATACGGCTACCTATGGTGCCTATCAGCATATCAAAACTCATGCTGGCCACCAGGTTCCCTCCGTATCCCAAGTAATATATTTCAAAGTCCACAATAAAATCCTGGCCCTTCCCAGCTACTCGTCCTCCTTATAATCCACATGAGTCGTCCACCACCACCACCAACCTCTTGCTCTCTGGCTATCATGCTCTCTATTCTTTTCCACTCTTCCACTTCCTTAGCCCTGGCCATATCAAGTCTGTTTTTCTATTTCTCTGCTCTGGACTCTTCCAGATGCCTCTGGATGTTTTTTTCTCTCTTATTCACAAATAAAACTCTTCCCCTAATAATGCGGCCATGTGGGCAAATTTCTTTACTCCCTCACATACCATGTTCATGGATCAAAGTTCTTTTGAAGACTGCAGAGATAGCTCAGTCAGGAAAGTGCTTGTCTTACAAGCCCAAAGACTCCAGTTCAATCCCCAGACCCCACATGAAAAGAGAGGTGTGATAGGGTTTCATTTGTAATCCTTACCCTAGGAAGACAGAGTCCAGAGGATCCTTGGAATTGCCTAGCCAGGCAGTGAAACCTAATTGTAAGTTCCTGGCCAATGAGAGGCCATGTCTCAGAAGTGGCTGGCACCCGAGGAATGACACTAAAGGTTGACTTAGGTCCCCACACTCAGACAAATATGGATGCACACTTGCACGTGCACACACACACACACACACACACACACACACACACACACACAGAGTTTTCTTTTTAAAAGTTTGTTTCTTCTACTCTAGATTTTCTTTAGCACTGGAAACTATACCACTGAGTCACATCCCTGTAACATGAATTGCTAAACGGTCTTATTAATACAAAATCCAGAGCCAGATATTGGGGTGAAAGCTGAAAGATAGGAGAAGCAGAACAAGCCACAGCCAACCTCACCTTGCCTACTCCTCAGCTGATCCTGTTTCCACGAATCCTCAGACTGAAAGCCTCTGAGTCCTCACCACTGAGGGTCTCAGTTGAACTACTGCTTAGTTCCTGTCTCCTCACACCTTATATACCATTCTCCACCCAGCCATGTCACTTTCTGGAATTAAAGGCTTGTGTGCTTTCCAATCAAAGGCATGAGATCTCAAGTGCTGGGATTAAAGGTGTGTGCCATCACTGCCTGACTCTGTTCCCACTGTGACCTTGAACTCACAGAGATCCAGACAGATCTCTGCCTCCCAAGTGATAGGATTAAGGGTGTGTGCCAACACTGTCTGGCCTCTATGTCTTTATTTGTTTTTTGTTTTTTGTTTTTTTCGAGACAGGGTTTCTCTGTGTAGCTCTGCGCCTTTCCTGGGACTCACTTGGTAGCCCAGGCTGGCCTCAAACTCACAGAGATCCGCCTGGCTCTGTCTCCCGAGTGCTGGGATTAAAGGCATGAGCCACCACCGCCCGGCTTCTGGCCTCTATGTCTTGTGTGTTTATCTTGTGTATATATTCCACCTACTGGGCACATATATATCTGTGTATGGTCAGAACAATGATTTCTTCTTTTTTTTTTTTGGTTTTTTCGAGACAGGGTTTCTCTGCGTAGTTTTGCGCCTTTCCTGGAGCTCACTTGGTAGCCCAGGCTGGCCTCGAACTCACAGCGATCCGCCTGCCTCTGCCTCCCGAGTGCTGGGATTAAAGGCGTGCGCCACCACCGCCCGGCCCAATGATTTCTTCTTAAGCTGCATAATTTTGATGAATAGAAATAATACTAGGATATTTTTCATAGCTCAGACTGACATAGGAAAATAACAGTATTCTCAGTTACAAAGACAGCTTTTTATACCATTAGTTGATTTAAGACCTCAAAACAAATTCAAAGCAGACCAGTCACCCCTGCAAATGAGTTGCACAAGGACAGATTCCCAGGAATCTGTTGAACCAAGGTCAGACATGAAGCAACTTTAGTGCCAGTTCTTCTCTTGCAAAGGTCTGGCTGACAGCATTAGAGACATAACTCCCTGCACAGACCCTCTCAGCAACTAACTCTCTACATGTACCCCTAACACCGGTTTTACGATGCAGGACTCAAGGTTCACTCAACTAACTGTTTATTGTTTAGGTCCTGAATTTCAGTGTCACTCACTGTTGGAAACTCTGAGCACTCAGCTCTGTGCTTCCCATTTTTGCTTTACAGTCTGGCTGACAGCCAAGCACTACCATGGTTACTAACTCACTGGCCGGTCATCATGACATCCCCGGCCTGAGAGAAACTGTGTGATTTCCCATGTGTTATCAGAATGGCTCTGACCCTCAAAATATAGCTCATATATTATGCAAAGATTTTTCTGTTGAGAGGAGATGTAGCTGTGTGAAGAGACGTAGCTGTGAGGAGACAGATTTTCAAGATGAAGTAAAAGAGAAAGTTACCATCAGACCACATGTGTTTTCTTTCCTCTTACCCCTCAGTTGGAAAAGTTTAGTTCTCGATGACATTGCAGATTTTTTTGCATACCCTGGGTGTGGTTTTGAAGCAAAGAACTGGATACGTGTGTTTGTATTGTTTAAATCTGGTTACAGGTGCTCTAATTATATGTCCTTTTTTGTGGATTCTGGAGATTCAAATTTAGCTCCTCAAGCTTGTATGGCAAGCAGTTTGCCTGATGAGCCATCTTCCTAGCCCCAAATTTTTTATTATTATTATTATTATTATTATTATTATTGGTGGTGGTTTATTTTTATTTATATGGATGAGTGCTTCGTCTTCATGTATGTTTTGTTTTTGAGACAGGGTCTTACTATGTAGCCCTGGATGGCCTGAAACTTCATATGTAGACCAGGCTGGCCTTGAACTCACAGAGACCTGCCTGCCTCTGCTTTTCAAGTGTTAGCATTAAATGTGTGTACGCCATTCCTGTAGGAGGCATGTAGGTCCTTGTGCTCACAAAGAAGCACTAGGGAAGCCAGGAAGATTAAACACACAGGGTTGTCTCTTCAAACAGAGAAATGTAAAACATGTTTTCTGCCCAGAAGTTGGGAATGGACCTGGGTAATAGCCTGGTGACCTTTTCACTATCTGTGTGGCCAGGCCACACCCACCGGCTCAACTCTTATAGACCCTTATCTTGAAATTGTTTGTCTGAGTGAATGTACAGCACTATACTTCCCCAGACCTTTATCATGAGCTTGTTTATCCTGAGTCTGTTTTCTCAGTTAATCTATAGAACCTATCTTTGTGGAAAAAGTCACTTGTACTTTACATGTACAAGAGTTTAGATGTAGTCATGTCTTAAGCTTTGCTGTGCAAGTGGGATTATCACCCAGAAATTATCACCAGGAAACTTTTTTCCAATTTGTGCTGTGCTTAAATATACCTAAAATAAACTACTAGGGGTCAGACTCTCAAAGTTTGAACCAACACCAGCTACTGAGTCCTGGTGTTGAACTAAACTGCCTTCTTATCTCTAGTGTATGAAACTCTGATGGCTTTGGGGGTCACAGAGACTTCCACCCTCACCCCCAATACTTCCTTCTGCCTGCATGTATGTTTGTACACTGCATGCATGCCTGGAGCCTGTGAAGGCCAGAAGAGGACTCAGGATCACCTGGAGATGGAGTTACCGTGAGACTCAAAGTTATGTTGTAAATTTAATTACTGTGCCTAAGAGATCCATAAAACAGAGCCGGTATGGCGGCACAAGACTTTAATCCCAGAACTCGGGAAGCAGAGGCAGGAGGATCTCTGTGAGTTTGAGAACAGCCTGGTTTACAAAGTGAGTTCCAGGACAGCCAGGGCTGTTATACAGAGATACCCTGTCTTGGAAAAAGAGAGAGAGAGAGATCCACAAAACAAAATGCCTCTAACCTGCAGGCCCTTGCCCAAGGACAGAGACTTCCCGAGATGCCAGAGGCTGTTGTGCATATTAGATAACAAGCCACATGTTTTCACTTCTCTAAATGAGTTTGGTTGACCCAACTGCACCAGATGTGCTTGGTCATATGTAGGTGGGAGGTACGTAGACAGGAAGTGCATCAGGATGTATGCTTACCCCCAAATGGAGGAAGTCAGGAAGTATATAATCTTGTGGATTTGCTTTTTTAAGCACCTGACCGATACAGTTTGTGGCATTTCCTGGAAATCCTTGAATGGACCTGTCCAAAGCCCATCATCCTGGTCAATATTTCATTAAAGCTTAGTCAAATTTATTTCAAAATTTCAGTAGTGGTCTTATTCTCATCAAGTGGCATTAACATGACATATCGGTACTGGAAACAGAAGATGGGTTGGCTGCAAGAACAATGGTTGGTCTTCACTACTGAGACACCTCTCCAGTCCCAATTATTTTTACCCTTAAGAAAGATTATTGGGGCTGGGCAGCAGTGGCACATGCCTTTAATCCCAGCACTCATGAGGCAGAGGCAGGCGGATCTCTGTGAGTTCGAGGCCAGCCTGGGCTACAGCGTGAGTTCCAGAACAGGTTCCAAAGCTACACGGAGAAACCCTGTCTCGGGGGTGGGGGTGGGGGGGAAACTCCACGGAGAAACTCTGTCTCAAAAAACCAAAACAGAAAGAAAGAAAGAAAGAAAGAAAGAAAGAAAGAAAGAAAGAAAGAAAGAAAGAAAGAAAGAAAGAAAGAAAGAAAGAAAGTTTATTGGCAGTTCTAGAGGATAATGTGCCATAATATCCATTCAAATAAGTGAACAACAGCAAATCAAAGAAGACAGATAAAGTACACATAGTAAAATATTACCATGTAAAAAGTTTTAGGGATAAAGACGTAGTCCAGTTGGTATAGTGCCCACCTAGCCCAAACCAAACACAAGCCCATTCCCTAGCAACACATAAAAAGGGTGTGGTGGTCCACACCCCTAATCCAGAAATTTAGGAGTTAGGAGGGTCAGACATTCAAGGTCATCCTTGACTATGTGTTGAGTTCTGGGGATGAAAGAGACAGAACTAATATGTGTATTAGTTATACTAGCCTTTCAATTTCTCTGACTGTTTGGAGCATTTTCATTATAGGTTGAGTGGAAGAGCTGGGAGAATAACCCTCTGATATGAAAGACCCTGGCTTTGTCCCCTAGTGCCACAGAGAGAGCGTTGGTGAAAAAGTAATAAGCCTTATCAATGTAGAGATTGTGTTCTTTGGCTTTTTGTTTGTTTGTTTGTTTTGTTTTGTTTTTCGAGACAGTTTCTCTGTATAGCCCTGGCTGTCCTGGAACTCACTCTGTAGACCAGGCTGGTCTCGAACTCAGAGATCTGCCTGACTCCGCCTCCCGAGGTGCTGGGTTTAAAAGTGTGCACCACCACTGCCAGGCTTGGTTTTGTTTCCTGAGATAGGGTCTTGGTGTAGCCCATGTTGGTCTCAGACTCCCAGTCAGCCAGTACAGATTCTGAAGTGTAAGCCCACGAATCACTGGAGCAGAGGACTGGAGGCCTTGCTAAAGGCCTCTGTGACCCTGTGACCTCCCACTACAATGGTAGTAATATATACATCCTGTGTGTATAAACAGCTCTGCATTCATCTGTAGATGGTCTGTAAATAATTCCCCACCTCCACCATGGGTCTTATTCTACTGCCCAGCCTGGTCTTGAACTCCTGGGCTTAAGCAATCATTCTGTCTCAGCTTCCCAAGGACTACAGGCTCATACCACTACACTGACTCAGACCTATTACAAAGAGGTCCCCTAACTCCAGATAGGCTGCCTTGGGCCTTCATTTCCCCGCTGTTCAAATCACACATTGCTGATAGCTGCTTAGAGGCATAGGGCCTTAAAGCTGAAAGCAGCCTAGGGAATGATCTAGTTCAGAAAGGCCCAGACATAAACCTAGTCCGGGGTCAAGAAACTAAATTAGTAGCATTTGCGAAATGAAGGAGCTCCGGGTTCAATCCCAGGGCTGCATAAACTGAGTGTTATTATTACAAAGCCATAATCCCTGGAAGATTGAAGGTCAAAGTCAACCTCCTCGATGTTTCTAGTTTGAGGCTACCATAGGCTCCATGAGCCCCTGTTGGTTTGATGAACTATACGATGAACACAGGACCAAAAGCCCCTCCCTGCTTGCAGAATGCCAGCTCAGTGCCACTCAGTACCCAACACAGATTAACACACCGCCTCTCAACCCGCGTGAGGGTTTTTCCATGTTGCAATTTTCTTGTAGTAGGTTCCTAGATATTAAATCCTTGAATCGCTTCCTAATAGGGTGTTGATTTACTACATCACAGACATAACCAAGAGGTGTCAGTTCAGGTCTGCCGGGATTGAGTTTAAAGCCTGAAAGCTAAACCTTCAGAGACAAGCAGAGCAAAAAACAGCCAGTGCGCGCTATAGACTGTCCTCATGCAAGCTAGAACTTGCAGCTAGCTGTTTCCTCAAGATCCCCCCCCATCTTTGCTTCAGGCACAGTGGGTTTTCCTTGTTCTGAATGTGTGAACAGAGCTGAGCTGGGGCCGGGGCTGTGCCTGCTTTGGGATGCTCAGGCCCACAAACACTCTGCAGCTTTGGCTAACCTGGAACTCAATGTGTAGACCAGGCTAGCCTTGAAATCACAGTGCTCTGTCTGCCTCTGCCCCACCCTCTCACAAATATGCGCACCACCGTGTACTCTGCAGGGTTTAAAGCTTGGGGAGGGGGCCTGTGAGCTGGCATCCATGAAAGTGATGTGTTCTCGTCGACAAGCGTGGCTGTGAGTACCCACTGCTCAGCTCCACCGGAGATCTAGACTGACCCCCCCAGAGAGGAAATCTTGTGACAAACACTGTGTTTGGACAGTGCTCTTCCCTTGTCAGTGGGTAGGCATTGTCTCCCTTTGGCCTGAAGTTGCCCATTAGCAGGTAAGATTGACAGGCAAGAGAATAGAAAGCTCCGAAGAAAGTGTTTTCCTTCCCAGCACATGCCGCCCATCTGGCCCTCGGAAGGTTTTCAAGTCACAAAAGGCTTCTCCTTCCTGCCTGCTCCTTTTCTTTGGTGTAGGTTAACATGAATCCTTATTGGTCATCTCATTCATGGGGACAAACCAGTGAAGGACTCAGAATATATCTCCTACTTCTGTCCCCCACACCAGAACTTTTTTTTGTTATCGTAACAGAGAAAAACAAAGGAGGAGAGAGAGAGTTCTTGTAGCTCAGAGCTCGAAAGGAGTCAGTTCGTGGTCATTTGGCCCATTGTGGAGGCCTGGGAAGAGACACCAAAGGTCAGTTAATGGTAGCCAGCTCACCTAAGGGCCAGAGAGAGATCTAGCCTTCAAAGCACACCTCACTAGCCCAGTTCCTCCAAGCAGCCCTACCTTTTAGTTTCCATCACTTATCAACAGTCCCATCAAATCCAGCAGTGGAGCACCCCTTGCTGTGGCTGGAGGCCTCATGGTCTCATCACTTCTACCAAGTCCCATCTCTGAACATTACACTGGAAACCAAGGGCTCAACGCAGGAGCCTCGGGCTCCCGTCCAAACCTCGAGAGACCTCTGTGGGAGAATGCCCACTGGGCTACACCCTGTCTGGCTCCAGAGTGCCAGCACCTACCCTTAACCCACCTTTTGTTTCCGGGTTGACTTTTGTTTTTCTTGTTGCCCTCCATGTGAATCTTGTCTGAGAGTTTCCCAATGGTACACAGCCTATGCAAAACTTGTTTGGGAATTTTCCAACACACTGTGATCTTCCTAAATCAAGAATTTGCATTTGGCATTGTCCCTTTGGAAGCTTCCTAGGGGTGTTTTGGGGAGAGGGAAATCATCTTGCTAAAAGTGTAAATTTGGAGAACAATAAAAATGCCCTTTGCAGCCCGGCGTTGGTGGCGCACGCCTTTAATCCCAGCACTCGGGAGGCAGAGCCAGGCGGATCTCTGTGAGTTCGAGGCCAGCCTGGGCTACCAAGTGAGCTCCAGGAAAGGCGCAAAGCTACACAGAGAAACCCTGTCTCGAAAAACCAAAAAAAAAAAAAAAAATGCCCTTTGCATTAACAGCTTAGATGCAAGATTGTAAAACATCACGAACTTCTACCTTCTTTTTTTTTTTTTTTTTTTTTGAGACAGGGTTTCTCTGTGGAGCTTTTTGTGCCTTTCCTGGAACTCACTTGGTAGCCCCGGCTGGCCTCGAACTCACAGAGATCCGCCTGGCTCTGCCTCCCGAGTGCTGGGATTAAAGGCGTGCGCCACCACCGCCCGGCGGACTTCTACCTTCTACCCTCTGGGGTTCTCCCATTATGCTGTAAGCCTGTATTTAAGAACTCCTCCCTCCTCCAATAAACTGCATTTGGCATTAAAAAAAAAAAAAAGAAGAAGAAGAAGAAGTCTTTCTAGTGGCTGGCTGCTCTGCTTCTCTGATCTTTCAGCTTTCACCCTGATATCTGACTTAGGGTTTCTATTATTAAGACCAATTAGAGCCGGGCGTTGGTGGCACACGCCTTTAATCCCAGCACTTGGGAGGCAGAGCCAGGCGGATCTCTGTGAGTTGGAGGCCAGCCTGGGCTACCAAGTGAGCTCCAGGAAAGGCGCAAAGCTACACAGAGAAACCCTGTCTCAAAAAAAAAAAAAAACAAAAAACAAACAAAAAAAAAAAACAAAAAAACAAACAAACAAAAAAAAACCCAAAAAACAAAAACAACAACAACAAAAAAGACCAATTAGAAATCATGCTACATTTAAAAATCATTTAAAAAAGAGTAAATATTTTAAAAAAATGCCCTCTGGCTAAGGGAAGGTGTCTCAGTCCCAGGAGAGGCTGGTTCCCCCTGCAGCTGGAAAGGCTAGAGACAACCTAAAGGTGAGCTGTGTCTTCATTCCAGGGCCCCCAAATGAACCAACACCCCACAACAGACCTCGCACATGCGCAGCTGGTCCTGATTTTCCCCAGGGCTAACTACTGGTCTCCACCCACTCCTACATGCTCTCTGCCGTGCCGGAGTTCCGGGGTTCCCAGGCATGAGGCAGAGTAAGTACCTGTAAACGTGAATGAGCGAATGTGAGTTAGAGGATGCTCTCCCCCAGTGCCCTCGCACCTCATGTCCTTAAGAAGCAGAAGGGCGGACAGGAGCAATGGCTCAGTGGTTAAGATCACTGGCTGCTCTTCCAGAGGACCTGGGTTCTCTTCCCATTACCCACAAGGCAATGCACACAAATGGCAGCTTACAACTGTTTGTAAGCCCAGTTCCAGAGATCCAGCACCCTCACACAGACCTATGTTATGCAGACAAATCATCGATTTATGTAAAATTTAAAAAAAAATAAGTGAATTATTTAAAAAAGAAGAAGAGGAGGAAGAGGAGCAGGCTGGCGATGATGGCGCATGCCGTTAATCCCAGCACTCGGGAAGCTGAGGCAAGAGAATCTCTGTGTGTTCGAGGCCAGCCTGGTCTACAAAGTGAGTTCCAGGACAGCCAGAGCTACATAGTGAGACCCTGTCTTGAAAAAACAAAAGCAAATAAATAAATAAATAAATAAAATTTAAGAAGAAGAAGCAGAAGGACAGACAGACATGCTCTGCTTCCATTCCAGCTCACCCTCCCTAGAGGCTGCACCTTGTTTCCAGCTTCCCCCATGGGGCCCAGAAGTCTACCTCCTGCATCTATGAATGTGAGGGGCGGGGCCCAAAACAACTTGACCACACAGCTGCCATGACATACTTAGAGGCCAAGACACAGCTTCTGGCAGGCAACACCTGGACCCAGGAAAAGCCATAAACTGACCCCACCTAGGGAGGGCCTGCATCTAAGAGGAAATACCTGACATTCCAAACATTCCCTATCCCCCTAGACAAATGTCATTCAATCGGCTTCCTAAACCTTGGAAATCCCCTCACCCCAACCTCTGCTATGATAAAAACCTCACCCTGCCTGGGCTCTGGGCTCTCTGATCTCCCTGCTGCATCTGACAGGGAGTCCAAGCTCAGAGCTTGAAAATAAAGGCTCTTTGCTTTCACAGAAGAGATTCAGTCTCCGTGGTGGTCTTTGGGGGTCTCTAAGATCTGGGCATAACAGCAAACACTGGGTGCTCTTGTATGGAGCATCCCGATACCATCTTCTGTGTGAGGTTTCACTAAGTCTTTTCAAGTCCTTGAAGATTTGAGCACCTGACTCAGCAACTGTTCCCAGAGAAACCAGGACACACTCTGCAAATTAAACACACACAGGAACTAAGCATGGCGGGCAATCTTGTAATCCCAACAGATCCCCCTCCCCAAATAATAATAAACAAAAATTTTTAAAGAAAATCAGATTTTATTGTTTAATCTATAATTTTAAAAATTATTATTATTATTATTATTATTATTATTTTATTATGCATGTAGCTACACATGTGCCTTGGTGTGCAGGTAGAGGACAGAGGACAACTTTGTGGGGTCAGTTCTCTCTTTCTTCTTTTGTGTGAGTTACAGGGATCAACCTTGGGTCAACAGGCCCATGCTGCCAGTACTTAAACTGCTCATCCATCTTGGGGATGTTCTTGTTGTTGTTGTTTTTGTTGTTGTTACTGTTATTTTGTTAAGACCTCTGTGGTGGCCATTCTTGGTTGTCAACTTGATTTGGAATTATCTAAAACCAAGTGGGTAGGTACACCTGTGAGGTATTTTTTTCTTAATTAAATAATTTGAAGTGGAAAGGCCCATTATTAATCTGGATTTTTTTGAGGTGGGAAGATGCACCTTTAATCTGGGCCCTAACTTCTGCTGGCAGCCTGTCTAAAGGACAAGGAAGAAGGAAGCTGGCTCTCTCTTCCTGCTTGTTCTTCCTCTGGCTACCTAGTCCATTCCTCCACTGGCATTAGAGCCTACTTCTTCAGGGTTCTGGTGTCTACTGAAGACCAGCTGAGACATCCAGCCTTGTGGACTGGACAACTACTGGCTTCTTGGATTTTCCATGGGTAGACAGACATTGTTAGACTAGCTGGACCACAGTCTGGAAATTATTCTAATAAATCTCCACCCCCACCCCACCACCACTGGCCTCCCCCCTCCTTTTTTTTTTTTTTTTCAAGACAGGGTTTCTCTGTGTAGACCTGGCTGTCCTGGAACTCACTACGAAGACCAGGCTGGCCTCGAACTCACAGAGCTCTACCCGCCTCTGTCTCTCAAGTGCTGGGATTAAAGATGTGTGCCGCCACTGCCCAGCCCTAAATCCCCTTTCTCTATATAGACCAATTCTATAAGCTCTGTTCCTCTAGAGAACCCTGACTAACACAACCTCGTTTATTTTCGTGTGCGTGTGTGCATGCCTTTGTGTGCACCACTTGTGTGCAGCTGCTGGTGGAGGCCAAAGGGTGTCAGACCCCTTGGAACTGGGATTGCAGAGAGTTGTGAGCCATCTGATGAGGGTGTTGGGAACCCAACCTGGATGCTCTGGAGGAGCAGTAAGTTCTCTTAACCACTCACTGAACCAGCTCTCCATTCCCCCTTGTTTTTGGAGACGAGGTCTCACGTAGCCCCGACTAGTCTGTAATTTGTGACATGAAGCTGAGTGACCATAAACTCCGGATGTACCTGCTTCAGAGTACTGGTTGGTTACCAGACTCAGGGCTTTGTACATACTAAGCAAGCACTCGATCAACTGAGCTGCATCCCCATCCCAACTAGAGTTTGAAAAAATAACAATTGAGTTGGGCAGAATAGCTAACCTGACGAAGATGCTGGCTGCCAAGCCCGATGAGCTGAGTTCGGCACCTAGAACTCACATGATGGAGAGAACTGACTCCTGCAAGTTGTCCTCAGGCTTAATTGCCCCCAGCATGAACACAACACACAAAATATAAATGTCATAGCAAATGGCTACCGATCACGACATATTAGAGTTAGTTTTGTTGTTAAAATTCCTTCCTTGGTGGGGATGTAATCAACAGCTACCCTGCTTCCGAAGGTCCCACTGGCAAATACACGTGCAATTCCACCAAAGATCACCTGGGAAACCAGTGAGCTTGCTAGGATCCCTTACAGGGCAATGAGTGAGGCATTATGGCCAGGAGCATGAAAGGACTTAAGGCAGCCATGGATGACGACTTCGTGGCTCCGCAGAAGGAGCCTCCCCCCCCCCCCCCCCCCGAAGTGCTACCCAGCCTATATACCTGTGTACAGCCCAGTGGTTCTCAACCTTCCTACCGCTGCGACCCTTTAATACAGTTCCTCATGTTGTGGTGAAGTCCCGCCCCCACCCCTGGCCGCCGCCGCCGCCGCCGCCGCTGCCGGCCCAACCGTAAAATTATTTCATTGCTACGTCATAACTGTAATTTGGCCACTGTCATGGATCATAATGTGAATATCTGATATGCAGGGTATTCGATAGGCGACCCCCAGAGGGGTCACGCCACACAAGTTGGGAACCGCTGCTCCAGCCCCTCACTGCCGCCGCCACCGCTGCCGCCGCCACCGCCGCCGCCGCGTGCAATTAGGGCAGGATTGTATACAACTGATCGGGAGGTGGGGACTGGCGACGCAGGGGAGGGTCCCACTGTCCCACTGCCCTTGACTCCCTCGCCTAGGAAGGAAGATCAATGGTCAGCAAGAACAGCTGTGAAGATCTTTCCCAGGCACAGATGACCCCATGAAGGTAGTGGTAGTTTGGCTCATAGGATTTGTCTGGTACAACAGTTTTTGACTCTTCAAAGTTTTGGTAACCTGAAAGGGGGCGGGGGACGCGCTGGGGGGGGCAGAGGGGTTAAAAGGTATCTTGTTTCTACAGTACCAGTTAGCTATGTGTGTAAGTGCTTCTTGTTCGGAAAAACATTGTGTCCTCAGGCATTTGTTTTTCTCTCAGCTGAATGGCATGCGTCAACATATGAAACGTTCATACTTGTTTTCATCATCATAATATATATATATATATACATATATATATATATATATATATATATATATATATATATATATACAGGGTTTCTCTGTTTAGCTTTATGCCTTTCCTGGATCTCGCTCTGTAGCCCAGGCTGGCCTCAAACTCACAGAGATCCGCCTGCCTCTGCCTCCCAAGTGCTGGGATTAAAGGCATGCGCCCCCACCGCCCAGCTCTGAAGCATTTAATACATATGTACACATATGTATCTTGAGGCAGGGTTTCACCATATAACCCAGTTTTGCCCCAAACACATGATCCTCCTCCTTCAGCTTCCCCAGTTCTAGGGTTGCTGGGGAGCAGCCTGGCCCCTTTCTTCTCCTGTCCTGTTTCAAACCACAGCTCTTCTCACAGGGGTGCCTGCCCCTTCTCCCGCAGGTTGCTGTGGAGGAGGCTGTCTGCACCTGCCTCCTCTGTACCCCACCCCACCCCACCCCACCTGCGTCGCCCTTTGGTAAACACAGGCTCTGCTGGCCTGTGGCCACCAAAGCTCTGGCTTCCCTGCTACTCCGTTGCTGGGGCCAGTGTTGGGGTCAGTGAACTTTCCAAACAACCTTCTCTTTCTTCCAGGAGGTGGTTAGAAAGACAAAAAACCGGAGCAGGAACCAGTCGAGTGGAAGGAAGCCAGGCTAAATTAAACAGCACCGTAATGGGCGTTCTTTTTTTTTTTTCTTTTTGGTTTTTCGAGACAGGGTTTCTCTGCGTAGCTTTGCGCCTTTCCTGGAGCTCTCTTGGTAGCCCAGGCTGGCCTCGAACTCACAGAGATTCGCCTGGCTCTGCCTCCCGAGTGCTGGGATTAAAGGCTTGCGCCACCACCGCCCGGCTCGTAATGGGCGTTCTAAAGGTTCCAGTTCCCGAGTTCTTTGAGACGGGGTTGTTCCGTGGGAAAGGCTCTCTGGAGCACCTTGCAGATGACGTGACTTCTGAGAACGAGGTGCCGCATGGAAGGGAACGTGAAAAGTGGGTGGGGGGATCTCTTCTATATAGCTGCCTCTGTCCGTTGCCCACCCCAGATTTCAAAAAGAGTCCCCAAGAGGCTAGTTAGGCACTGTGGCATGCTACAGTAATCCCAATACTTGGGAGGCTGAGACAGGAGGAGTATTACTTGAGTCCAAGAATTTGAGGGCAATCTGGGAATCATAGCAAGGCCTTTCCCCTTCTCACTCAAAGGAAGAAAAGAGGGGGGGTTCTAAGAGCCAGACTTCAGCATGGTCCTTTGTGGTGTGTCTGTGGAGGGGGACGGCATCTAAGGTGCCCCATATGTACCTGGAGAACACTTGCTTGGGAGAGAATGTCAAATGTAAAATGCTTCATTGGACTTGTGGAGAAACTGAGGTCCAGATAAGGCAGGAAGCTTTGGCCAAGATGAGCTGGGAAGCTGGTGACGGAACTCAGGGTCCCCCAAAAACCAAAAAAATGAGTTCAGAATCATCTTATGTCTCTTAGCTCCTTCTCTCTACTCTCTCTTCCCCAACATGTGGAGGGTTCCTGTTGTTTTTGGTAGCTAGTTAGTTTCTGCTTTTTATGAGGTGGGTCCTCATGCCATCTAGGCTGACCTGGAACTTACTGTGTAGCAGAGGGTAGCCTTGAATTCCTGAACCTCCTACCTCCACCTCCTGAGTGCTGGGATGGCAATGTGTGTGCCACCATGCTCCACCAAAAGTGTGGGTTGGACCTCCTCAAAGTAGGGTCTCTCCAACTTTCTTTTTTTTTTTCTTTTTTTTTTTTTGGTTGGTTGTTTTGTTTAGCTTGCTTTTTTTTTTAATTACACTTCATGATATTCATTAGTTACACTCATTAATGACATTTGTGGTATTCATGGATTACATTCACAGTATTCATTCAATAATTATATTTATGATATTCATTAATTGTGTTGATTTATGACATTCATGATATTATGTTCTGATACTACTGTCCATTTGTGTTTTTTTTCCATTACACAAAACAGAGATTCTGTACTTAGAAAATCATTGCTCTATATTCCTTTCTTCTCTATCTTGAGATAACGTCCAATCTTTCTATCTCTATGAATTTGTATATTCTATATATTTCATATAATACAATTCTATACTATTTGTCCTTTTTTAACGTAAAAAAATTATGTACAACTGCAGGTCTCTCCAACTTACATGTTCCCATCAACAGCCTTTACTAGTTAGTAAGACTGGGAATCTAAGAGTCATGATAAATTATGCTGTGTGTGTGTGTGTGTGTGTGTGTGTGTGTGTGTGTGTGTGTGTGTGTGTGTTCACATGAGCCAAGCATCATGCTGATTTTGTCGCTCCCTCCTGCTGGTCTTCCTGCCTCTGCCCTCTCTCCAGTCTGGGAGATGGTTACATATTGATCATAGGAGCAGTTACCACATCACCAGTGTGGCCATCAGAAGTCTAAGGTCCCATGCATGTTATCTCATTCCATGCATGGTTTGGATAACGGCCCCCAAGGTCCAAGCGTTAAAGGCCAGGATACAACAGAGAGGTGGTAGAAACCTTTCGAGGTGGGGCCTAGAGGGAGATCTGCTAGTCACTGAGGTTGTGCCTGTGCAGGGAACAGTGGGCTTCTTCCTTGAGATGAGTGGTTTGTGCTGCATGTTGTGCCCACTGTGCCCACTGTGCCCACTGTGAGGAGTTGCCACAGACCAATCACGACTGACGGGACACCTCTAAAACTGGGAGCCGAAATGAATCTTTGCTATCTGTAGGTTATCACTAGTAATTTTATGGCGAGGGAAAGCTGGCTACCACCTCTCATCCACTCTTCCGGAAAGTTCTATAAGCTGGATGCCTTTCCTGCCCCCATTTTATAGATGGAGAATGGAGGCACAGAGCAGTTAAGTAATGTGTCTAAGATCACAAAGCAAGCAAAAAAGCTGAATTGAGATTTTAATTATATTAATTCATTTATATTTATGTATTTATTGTGTGTGTGCATGCATGCTCACACATGGGCATGTGTGGATGTCAGAGGATAACTTGTGGGAATCAAATCCCTCCTTTCTGCTGGACTGTGGTGGCACACACCTTTAACCCCAGCAGTCCCAGACCGTTCTGAGGAGTGGATGAGAGGCGTTAGCCAACGTTCCATTACCACAAAAATACTTGGTATAAGTCAACTTACAGACAGAAAGGTTCATTCTGGCTCACAATCAGGGAGGCGTTGGTTTAGTAAAGATTGGTCGGAGGCAGATGGATTTCTGTGAGTTTGAGGCCAGCCTGGTCCACAGAACGAGTTCTAGGACAGCCTGGGCTATACAAAGAAACCCTGTCTTAGAAAACAAAACAAACAAAAACAAAACAAAACTCCCTCCTTCCTCCACACCTGTGCTGTAGCAGGCATTCAGGAGGTCAGGCTTGGCAGCAAGCACCTTTACTGCTGAGTCATCTCTCTGACCCCAGAAGGGGCCTTGTATAATTTTTACTTAGCATTATTGTGTCTCTCTGTGTCCCCAGGTCAGGTGACAACTCTCTCCTTCCACTCTGACTGGGTTCCAGAGATTGAACTCAGGGTGCCAGGCTATGCAGGAAGCACCTTTACCTGCTGGCCAGGTTCCTCGACAACTCAGAACTGGGATTTTAAAATGTCAGGTAGGCGGTCAGTGAAAGAAAAGACAGACAAGGAAACAAGCTGCTCGACAACCGTGAAGTTTCAGTTCTGGAAAGAGCTGAGGAGGGGAGATCTCCAGACTCCAGACGGCGGCAAGCCCAGAGTCGGCTTACAGACTGCCGTCGACAGGGCAGGAGAAGATTCCTTATTTTGGTCTAGGTTGACCTTTGCTAGGGCTAACGGGGGACTGTTGAGTTAGGAATGTCAGATGATTATTAAACATCTCTGGTGGCTAGCCGTTCCTGAGACTGATAGGGCCGGGAGGACAAAATCTACAGAAACAAGGTACTTAAGGTTTGGAAACGATTGTTACTTTTTTCTTTTCTCTTTCTTTCTTTCTTTCTTTCTTTCTTTCTTTCTTTCTTTCTTTCTTTCTTTCTTTCTTTCTTTCTTTCTTCCTTCCTTCCTTCCTTCCTTCCTTCCTTCCTTCCTTCCTTCCTTCCTTCCTTCCTTCCTTCCTTCCTTCCTTCCTTTCTTTCTTTCTTTCTTTCTTTCTTTCTTTCTTTCTTTCTCTTTAAGACAGGGTTGTGTAGCCCTGGCTGTCCTAGAACTCACTCTGTAGACCAGGCTGGCCTCAAACTCAGAGATCTGCCTGCCTCTGCCTCCCAAGTGCTGCGATTAAAGGCGTGCACCACTACGGCCCCAATTTACTTTCTTTCTGGGAATCAGCCTCATTAAACCAACATGGAGGCATTGTATAAGATGGCATGGTCCTGGCTAACACCAAGAATGGCCAAACTCCTACTTTCCCACAGGGCTTTTCTCTGAAGCATCCCCATCACGGTGTCCTCTGCTCTGCCGGTCAGAGCTCAGATCCTTAGTTTGGCAGGAAGGGCTGAGTGTCGTGGCTCTCTCTACCCTGCAGGTAAGTTAATTAACCTTGTGGTGTCTCAATTTCCTCATCTATTAGTCAAGAATGATAGTTAAAACGGTGGCCACTTCCTGGGACTGTCTGGAGGAAGAGGAGGAGGATAATACAAAGTTACCCAAGCAAAGCTCTTGGCTCAGATCCCGGAGAGAATTAACAGCAGATCCTGTAAACTGTCACTTAGTTACCTTTGGACCTTACTCTTCACAGCTTCCTCGTAGGTGACCAGGATGTAGCCACAGATACACAGTGCTCATTGCTGAACCGATGACACATTCTCTTCCTAGAACAGTCCCCACTCCCGAAGGCCAACCTCTCCAGATGACCCCATTCTCCAAATGTCCTTCCTCAGTGCTTGTCCCCCACAAACCCCCGGCATACTTATTCCCACCATGTGCTTGTGAATCGTTTGGGTTTTTTGTTGTGTTTTGCTTTGCTTTGACTTTTTAAGAAAAGATGTTCCTCTGCAGCTCGGGCTGACTTAGAACTGCCTGGCAATCCTCCCCCACCCTCTGCCTGCCCAGGGCTGGGTTTACAGGCATGTGCCACCACCACACCTGGATGTTTGATCATTTGTTAAATATTTACCAAGTGTCTTCTCTCATAACAATAACTATGTTTGAACTTGCCCTTTACAAAGGGCGTCATGACACCCTTGTCCGTAAATGCTCACGAAACCTGGGGGGGGGGGGGGGCTCCCATGTCACCCTTTTCTATCCAGTCCTGCCAGCTGTTGAGTGGGAAGCAGACAGGATCCCTGACTTCAGAATGCACATAACCTTATATGCAAAGCTTATATGCAAGCTCTCTCTCTCCACTTGGGAACAATCCAAGGCAGGCAGGGTGGAAGAAGTCGCAGAGATGGTGCCCTGGGTTTATGGGCACAAGGCTGTAAACTAGATGGGCAGAGTTACAGGTAACAGGCATTATGGGCAGTAAATGGGCCACCTTTGCTGCAGGGAGACACCAGACACAGAAACGACGTGTTCTGCTGAGCAGGCTCTCCAGATTGCCCACATCATCTGAATCCGAGAGTGTAGTGCCAGGCAGAGTGGGAACACTTACCTTTCCAAGGAAAGGGAGGTGGCCCCCTCTGATCTAAAGCATCTCCTCCAACTGTAGAGCCGTCCCCTGCACTGAAATCCAACAGCAGTAAATCGCTGCATTATTCCCCACAAGTGCTAGTTTGAAGGTAATTGGCCCCATAATCTCATAGGGAGTTGTACTATTAGGAGTTATGGCTGTTTTTTTTTTTTTTTTTTTTTTTTTTTTTTTGGTTTTTTGAGACAGGGTTTCTCTGTGTAGCTTTGCGCCTTTCCTGGGACTCACTTGGTAGACCAGGCTGGCCTCGAACTCACAGAGATCCGCCTGGCTCAGCCTCCCGAGTGCTGGGATTAAAGGCGTGCGCCACCACCGCCCGGCGTTATGGCTTTGTTGGAATAGGTATGGCCTTGTTGGAGGAAGTGTGTCACTGTGGGGGTGGGCTATGAGGTTTCCTATGCTCAGGATACTGTCCAGTGTCTAAGTTGACTTCCTGTTGACGGTAAGATGTAGAACTCTCAGCTCCTCCTACAGCACCACATCTGCCTGCATGCAGCCATGCTCTCTGCTATGATGATAATGGACTGAACCTCTAAAACTGCAAGTGAGCTTCCTCAATGAAATGTTTTTTGTTTTTTGTTTTTAAAGAGATGCCGTGGTTAAGCCATGCCGTGGTGGCACACGACTTTAATCCCAGCACTTGGGAGGCAGAGCTAGGCGGATCTCTGTGAGTTCTAGGCCAGCGTGGTCTACAGAGCGAGATCCAGGACAGGCACCAAAACTACACCGAGAAACCCTGTCTCAAAAAACTAAAAAAAAAAAAAAAAAAAAAAAAAAAAAGCCATGGTCCATAGAATCCCTAAGAGGCCATTCAACTGTAACTCCAGGGACTGATTTTGGTTTTACATGCCATTGCCTGCAATCCACAAAAGACAGTGATTCCCATGGGCTGTACACTCAGGGTAGGACAGACTGTCCACAGGAGAGGTTCTCTGATGCCAGCATGTCCAGGTAGGCTCCTCCTATAGAGGCTGACATCAGCCCTTCTCAGCTTCTTGCTCCTGAACCCTCCATACTCTGTAATTTGTAATGTACTATTTAGTACATTAACGCAATGTAATGTAGTACGCAAAGTACATGGATGTAATTCATTATATAACAGAAAGTAAATTTCTTGGGAAATGTATGTGGTAATATTGAACATTGTATCTATATCTCCTTGGTTATATAGGGACTTCAAGGCTAGGCTAGGATAGATGAGCCCCTGTCCCATACATATATAATACATCTCATATTTCTATTTCTATAAATATATTATTATATATATTTGTACTGGCTGGTTTTGTGTGTCAACTGGACACAAGCTAGAGTCATCAGACAGGAAGGAGCCTCAGTTGAGGAAATGCCTCCAAGAGATCCAGCTGTAAGGCATTTTCTCAATTAGTGATCAATGGGGGACAGCCCAGCCCATGGTGAGTGGTGCCATCCCTGGGCTGCTGGTCCTGGGTTCTATAAGAAGATGGGCTGAGCAAGTCATTGGAAGCAAGCAGCACCCCTCCATGACCTCTGCATCAGCTCCTGCCTCCGGATCCTGCCCTGTTTGAGTTCCTGCCCTGACTTCCTTCAGTGATGAACAGCAATGCTGAAGTGTGAGCCAAATAAACACTTTCCTCCCCAACTTGCTTTTTGGTCATGGTGCTTCCTCACAGCAATAGAAACTCTAAGACAATATTCACACACACATAAATCTTGAACTTCTGATCTTCCTCTCTCCACTGAGATAATAGGCAAACCCCACCACACATCATTTATGTGGTGCTGGAGATCAAACCCAGGCCTTCCTACATGCTTACATGAGCACCCTACCAACTAACCTATACCCTCAGCACATTATTTAGCAACTTTCATGGACCTTTTGACTCACAGATTTCACCACTAAAGACACGCAATCAAACATTTACAGTGTTGAATATTATTCTGTAATAAATTCTGCCTATCTTCTACACACACACACACACACACACACCATGTGGGTATTGCTCCGTCCCTGGAGTCTGGCTGAATATGGAGTAACAGCAAAGGATGAATACACCCTGAAGGATTCTGGGACAGTTTTTCAAGGACTCTAATCTTTTCTCTCTTTTCCATCTATTTACTGAACAAGTTTGAAATTTCTGCTGTGGATGTGTGGGTTTTCTCTTTGTTCTTTTTTTTCATTTCTTTAACATACTATATAAAATCACCAGGCTTGCAAACCCACTCAGAGCACCGTGTAGACTAAAAACAGAAGGAAAGGCTAAAGTTCGCGCTCTCAGCAGCTCCGGCTGTGTGAACATAGGCAGGGTCAGAGACTGACGCTCCATTTCCTCAGCAAGATGTTGGTAATAATGTCGGTGGTTGGAGTTCGAGATAACAGTTGGGCAAGGCTTGGCGGAGTTCCGGGCACATAGTGACCACTTCTGTTTATTCCCGAGGGGGTGTGTGTGTGCATACATACTTTGGCCTTTCTTGGGAACACTGGCATAGAGCCCAGGAGGTAAGACAGCTGGAGGCGGGTAGGGGGCCGGGAATTTGCTCTTCCTGTGTCAACAGGAATAAAAAGAAGGTTCTCACCTGCCCCTCCTACCACCCTGCCTTTTATTTCTTTTCATCTATTTATTTACTTATTACTATTTAACATAGGCTCCTGCCTGGCCTGGATTGGAATTCACTGTGTAGATCAGGCTAACCTCAAACTCATAGAGATCTGCATACTTCTGTCTACAGAGTGCTGAGATTGAAGGCATGTACCACCATGGCCAGCCCAGTCTGTTATTTTATTCTTCCCATTTGTACCATTCAAAAATTCATAAATTCCCTATTGAAATTTATTTCATGCCTCCTCTCCCTTTCCTTCGATAATGTAGACGCAATAGGGTTTTGTCTTAATTCCCCACTGGCCTACAGATAGCACTTACCTTCTAGACATAGGGACGGTGGTTCTTAACCTAGGAGGTACACATTTCAGTAGCCTGCAAACTCCTGGAGTTGCACGAAGAACTGTAGATGTGTGCATGTGTGCATGCACTCAAGAAGGCATTCTCAGATGAGACGCTGATCATGACCTAAGGCAGGTTCTCTCACGGGTCCCTAACCTAACAGAGAAAAGCTACTGCGTTTGCTAGAAGAGATGCAAACTGAGAAATACTAAGTGTTTGCTGAGAACATATTTAAAAGAAGAGACACCCGGGAGGTGGTGGTGCACACCTTTAATCCCAGCACTTGGGAGGCAGAGGCAGAGGCAGGTGGATCTCTGTGAGTTTAAGACCAACCTGGCCTACAGAGCGAGTTCCAGGACATCCAGTACTACACAGAGAAACCCTGTCTGGAAAAAACAAAAACAAAAAAGAAAAGCCAAAAACCAAACAACAACAATAAAAGATGCCACAAGGGCCAGTGAGATGGTTCTGCAGGTAGAGACGCTTGCCACGCAGCCTTATGGACTGAGTGTGATCTCCGGAATGCACATGGTAGAAGTAGAGAATAGACACCTGCAAGAGGTTCTCTGATCTCCACTTGTGTGTGACATGTGCATGTGTGTGACACCGAAGCCTGATGACCCGTGTTGGATCCTCAGGCCCCACATGTTAAAACTAGAGAGCTGACTCCTGAAGGTTGTCCCCTGACCTCTGCACACACGTCATCGTGAACACATATATAACTAAATAATGAAACAATGTTTTTAAGGAGATGACGTAGGTGGTGGTCATTATTTTCAGCTAATAAGGGTAATAAAGTAGCCCTTGATCAAAAAAGAGAGAAAGCAAAACTAATAAATTACCCTTTTTTTTTTTTTTTTTTTTTTTTTTTTTTTTTTTGGTTTTTCGAGACAGGGTTTCTCTGTGTAGCTTTGCGCCTTTCCTGGAGCTCACTTGGTAGCCCAGGCTGGCCTCGAACTCACAGAGATCCGCCTGGCTCTGCCTCCCGAGTGCTGGGATTAAAGGCGTGCGCCACCGCCGCCCGGCATAAATTACCCTTTCAATAGTTTTAAGATATTTGTGATTGTCTTAGACATAATGCAATATGCCTTTTGGTTGATTGTTCGATGGCTTGGCTGATGGATTAATTTTTCATTGTAAAAAATACTATGCTTTTTTAAGTGGAAAATGCTGAAGGACCACTAAATTCCATGCTGTTTTTACATATCTATCTCAGTATAAAACAATGATTATAAATGTTAGTTAAAAAGGGGAAGTGCAAATGTGAATTTAACAAGAAGTTGTAGATTTTCAACACTGTACACAAACTCCTTTGTTACAAATAAATATGTATGCTTCTAAAAAAAGATACTACGTTTTTATTTATTTATTTTGTGTGCGCATGTGAGTACAGAGGTCAGAGGATGGCTCCTGGGGGTTGATTCGCTCCCTCCCTGATGTGGGTGCCTGGATCAAAATCAAACCGTCAGGCTTGCAGCAGACACAGTTTTCTGCTGAGCCTACCATCTCTCTGATTCCTGATTTCTGGTTTTGAGATGGGGTCTCAAATAGCCCAGGCTGGCCCTGAACTTGCTATGCAGCCGAGAACGCCCTTGAACCCTTGATCCTCCTGTCCCTCCCCACCCCCCAATTGCTGGAATCGCAGGTGTGTGCTATCACAGGAACCATTGATTGTATTTGTACAAGGTATATAAAAGATTCTCAAGGACACCACGGTATCATTAAGATAAAGTGAGTTTATGTCACCATAAAAAAAGAAAGTCACATTAGCTTAAACACTGTGGGGTTTGTTAGACCTTTCCATCAAGCACGGATCCCTTGCATCTCTTTCGCTCCCGATTAACCTCCAGACAGGCTCTCTTAATCACTTGTCGCATGTTGAGAAAAAGCGAAGTGACCCAAGGAGTGAAACGGACCCTTCAGCTCGCACGCAGGCTCTGTCGTGGTTTGAATGAGTGTCTCCTCTGGGCCCAGATAGTTGGACACTTTGTCCGCCGTTGCTGGCATTGTTTGGGGAGGTTTAGGAAATACGGCCTCGCTGGGGGAAGCGTGTCACTGGGAATGGGCTTTGGGCACTACGGGCGGTTTGTTTTCTTGGGTTCGGAGCATGCGCACTCTGAGCTCCTTGTTCCCGCTGCCTGCCTGCCTGCTGCGGTGCCTTCCCAGCTCAATGGAGCCTTATCTCTCCGAAACCTTAAGTCAAAATGAACCCCTTCTTCCGTGGGTGCCTAGATGATGGTATTTTAATCTCGGCAACGGAAGAGTAACTAAAACAGGCCCTTTCACATTTGGACTTTGTACACCTGCTGTGACCTAAATATGTCCCCTGACACTCACATGTTGGGAATTTAATTCCCAAAGCCACGCTGTTGGGAGGAAGAGCTTAATGGAAGGCGTTGAGGTTATGAGAACTCTGCCCTCAGGAGTGGAGTAATGATGCTGTTAAAATGGGTTGTTGGAGGGATGTGTTCATTACGTTTCCTGTTGAGGTGACAAAATCTCTCACACAAGCAACTTAAGGACGGAAGGGCTTATTCAGCTCGCAGTTTGAGGCTGCAGTCTGGCGTGGCGTGGAAAGCTCGGTGCCAGGAGCACAGAGCTACGCCGGTTGCGTGGTCTCACAGCAGCCGATAGAGAGAAACTGTCGCTCAGATCCCTCTTTCCTTCTGTGGAGCCCAAGACCCCTGTCTGTGGGATGCTGCCCCCGACAGTTGGGATGCTTCCCCCCCTCCCAGTTAGCGTGTGTCTTCCCATCTGAATCCCTTCTGGAATAGCCCTCACCGCATGCCCAGATCTTTGTTTCCATGGTGCTTCCAAATCCTGCCGATCACAGCAGGGGGATGTGCTCTCTTCTGCTTTCTTGTCCTGTCACCTTCTACAGTGAGGTCACAGCAGTAGGGGGACATTCTGTGACCAGAAACCAAAAGTACCCATGTTCTGCTATTAGACTTCCAGAACTTGCTCTCTGTCTCTGTCTGTCTGTCTGTCTTTCTGTCTGTCTGTCTGTCTCTCTCTCTCTCTCTCTGTGTTTTGCTGGGGATCCTTACCTAGGACCTCATACATGCTAGGTAAACTCTTCCACTCACCTACACACCCAGCTCACTTACTTTTCATTGACTGTATAATTACTGTGAGGTTTGAACTTCTCAGTGTGAACCACAGGTCCTGCAGAATTGGCCTCTACTATCCTCTTTGTTCCTGTCTTAGTTAAAGTTTTTTTTTTTTTTTTTTTTTTTTTTTTTTGGTTTTTTCGAGACAGGGTTTCTCTGCGTAGCTTTGCGCCTTTCCTGGAACTCACTTGGTAGCCCAGGCTAGCCTCGAACTCGCAGAGATCCGCCTGCCTCTGCCTCCCGAGTGCTGGGATTAAAGGCGTGCGCCACCACCGCCCGGCTTTAGTTAAAGGCGTGCGCCACCACCGCCCGGCTTTAGTTAAAGTTTTTATTGCTGTGGAGAGACACCATGACCACGGCAACTCTTAATTGAGATGGCTCCCTTACAGTTCAGAGGTTCAGTCCATTGCCATCATGGCGGGGAGCATGGCGGCATGCAGGCAGACATGGTGCTTGAGCTGAGAGACCTACATCTTGCAGGCAACAGGAAGTCAACCGTCATACTGAGAGAAGCTTGAGCAAAAGAGATCTTAAAGCCTGTCCCCACAGTGACACACTTCCTCCAACAAGGCCACACGGCCTAGTAGTGCCACTCCCTTTGGGGGCCATTTTCTTTCAAGCCACCATGGTCCCCATTTGTCCTATTTCCTTTATATTTACTACCTGACCATGCCCAGTACCAGCTGGCGATATAAACAACCCAGCCATAGCATCTTAGACTGATTCCCTTTACCTGGACCTCCCAGCTTCTCCTCTAAGTCTGGTTAAATCTTAACCTTTGTTTTATCTTGTTGTTTGTTTGTTTGGCTGGTTGGTTTTTCAAGGCAAAGTTTCTCTGTGTAACAGCTCTGACTGTCCTGAAACTCACTCTGTAGACCAGGCTGGCCTGGAACTCACAGAGATCCATCTGCCTTTGCCTCCCGAGTGCTGGGATTCAAGGCACATGCTGCCACCACCCAGAAAATCTTAACCTCAGGATTTCAAACTAAGCATTACTTCTTTTGGGGGTGGGGGTGGGGGTGGGGAGGGGAGTTTCGAGACAGGGTTTCTCTGTGTAGTCCTGCCTGTCCTGGAACTTGCTCTGTAGACCAGGCTGGCCTTGAACTCAAAGATCTGCCTGCTTCTGCCTCTCAAGTGTTGAAATTAAAGGCATATGCCACTACGCCCAGCAAGCATTACTACTTTTTTTTTTAAAAAAAGATTTATTTTGGGCCGGGCGGTGGTGGCGCACGCCTTTAATCCCAGCACTCGGGAGGCAGAGGCAGGCGGATCTCTGTGAGTTCGAGGCCAGCCTGGACTACCAAGTGAGTCCCAGGAAAGGCGCAAAGCTACACAGGGAAACCCTGTCTCGAAAAAAACCAAAAAAAACAAACAAACAAAAAAAAAAGATTTATTTTATTTATTTATGTATATGAGTGCTTTATTTGCATGTATGCCTACATGACAGAGGAGGGTACCAGATCCCATTAGAGGTGTGAATGCTGGGAATCGAACTCAGGACCTCTGGAGGAGCAACCAGTGCTCTTAACCTTTGAACCATCTTTCCAGCCCCAAGCATTACTTTTTTTTTTTTTTTTTTTTTTTTTTTTCTCGAGACAGGGTTTCTCTGTGTAACTTTGTGCCTTTCCTGGAACTCACTTGGTGGTCCAGGCTGGCCTCGAACTCACAGAGATCCTCCTGGCTCTGCCTCCCGAGTGCTGGGATTAAAGGCGTGCGCCACCACCGCCCGGCCAAGCATTACTTCTTACCCCTTGACTTCATTAGAAACCATTAGTAATGTGTGGGCCAGCGAACGTTTTGTGTATGTGTGTGTGTGTGCCTACCTGGGTGGCAGGTACACGTGAGAAACACCCATTTCCACCCATTCCTGGGCTCTTTCCAGCTTCTTTCCTTGTCTTCTAGTTGTTTCTGACTGCTCCCCCCCCTCCTCTGAAATCACACTTTGTTTCCCCATGCCTCCTGCCTCTGCACACTTTCCATTCCACCGTGAATTCCCTCTCCTTCATGCGCTTCCCACCTACTTAACTCCTACCTATCTGTCAGCTCCTAGCAAGGCCTCTGTGTTATGAAAACAACAGTAACACCTACCACGAGGGCTGGTGTCAGGATAGCGTGAGTCAACATACCTTCCGGGAAAGTAAACACGCTCAACGGTTAACTATTGTTGTCAATAAATATATAGAATCAACAAATATCAGCACCATCTCTCATCATAAATGTAACACACACACACACACACACACACACACACACACACACACACACACACACACGGTGCTAGACTGGTGCTCTAACCACTGGGCCATACCCACAGCTCCGCACGTGTACAGGTCTTGGAAATTTCATTTTTTTCGTGCTGTTTATAGAACTGTTTTTGCGTATCTTTCTTGCACTGTCCTTTGAGCTCCTTGTTGACTGAATGATCATCAGATAACTAGGTCATTTAGACAAGCCAGCAAAACATTAACAACCCAAGTTCAGAGCTGCAGAAACTCTACGGAGAGCTGTGAAAAGAAAACAGGAACTGGATGAAAGGGCTTCAGGGACAAGAACAAGTAAATAACTCACAGAGAACACTGAGCACCAACCCCAGGCCTCATCACCAGCGGAGAGTCAAGTTGACATAGCCTGATTTTGCAGGGCGATTTGATACTTGATTCTAAAATTTTAAGTGCGTGTAAATTTTAAGAGATCAAGCGAAAAATCTACTGGAACGGAGTCAACAAACACTCCAATACACAAAGCTATATGAAAAGGCCGAGCATTACAGTGTTAGTGTTGTGTTCTTTTTGTTTTGTTTGAGACTCTGGTGAAACTCTTAGGCCTCCAGCCTCAGCTCCCTGAATGTTGAGAACATAGGTGAGTTTCACCCACATCTGGGTACTAGAATGTTAGTTTTAAGAATTAAAAAAAAAAATGCAAATAGCCTAACTTTCATCAGAAGGGAACTCCTGAGAAGTTGGGGGACTGCACAATGTCATTAGTGAAAAGGAGGTAGAGTTGCATATTCTGAACCAAAAGTTGAGAATATTCTTTAGGTGAAAAGGCAAAGTTGCAAAGTAGTCTCCATTAGGTCCGTTTCTTGGCCAATTCAGTGAGGTAGAATTTAAGGTTAATAAGACTTATCAGTCACTGGGTGTGGTGCAGGCCTGTGTTCCTAGCACCTAGGAAGCTGAGGCAGGAGGATCAGGAGCTCAAGGCCAGCTTGGACTAGTGTGAGACCCTGCCTAAGTCATAAAACAATTCCATCATCACAGGCCACCCGTGTGTTGTTTTTTTCTGGTCACATCTACCTCCCTTTTCCCTCTCCCCAGTCCCTCGTCAGTACTAATAACTTCTGTATTTCTATAATTTTGTCATTTGAAGACTATTCTAAAGAACCGAGAATGTAGCTCTGTTGGTTGGGTGCTTGGCCAGCATTCATGAAGCTAGAGTTGCATTCCCAGCACCTTATAAACTGGGCCAGCACTTGGGAGATGGACACAAGAGGACCAGAAATTCAGGTCATTATCAGCTGCATTTCAAATTGAAGGTCACCCATACATGAGACCCCGTCTGAGAGAGATTAAAGACAGAGAATGCTCAAAATATATTATTTGCTTGCATAAAAACAGCCTTATGCAACACTGTACAATACATTTTTGTTTTGTTTTGTTTTGTTTTTCCGAGACAGGGTTTCTCTGTGTAGCTTTGGAGCCTGACCTGGAACTCATTCTGTAGCCCAGGCTGGGCTCGAACTCACAGAGACCCACCTGCCTCTGCCTCCCAAGTGCTGGGATTAAAAGCAGGCAATAAAAACTGCTTTTGCTTAAAATGGTTGACTTATCACTTGACCCGTATGGTGATTATTTTGTTGACTTGACTGTATTAAGAAACACCTTGGGCATTAACGGGGCACATCTTTGGGTGTGTCTGTGAGGGCTTTTCCAGAGAGGTTTCATCGAGAAGAGAAGAGCCATTCAGAATGGGGGTAGCACCATCCCATGAGTTGTAGTCTTAGACAGACTAACAGTGGGAAAAGGAGGTGACTGAAGGTGATGTCGTGCACCTGTGATTCAAGTGCTTGGAAGGCAGAGGCAGGAGAATCTGAGGAGTTCAAGGCCAGCTGCAGTTTGTGGATTTGAGGCCAGTCTGGGGTATATAAGACCCTGTCTCAGAAGAGGTGAATAGGGCACAGTGCTTGGAGATGGCTCAGTCTGTAAAAGCACTGGCCCTGCAAGTTTAAGGGCTTGGCTTTGAATTTCTAGCATCCATGGAAAAAGTTGAGCGTGGTTTTGAGTGCTTGTAAGCCCAGCAGTGTGTGTGTGTGTGTGTGTGTGTGTGTGTGTGTGTGTGTGTGTGTGTGTGTACATGCAATACTTAAAGGCCGAAGCAGGACGTCTTTCTCTGTCACTGTCCACCTTATTTCCCTGAGACAGGGTCTCTCACTGAACTAGAAGTATACTGCTTAGGCTAGGCTGGCTGGCCCTTGGGATCCATCTGTCTACACACGCACACATATACACACACAGAGACACAACTATGCTCTGAGGAGGACCTGTGCTATGATGAGGAGGACTCCACCTGTGCTGCTGTGGGGGAGGACTCCACCTGTGCTGCTGTGGGGGAGGACTCCATCTGTGCTGCTGTGGGGGAGGACTCCACCTGTGCTGCCGTGGGGGAGGACTCCATCTGTGCTGCTGTGGGGGAGGACTCCACCTGTGCTATGATGGGGAGGACTCCACCTGTGCTGCTGTGGGGGAGGACTCCATCTGTGCTGCTGTGGGGGAGGACTCCACCTGTGCTGCTGTGGGGAAGGACTCCATCTGTGTTGCTTTGGGGGAGGACTCCATCTGTATTGCTTTGGGGGAGGACTCCACCTGTGCTGCTGTGGGGGAGGACTCCACCTGTGCTGCTGTGGGGGAGGACTCCATCTGTGTTGCTGTGGGGGAGGACTCCACCTGTGATGCTATGGGGAAGACTCCACCTGTGCTGCTATGGGAGAGTTGTCACCCATGCTGTGGTGAAAATTGTTGGTGCTGCAGCTGTTTTAGGGGGTTATCTATGTTTTTGTAAGCTACCCCTCACTCACACTCAGTAAGTAAGTCTAAGACTCACTGGCTCCCCAGGTTGGCCTTTGGTAGACTTGTGCTTCGGCCTGTCATTGGCCTTAGACATTTGTTTCCAGCTCCTTAGGGAAAGAGTTCACTCAACAGGCATCTCAATGTCATCCTTCACAATGTCATACTCTAGGCCCTCATAAGACACCTGAAGGTCTCCAGTCCTTCTCTCAACCTGCAATCACCCTGGCTTCCAGAAACAATGGGACTAATCAATAACATCTTTGCCACAAGTCGGATATGATGGTGATATCTGTTTTCTGAGCTCTCGGGTGGCTGAGACGGGATGATGACCGCAAACTCGAGGTCAGCTCGGGCCACACAATGAGCTGGGGGTCCGCCTGGGTTATGTGGGGAGTGGGTGCACTCCTGTGTGAATAAACATCGCTGACACAGGCACAGCCATGTCAGGGACACCAGTGCCCCAGACTCATGGGAATGGCAAGGCCTTCCCCTGGTCTGAGTAAACGCTGACCAGCAGTTGACCTTCAGCTAAAAACAGCATGTGTGAAAAGTGCCAGCCACAGCTTCCTTGTCCCTGAGGACTGCCTGGTCACCCCCTCCTCCACTCCAGCCCGCTCCCCTACAGAGCTTCTGACTAAGATTAGCTAGCCTGCTTCTTTTTTCCAACATAATAATTTTATTGATTATTTGGAAATTTTACATCATGCACTCCAATAACACTCCCTTCCTAGTCCTCCCAGGTCCATCCCCCCCTACCCTGCGACTGCCCCCCTCCAAAAAAAAAAAAAGAAGGAAAGAAACCCTGCATATTCAATTTGTGTTGCCCAAATACTCACTGGAACATGGTCAAACTCACTGTGGCCAGCCCTTTGAAGAAAACTGAGTCCTTCCCTACCTGCACCACTGACAGATGCTTGGTTCTGGCCAAGTGTTACAGCTCTGCTCTGCTCAGCTCCAGGGAAAGCTGTAAGAGCTCTCTTCTCAGCTTTGGGCTCCTTTCTGGTGAAAGTGTCACAATATACAAGAAACCTCACTCAAGAGATTTATTGGGGGCTGGGCAGTGGTGGCGCATTCCTTTAATCCCAGCACTCGGGAGGCAGAGCCAGGTGGAGCTCTATGAGTTCGAGGCCAGCCTGGGCTACCAAGTGAGTTTCAGGATAGGTTCCAAAAGCTACACAAAGAAACCCTGTCTTGGAGAGAGAGACAGAGACAGAGACAGAAACAGAGAGACAGAGAGAGATTTATCGGGAGGGGAAAATCCAGGAGGGGGGCTGCCTCTGCTAGGGTGAGAAGCAGCAGCAGCAAACAGGACAGAACACAGGGATTGTGTAGGGTGTCTTGGGGGTGGGGGCATGGAGCTTTCCAGGGTGGAGATTTCCAGGATGGGGGTTGGTGGGATTTCAAGTCCTGAGCTTGGGGTAAACTCAGAGATTGGTGAAATTTCAAATTCGTGGCCCATTTTACCCTACGGGCCCCATCAAGCTGGGAGCTCCCGCTGAGCTGAAGCTCTGAGCGTTCACGGCCTGTTGACCCTGTGACATCTGCATGGTGTGGTTGAGTGACAGATGGCAGCCTCACATGGCGTGCATGTGGTACACAGGGGTACATGCAGGCAAAAACACTCTCAAGGCTGCCAGAAGAGGGCATTGGATCCTTCGGAAACTGGCATTACAGATGGTTATGAGCTGCCATGTGGGTGCTGGGAACCAAACCCTGGTCCTTTGCAAGAGCAGCCAGTGCTCTTAACCGATGAACCATCTCTCCAGCCCCTTATTTTACCATTTTTCGAAGCATGATCTCATTATGCAGCCTCAGCTGACCAGGAACTCCGTCTGTAGACCAGGCTGTCCTTGAACACGTGGATATCTGCTTGCCTCTTTCTCCCAAGCGCAGTGCTAGAATTACAGGTGTGCTCCACCACCACACCTAGCAGGACCTGACTTTCAGACAGCCCAGGTGAGTGGGTTTCATTTTTCACTGGTGTGTTTGATCAGTTCACAGGGTGCTCCTGATCTATTTCAATACATTTATAGATGGTAACGTTTTATGAGTGAGTTACATACCAGCCTGTGTCTCATGGCTCAGACTAGACAGGTAGTAGTTGTTCGCTCACAGACAGGAAAACGCAGAATCGTTTCTGCCTCACCAACTGCTCTACTGTAGAGTGAACTGCTGCCTTGCAAAACGGAATCATTCCTGGTGAGGCCCAACCTGCAAACCACCATTTTGTACAAGAGAGATAGGTTACAGCCTGAAACACCCTACCCTTCACCCCAAAATGTTAGTACCAATTGTATGCTATATAATTTGGGGAAATTAGCTTTACCACACAGCATAATTCCATGGAAATGTATTCAAATTATTGCATATGTCAATAATTTGGTTGCGTCACTTCCTTCCTGTATAAACTGAGCACCTGACCGCTCCAAAGTATGACTGAGGGGAAGGTTTTTGTTGTAGACATGAGGGAGAGTCTGGTCAGAGGTATCTGGAAGAGTCCAGAGCCGGGAGAGAAAGAAGTACACTGAACATGGCCAGCAGACTGGACTGGGCCCTGAGGAGAGCTCGGGGAAGAGCGTGAGAGGGAAGACAGAGAGGGCCGGCAACAGAGACTGGAGAGAGGGGCAAGAGAGCAGCGGTCAGTAGAGGAAGAGAAAAAAGAGAGAGCATAGCCAAAATACCAGGATCCTAAGGGAATGAGAAACTGAGGAGGGATGTCTAGGAGCTGGAGACTTAGGGTAGAAGGCGGGGTGAGAAGAGCTGAGAGGAGCCACAGGTACTTGTACTGAGACAGCCTAAGACCAGCATGCACTTTGGCAAGCTAATAGGCACCACAGATAGCCAATCTTTTAGACCTGACACTTCCATTCTCTCTCTTTCTCTCATCCTGTGTAACCCAGGTTGACCTTGAACTTTCTATGTAGCCAAGGCAGGCCTTGAATCTCTGATTCTCCCACTTTTATGTCCTAACTACTAGGATCACAACCATGTGTCATCCTGCCCAGATTGGAAATCAGTGACTTCCAGACTCAGTACAAGACCCTGTTTCAAAAACAAGGTGAAGAACAATTGAGGAAGATATATGGGGTGAAGCAGAAGTTTCTATCCCACCAGCAACTCCCAAATACCCAGCAGCTACTTCCCAAATAATTGACTCAGAGGCTTAATATTACTTATAAATGCTTGGCCAGTAGCTCAGGCTTATTACTAATTAGCTCTTACACTTAAATTAACCCATAATTCTTATCTACATTTAGTCACATGGCTTGGTATCTTTTCTCAGTATGACATTGTCATCTTGCTTCCTCTGCATCTGACTGGTGACTCCTGACTCCACCCTTCTTCCCAGAATCCTCAGTTGGGCTTTCTCCCCTAACTTCCTGCCCAGCTACTGGCCTGTCAGCTTTTTATTAACCACTGAGAGTAATACATATTCATAGTGTAGAAAAGGATTGTCCCAGAGCAATAGGGAGATAACTTCAGTCCTCCACATGTACAGACACAAAAACACACCACACACACACACACACACACACACGAAGAGGAAGGTTGAAAATGTGCCATCTGAGGCCAGGTAAATTCAGTCAGTGTGGCAGGCCCAGAGGCACTTCAGAGTGAAGGTAACCCGTGGGCCATTTTATGACACCCCTGGTACAGACTTCAGAGACTAGCAAGAAATGTGACAAATTACAGAGCACACCCTGCTTTATGTAAATTATGCAAATGAGCCCCGAAGCCCATGCCATGTGGCACAAAACCTCCACATCTTGTGCAGCCCTGCATTCTGAGCCAGGGAACTTGTTTCCTCTGCTCCAGCCTGATCCCACTCTGCTGACGTGGACTCTCTTAATAAACTGACCCCCCCTTCTACTACTAGCTGCACTTCTGACCATTTCCTCGTTTTCAGGACATGTTTCAGAACCTGGAACTGCTCTGAGGGTGCCCACCTAACCCTAATATCCCCCAGCATCATTAGGGCAGAAAGTTCCAGAAAATGAAGGACAGCATCTAAGGCATTCCTACTGCAGGCTGAGGTATACTCCTCCTGTGGAGGAGCATCGTGCGCTCCTTGAAGGGCTTCCTGTCTGGAAGGAGTGCCCAGTGTCCCAGTCACAAGGAACAGTCCCCGTGACACTGATGTACTCCCGACATCAATCAAAACTGTCGTGGTTTCCTGAACCAGCCTCACGTTGGACACTCTGCTGGGATGACTTACAGAACTTCATAAGGAGGTGTTCATACTATTGTAGTTTAATTATAGCAAAGGGAGCCGGTTAGACCCACACAGAGCAAATCTTGGCCGTGTGACAGTGAGCCAGAGATCCTAAACAGTTATACTTTGTCTAGGAAGCCTCATGACGAGGGTGAGGGCAGCCTGAAGCCCTAGCATCAGAGGAGGAGCCATCGTCCAGTAAAAGGTGATCCACACTATTCTAATAATTTACCCCACAGCTAAATCTACGCATGCATCTTTCCTGATTTTTGTTTATTCTTTTCTAGAAACTGTGAGGCTGCTATAGTCAAAATGGAGAGAAGCTGAAGGGTTTTTTTTTTTTTTTTTCCTCCTTAGTTCTGGCCAAAACTGTAAATAAGCTCGATTTCCTTTTACAAATCCATGTCTTCTGCTTGGTTTTGCTTTGTTTGTTTGTTTGTGTAAGGCTGGGAACATAGTAAAGACCTCAGATTCAGGTGGCGAGAGGGTTGCCAACATGCCAATTCCATTGTCTTCAGGAATGTGTTTTCCTGCCAATGTGGTAATAGTCACAGAGTACTAACAACCAGGAAAAATTAAGTTTTGGTGTCCAGGGATTTTATGGGGTTATATTGTATTTAAATACAGGCGAGGTTGGCTGAATCATTTACCCATGGAAATGAAGTTAGTCTTCAGTCCCTCCTTCTAGGAAGTTAGGATGAGAACAGGAACTTGGAACTGGATAGGCAGTTTAAGGGCGGGTACCCAGGAAGTGGTTCTAATTCTTGTCCTTTGCCAGAAGCAGGAAATGTCCTTGGTTGTATCCTGGCCAAAAGCCAAGAATTCCAGAAGGGAGCTCTGATTTCTCACTGCCCTTCTCCTGAAGCAGCCAGCACCCTACCTGGAGGTTATACATAGGGTGTGGCTAAAACTCCAAACACCACTCAGACCTTTCTCGTGAGCAGCTTTGGAATAGAGGTTCTGAATTTTCAAGGTGGAAGCAGGTTCTATCCATTTCACATTTTCAGCCTTGTAGTGATAATGCCCACGCTACCACCACCCGTTCACCATGTCCGAGCGAGGGGCTGTGGATGGAAAAACAGAGACAAAAGACAGCAGGTCATTCGCCTCAGCAGAATGCCGAATGCCGTTTACTGAAAGAGGGAGGAAACCTTAAATACAGGCTTACAGCACAATGGAGGATCCCCGGAGGGCAGAAGTTCGCTACGAACATTCTTGCATCTAAGCTGTTAACTCCCAATATGCAGGATACACAAACAAGGAACTTCCCTTAAGCATTCAGAAGGGTGGATACCGGCAGGGAATTACCATAGGGAGGACATCTGGTCAAGGTCGGCAAGCAGGCAACGGCTTTACTCAATATGGAAGGAGACCAGGGCCCTACACAGCCTGTCTTCCAAATGCTTTTAAGATCTCTACTCTTGAAGCAAGAATGTTACAAGGCCTCTTGGGGGCCTTGAGGATGGGCATTAGGACTCCACTAGCACTCATTAAGGAGCAGGGCGGTGGTGGCACGCGCCTTTAATCCCAGTACTTGGGAGGCAGGGGCAGGCAGATCAACACAGAGAAACACTGTCTTGAAAGACAAAACAAACAAACAAGCAAACACCTCATTAAGGAAAAGCTATTTCTTCTTGATCAAAAGAATGGGATCTACTAGAGCCTCAGGTGGAGGCACGGCATACTATGATCTTCCCCCTCCTCCTGGAAGAAGAGTTAATCCAGCTGAGTGATCAATTCCTTGGCCAAGAGATCACCCCCTAGGAAGTCTGATTCACTTAAAGCCATGCTCAGAAGATGGGAGGAATAATTATCCTTTTCTCTTTCCTAGAACTCCCACCAATGTATTTTAAACTTACCTTGATTTAAGATTTTCTTTATTTTATGAAACTATAAAAACCCTGTGAAATTTCTTCCACATTGGAACCTGGAGTTTGGGGTAACCTAAATCTGTGTTTCTGGGCCATAGTACTCATAATGGCTCCAGAATAAACTATGTTACTCCCTTTAAGATGAGAGCTGTGGGGGCTGGAAAAATGGCTCAGTAGTTAAGAACACTGACTACTCTTCCAGAGGACCTGGGTTCAATTCCCAGCACCCACATGACAGCTCACAACTCTCCATAGCTCCAGTTCCAGGGGATCCAACACCCTGACACAAACATGTATGCAAGCAAAACATCAATGCACATAATAATAATGATGATAATGATAGTGAGAGCTGTGGTTTTTGTGTCAACCATACTATGACCAAAAGCAACTTAAGGAAGGAAGAACTTATTTTAGTTTATGGCTCCAGAGGGAGAGTCCTGAATGGCAGGGAAGGCATGCAACAGGAGTAGAAAACTGGCTGGTCACATTTTCATCTCCACACAGGAAGTCAAGAGAGAGAGAGAGAACAGGAAGTGGAGTAAGGCAATAAACCGTCAAAGCCCACCCCCAGTGACACACTCCCTCCAGGAAGACTCTGCCTCCTAAAGGTTCCATAACCTCTGCACACAGTGCCACCAATGGAAACAAAGTGTCCAGACACATGAACCTATGGAGGATGTTTCACGCTCAAACTGCCGTAGTCTTCTCCCTCTTCTTGGCAGCCGCCAAGATTTATAGCTTGCCTCACCTGTAATTTTCTCTCAAACACTATTAAAACCGTTGTTAAGCCTTTTACTGAGTCCATGCGAAAGTTCTTTTACTAAGGAGACCAAGAACCTGCAAAAGGCAACCCTGGTTTCCCTGGTGACACCAGGCACCTGATTTGCAGCTCCCCAAAGTCTCTGCTGAAATCAATGTGACCCAAAGTCCCAGCATTCTAATCTCTTCTGGTCTCTTTGCCATGGCCAGCCCCAACCAGAGACATTTCATTGGCGTAAATCATCAGGTGTAGTTCCAATGGCACACCATGAGTTACAAAGACAGCCCTTCAGCCAGGAACTTACAGGGCTCTGCGGTTTGGATGTCTGCTGTGCCCCCACAGGCTCACATGTTTGACACTTAGTGCCCAGCAATGGCTGATTTCGAGTTGGGAAGCCACGAGGAGGTACAGCCTGAAAGGTTTCATGCTTGGGACTCAAGGAGGGGGACACTGTATAAGATTGTCTTTGGGGTAAGTGATATATTCAAAGAGTTATTAATGTCATGGATAGAGAGCATCATATGAAGAGCATTCAGGCCCACGATTCAAAGTAGAGGCCCCTTCTTACAGGTCTCATAGGAAGGGGGATGTTTCAAGCCATGAGTTGTGGGTAGTAGTTCATAACACAGGGCAGCAGCCAGGTGTAGGCGGGAGATTCTGCATTCTGGAGAAGGAATGTGTGGCTCCAAGGCTGTGGAGGACGTAAGAAGGGGTGTGGGCACATCTAGTTAAGGTGTACCCATTGTACCAGCAGCCCTTTGTACCCCCAGTACCATTGTACCCCAGTACCTTCTGGTGTCCTGGAGTCTAGCAGCCCAAGCCTGTAAATTTTCTTCTAGAAATGAGAATGGTGCCTGCTGGTTTCCTGGAATCTGGATGTTTGGGAAGCCATTATTAGACTACAGATTCGTAAATAGGCTGCATTTCCTTCACAGCATGTAAGAGAGGCTGCCACAGGTAGGTGTAACCTCATCAGCCCCTTGCCAAAACTTCACATGGCCCAGCTGAAAGAAACAGGTTGCTGGGAGGCTGGCCTTGAGAGGTATAGACCCCAGTCTCTCTCTCTCTGATTTTGTTTGTTTGTTTGTTTGTTTGTTTTTTGGTCTGCTGACATGTGAGCAAGCTGCCCCATGTTCCCACAGCCATGGAACTTCCAGCATCCCTTCTTTGCCATGATTGACTGTATCCTCTGACACCATGAGCTAAAATAAATAAATCCTTCCCCTTTAAGTTGCTTCCTATAGGATGTTTGACCACAGCAAAGAGATAAGTAACAATACACAAGGGTTTAATATTAGTTCTCAAGAGCTTAAAAAGAAAAAAACAATGGCCAGACCTCTTTTGTTATTTTGTCTTTTTTTTTCCCCCCCAGAGCTGAGGACCGAACCCAGGGCCTTGCACTTGCTAGGCAAGTGCTCTACCACTGAGCTAAATCCCCAACCCCTCCAGGCCTCTTTTGGGAGGCCCCTTTCCTCTCAACCCAGCATCTCTGCAGAAAATAAAAACATAATTTGACTGGCTGGGTGTGGGGACTCATGCCTACAGATGGTGGACCTGGAGGCTCATGCCTGTAATGCCAGCCCTTGGGAGGCTGAGGGAGAAGGATTGGCTTGAGTTTCAGGCCAACCTGGGCTACTGAGTGACTTTTAAGTAAGCCTGGGCTAGGATAAGACCTTGCTTTTTTTCTTTCTGTTGGTTTTTCAAGACAGGTTTCTCTGTAGGGTTCTGGCTACCAGGGAACTCTCACTGTGAAAACCAGGCTATGTAAACAGAGATCTGCCTGTTTCTGCCTCCCGAGTATACCACCACTGCCTGGCTTAAGACTTGCTTTAGTTAAAAAAAAATTCTCTTGATTGCCGGGCACTGGTGGCGCATGCTGTTGATCCCAGCACTTGGGAGGCAGAGCCAGGTGGATCTCTATGAGTTCGAGGCCAGCCTGGTCTACAGAACAAGATCCAGGACAGGCAACAAAACTACACAGAGAAACTCTGTCTCAAAAAAATAAAAACAAATAAAAATAAAAAATTGGTTTTTTTTTTGTTTTGTTTTAGGTTTATTTATTTATCTATTTACTTACTTTGGTTTTCTGAGTTAGGGTTTCTTTGTGTAGCCTTGGATATCCTGAAACTTGTTCTGTAGACCAGGCTGGCCTTGAAGTCAGAGAGATCTGCCTGCCTCTGCCTCCCGAGTGCTGGATTAAAGGCATGTGCCACCACCGCTTGGCCAGATTTATTTATTTTTACTTTATGTGTATGAATGCATTAATTTAGGTTGGATCCTCTTTCCTGTTGGATCTGCTGGAACTGGGGTTACAGATGGTTGTGAACCATCATACAGGTTCTGGGAATCAAACCTGGGTCCTCTGCAAGGGCAACAGTTGCATTAGACAAGCTACCCCTCCGTCCTAAGACTTTGTTTTAGAACAGCGTTTAAACAAGTTGGTTTATATACAAAGAATCAGGCTAACTATCTGTTTCTAGATTTGTTGTTCTATTTTTAAAGTGTGTCATTTTGGGGGGTTGAGGATTTAGCTCAGTGATAGAGCGCTTGCCTAGCAAGTGCCAGGCCCTGGGTTTGGTCCTCAGCTCTGAAAAAAAAAAAAAAAGTGTGTCATTTTGTTTTGAGATGGTATCATGTTATATACAGCCCAGGCTGGCCTTGAACTTTTTTTAAATTTTAAAATAATGTACATATAATTTATATATATTTGTGATAAGGAAAAAAATGGTAAGCACATGTAGAAAGAAAAATTTCCCCTGTGCAGAAATAAAAACCTTGACACAATAATTGGACTATAACATCAGGACAATTTCCCAGGGAATGTGGCAAAAAGGACAAAAGATAAGAGAAAAATATAAGAGAAACGCCAGGTAGGCAAGATGCCGTGTTCCTGTAGTCAAGCCACTCTGGAGGCTGAGTCAGAAATCCTTGAGGCTGTGATTTTGAGGCCATCCTGGGCACCATTGTGAAACTGTTTGAGAAAGGGGGCGGGGACCAGGAGATGACTCAGTGTTTAGGTAAAGGTGTTTACCACAAAGCCTAGCAACCAAATTTAATTCCTGGGACACATATGGCGAAGAGGCCTAACTTAACAATGGTGCTGCCATGACAGGCTGCAGTCGAACAACACTGAGCCTAGGCCCCACTAACAGAACAACAGGAAAAAGCTACAGGCTGTTCCCTGCCGGGGACCAATCAGAATTGAGACAAGTGCCAGAACATTAAGGATGGCTTTCATCACTTGTATATAAGTTGCCAATTCCTTGGAGCATTGCCAGTACCAACGCTTGTTTGAGAAGACTTCTCTTTTTTTTTTTTTTTTTTTTTTTTTTTTTTTTTTTTTTTTTTTTTTTTTTTGGTTTTTTCGAGACAGGGTTTCTCTGCGTAGCTTTGCGCCTTTCCTGGAACTCACTTGGTAGCCCAGGCTGGCCTCGAACTCGCAGAGATCCGCCTGCCTCTGCCTCCCGAGTGCTGGGATTAAAGGCGTGCGCCACCACCGCCCGGCGAGAAGACTTCTCTTATCTCACCCCTGCCCATTCAGGAGTTCAACCCCCATCTGAATGCAGAATTCCCCTACCTCCCCATTCTTTACTCCTTAAAAACCCTGCCTGGAGTTTTTAAACTGAGCTCCATGCTCTCCCAGTGCTCTAACCACGATGTCAGAACGGACAGACGGATGGAGAGCCCAAGCTCGAGCTTGCATTAAAGGCTCTTTGCTTTTGCATCTGAACTCAGACTCCTGGTGGCCTCTGGAGGGCTCATGACGCAGGCATAACAATGGTAGGAGGAGAGAACTGACTCCTGCAAGTGATGTCCTGGCTGCCGCTTATACACCACAACATAGGCACATACACACAAGACACAAATTCTGCCTCTCATCTGTCTGTCTGTCTCTAACTCTCTGTCTCTGACTCCCCTCCCACCCCACACACACAGAGGAAAAAATGCCAAGGATGAGGGACATCTCAGAAGAGGCGGAAAGAATGTAAGACTTGGAGGATGTGAGGGGAGTGCGGTGAACTGCTAATGTGACTGGTTATTGTAGTCATGAACTTCCTGCAGCTGTAATTGCCTGCACAAGACCAAGCCAGTAAGAGCCATCAAAATCCCAGGAGGCAGCGTGAATTGGACCCAGAAAGTTACATTCAAAGGGGGGGGGGGCAAAAGGGGGGAAGGGAGATGTGTTGGGGATGTCCACGGGGAGAAGGAAGGGAAATTAGAGGTGGATATTATCAAGATGCATTGTGTATACATAAGAAAGTGTCAAAAGGCTCTAAAATATGTGTCAGGCGGTGGTGGTACACACCTTTAATCCCAGCACTCGGGAGGCAGAGGCAGGTGGATCACTGATTTTGAGGCCAGCATGGTCTACAGAATGAGTTCCAGGACAGCCAGGGCTACACAGGGAAACCTTGCCTTGAAAACAAACAAACAAGACTTTAAAATATAATGAATAATTAAAAGTGAGAATGGGGAAAAAAATTAGGCTAGTTTTACATTTGGATATCAATGCTGCCCAAAGAAAGAAGAAGTAAAGGAAACATGGAATAATGCAACATGGAGATTCTTAGTCACTAGAATTATCAGTGGATATTTGTTTCAAAAAAGTCCCGATATCTGAAGCCGACTTCTCCAGAGAGCTGAGCATTGACTCTGGAAACCTGGAAGCAGAAAATATAAAGCACTTCCTTCCCTGTGACTTGACTGCTATGGAACAGTCAGTGTCTGGGCAGACTGTGGTCAGTCAGTTGCTAGGCCTCGGGCCTCATAGCTAAGGACATGGTTACCAGGGACACTTAGCCCTTTAGCTGTATCACATGCCTTTCCAAAAGTCCTGTTCTTAAAAGCTTGACTTTTAAAACAACAGGGCTGTCACTGGGCATGTCAGCTTTTGTCAAAATTGTATTTTATCATGGCAACAGGAAAAGGAACTGAGACAGAGGTCTACCTTTTTTTGTTGGTCAGGCAGTGTCTCATACTGTAGCCCAGGCTAGCCTCAAACTCAGCAACCACAACAATGCTCCTGTCTCTTCCTACTAAATGTTAGGATTATAGGCATGCCTGGTAAAACGGCGCTGGTTGGTGGCGCTGGTTACTGGCAGAAAAGTCACAAGCCACGGCCACGACTACCAGAGTTAGAAAGAAAGAGCTTTGTTAGAAAGAAGCTAGGCCTGGAGACAAAGGAAGATGGCGGGAGTGTGGGGGTCCGAGACTGGCTTTTTAAGGTGGGGATTGTGTGACCACAAAGGGGGTACATAGTCTCCCTTGTCCATTGATGATGTAAGGCGCCAGAACCCGGAAGAGTGAGGGCAGGATCCTAACATCTAGCTTGAAGGGGTCTTCCTAATTTACATGATCCTCTAAATTGCATGATCTTTAACCCTGGATCTGTCTTACCTGAGACTTTGTGCTCTGCTTTCCTCAAAAGAACTTTTTTTTTTTTTTTTTTTTTTTTTTTTAGAGTCTTGCAGCCAGGTGTGGTGGTGCATGCCTTTAATCCCAGCACTCCGGAGATAGAAGCAGGTGGGTTGCTGTGAGTTTGAGGCCAGCTTGGTCTACATGGTGAGTTCCAGGACAGCCAGGGCTATGTAGAGACCCTGTCTCAGATAAATAAACAAATAGATTGACGAATTAATTTAGGGTCTTGCTATGTAGTCCAGGCTGGCCTTGAACCTACAATCCCTCTTCTCCCACATGTTAGGATTATAGGCACCCATCACCATGACAAGCCCAGAAGAGATGTTTGGAAGCACAGGAAAGTGCACACTCCACTCCACTCCAGAGACTCTCTTCAGCTTGTTTTCCTGGGAAATCTCACTCACTACTGATAGTAGCACTCTTTTTAATTTCTTTCCTCCCCCCCCCTCCATTGAAACAGGCTTTTTTCTGCATAGCTCTGGTTGTTCTGGAACTCACCCCATAAATCAGGTTGGCCTTGAACTCACAGAGATCCACCTGCCTCCCGAGTGCTGGGTTTAAAGTCGTGGGCCACCACTGCCAGGCCGCACTCTTTTTACCCAGGTAAGCTGGTGAGCACTTAGACTGAGTTAAAGATGGCTAAAACTCAATCCTTGCCTTCATGAAGTTCACTTAGAGGTACTCCATCCAGGCACGATGGCATACACCTGTAATCCCAGAACCCAATAAGGTGAAGCAGGAGAATGGTGAGCTCAAGGACAACCTTGCTGCACAGGTAAATTTTTGCTACGCACTCTGCTATTCAAATCCGAGCAATGGATTATATAGGGTTTTTTTTTTATATGAGCTAAAACTATACTACAAATGAATGGTTAACATAAGGTTGCTGGGTGGTGGTGATACACGCCTTTAATCCCAGCACTCAGGACGCAGAGGCAGGTGGATCCCTGTGAGTTCAAGGCCATCCTGGTCTACAAAGTGAGTTCCAGAACAGCCAGGGCTACACAGAGAAACTCCGTCTCAGGAAAAAAATAAAATAAACAAACCAAAAAACAAAAAACGAAACAAGATAAAAGTCTGTGGAGGTATCAAGAGAAGCAGAGACTGGGAAAGGACCCACAGCCAGGCTCTAGGGCATTGGTGGTTTCATTATTCACCTTCTGTAAATATGACACATTTCATCTTTTCAGAAGTCGGGGAGCTTTCTAAGGGAAATGCCTCCTTTCTGGTCCCGAGCTGCAGGCAAGGAGAGGTATGCAGAGTCATTGTCAACAGCAATTAAGTATAAATGGAGACTGAATTGAACTCACTAACAAACCTGTGCCTGCCTAGAGGGGAAGCAGGCACTCCAATGTGGCCTGCTGACTGCAGGGAAAGACTAAAGTCCAGCGGCCCTTTGCGGGCACTCATGCACACAACACCTTGCATAAGCCAAAAAGTATGATTCGGAGTCTGGTCCTCAGACTGCAATGCCCAGAAACTTAGATTTAGTCCCTCCCCTGAGACTCCTCTAACTTAGAAATTGTCTGCCTGCCTGCCTCCCTACCTGCCCGTCCAACCATCCATCCATCCATCCTCCCATCCTCTCTCTCTCTCTCTCTCTCTCTCTCTCTCTCTCTCTCTCTCTCTCTCTCTCTCATCTATCTATGTATCAATCATCTAATCATCTATCTATCTGTCTATTTCCATTCATCAATCTATCTTCAGGTTCTATGTGGCCAGGTTTGCCTTGGACTCAACATCCTCCTGCCTCAGCCCCGGGTGCCTGCCACCACACTCATATTAAATACTTCTATATGATAGTTTCACGTGAACCCCTTGGGGGCAGGGATCTAGTTTTATCCATCTCCAAATTCCCAGATCCACAGAAAGTACAGAAATAAGGTCTCCAACGCAATAGCTGGATTACAACATCAGGCGAATTCCCCAGGAAATAGAGTTAAAAAGACAGACCAAACCCAGATAAGCCTTGAGTCACAGGAGAGTCATTCCACCAGGAAGAGCCATTCTACGGCTCTCGTGTACTAGCTGGCTGTGGGACAAGCCACAGACTGCATCCTATGTTGAAAGATGTGATGACATCAGCCTACCTACCCGCTGGCCAAAGCTTGCTTCCTGCCATAGCAAGGATATGAGTCTTCTCATTGGCCTTCAGAAAGGGCTCACATCCATGTTGCTCCCAAACTGCCTTATTAGCTCAGCTGGCCTGTCTAAAGGGATAAAACATGATTACCCCTTCGTGGCTCTCCCCTCCCATCTCTCACTCAGTTTACTTATTTTATGTGTATGAGTGTTTTGTTTGCATGTGTATATGTGCACTACGTGTGTGCCTGGTACCCTCAGGGGTCAGAAGAGGGTGTCAGATCCCCTCAAACTGGAGTTAGGAATGGTTGTGAGCCACCATGTGGGTTCTGGGAACTGAAACAGGGTCTTCTACCCAGGTCTTCTGCAAGGGCAACAAATATTCTTTACTGCTGAGCCATCTCTCCATGTCCCTCTGTACCTGGGTTCTCTTTCTAATTAACAAGTTTGGGGGGTAGGAATTTTAATTTAACCATCTATTCTGTGTGTGTATGTATGTATGTATGTATGTATGTATGTATGTATGTATGTATGTATGTATGTATAGTGAGCTGTCAACCTCTTAGGCAACACTAGGAATTAATTAGTAGAACTAATAGCCAACATTGTGTGGAATAGTCACACACCCACAATAAACAGTGAGGTTTGTTTTTAGCAACTGATGTCCCTGGAGGCCTTGAACCCTTTCCAGAGCAAGGTGCTGTATGTGCAGCAAATGAGTATGTTATCTGTGCCCTGCTTTAGGAAAGGAAATATTGTAGGACTTGATGTCTTATTTCCTGGATGCCAAGGCGATGGGCACCACGTCTCCCCTGCCACTGATGTGCTCTGAAATAGGGGTGAGGGGGCCTGAAGGGAATCTTGGACTTCGCTTTAAGAAGGAGTGAGACAGAGGGCTTTAACCATTGATATTGTCTGCGTCCCTTTCATGCACGAAACTCTGAATGAGGGAGTGACAGCATTTACTAAGACTTGGAAGGCTGCCACACTACACCTGGTGTAGGGAGGGTGGCTGCGGGCAGGTAACAAGCACTCTGGCAGCCTCAACGCTTGGCTTATCTTCAAAGGATACCCACTAATTTGTTGTATGACTTCAGGCAAATTGCTTCTCTTTTCTAGGCTTCAGTATTTCCACCTAGGACATCCGAATCCCCCCACCGAATCCGGCTCAGACACCAAAATCTTCTCACCCTTAACAAAAAACTAGTTCTAATTTAGAAATCCTGATAGAGCTGCCTCGGCCTTTATCTATGTCATCTGCATCCACACCCTGCCCGGTCCCACAAGTACCAGCTGGAATCTTCCTTTCTTAGGGATACTTACAATAGCATGCGCTGGGGTGTAGCTCAGGGGGAGAGCACCGTCAAGCAGGCATGAAATCCTGGGGTTCCATGCCCAGGGCGCTAGTGTAAGAAGCATTAAGTATGAGTCTTCTCTGTCTATTTACATATGAATATCTTCTACAGCACTTGTGTCTCCAAGGGCATCATCAAGTCTTTTCATCTACCCCACCTTGTAAGACTTTTATGCAGATGTCTTAATCCCCTCACTCAGTAAAACCTTTGTTTACACAAAGAAGAGGATTACATTCTCGAATTAAAGTGGCTGGCCCTTTCCTGCTTCATTTTCCTTTGCCCTGATTCTTTTAAAACTAGGCAATCATCTTTTTGTTTGTTTGTTTTTTGAGACAGGGTTTTTCTGTATAGCCCTGGCTGCCCTGGAACTCGCTCTGTAGCTCAAGCTGGCCTTGAACTCACAAAGATCCGCCTGCCTCTGTCTCCCACGATTATAGGCATGTGCACCACCACCACCACCAATCTTTAACCAAAGACTAAACTTGGACCACAGTCACCATCTGTATTAGATTAAAAAACAAACCAAGAAGTGTATTGTTCATTCCACAGACTTGAGGAGAAAGATCACTGACCCAAATCATGGCCGAATTAAAGAAAGCTTTATTCGTGTCCATGGGCTGTCTCCCCATCAGGTACAGTTCAAGAGATCAGCCCTGGACATGGGGACGATAAAGCTTGCTTCAAATTTGGCTTCAAAGTTGTAATCTTATTCTCGCTTGGTGGAATTAACACCTTCCTCTCTCTGATGTGTGTGCGTGCACGTATAGGTTGTACACATCTGTAATTCCAGCACTCCTGCAGCGAGATGGAAGCCAGAGCCAGGAGCATCACACAGAAGCTCTCAGGCAGTGTGGGCTGGAGTATGGCAGAAACAACAGGGGAGACCTGGCCCCAACAAGGGGAGAAGCGGACTGACTTTGTTGTGCCCAGATCGTGACCCCCAGAGAGACCACCAAAGACGAGCATGCCGGAATGCAAAAGCAAGGTTTAATTCTGGATATCCAAAAGCAATACAAGCCTAGGCAGGGACTTCGTCCAATACATCCAACACAGTGGAGGCTGGAGGAAGCGCCCACCTGTCTGCAAGCTCAGTTTTTAAAGGGAAAAGTCACAAGGTTACATCATTTAGGGGTGCTAGTACAGGTACAATTCTGATTGGCTCGCTTCTAGGGACTTCTAGAAATTACTTCTAAGGGAGTGGAAGCCCGCCACCATTTCTCATTGGCTGCCCTCAGGTGGGGGCATTTCTGTGGTCAGTTACCCTGGAAACCAGGGAGAGGACATTCCATAGTCTGGCAGGCATTACCTCGTGACTATCTTGTGGCTCTGTACTTTTACACTTCCTGGTTTCTGGAATCTGAACTGACTGGTCTCAGTAACTTCTGGCCTGTTCCAGTAACTTATGGCCTGTAGCTAAAAGGAGCAGTCTTAGGCCTTTAGTTTTGGGGTGAGAGCATTTGGTCTTATTTTGGTTCCACATTTCCCCCTTCTCATGTGCCTAATGGAACCCAATCATGGGTTTTGGACAGTTAGCTCCTAAGTATCCCTCTCTAATAATGGCCATGTATAGTTAGCCATCTTGTCTCTATGCCAGGGAGTTTTCTTTTGACCCAGTATTTCAGCCTTTTCTGAACAGGGAATATGGGTGACGTTCTCTTCTGGAACTGCTTCGAGCTGGCATTGGGGCGCTGATATCAGGGGGCCCCAAAAGGCTGAAAAGCTAGTCAAAGACTGGGCAAGGGGGCATTTGTCAGAAGCATGTAGCTGCCTGACCCCATAGGGACAGGGAAGAACCATGTTAGCTGGGCTGGTCCACGTCAGCTTTTAGCAAGTCTGGAGCTCACAGTCGTCTGGAGCAGTGGAGTCAACGACTGAAACCTGGAGGTGACTGCCAGCTGAGTAGAAATCTGTTGAGACAAATTTAAACTAGGAACAGAAGTTAAAATTTATGAACTTATTTGGAACCTTTAGGTCCATTAGGAATACTTATCTGGGGTCCTTTTGACCTCTGCGAAGTGGGTCTAGGTTTTTATGACTCTTTTGATCCTTTGAGGCCTACTTACAAAATGACATAAAAGTTTTAGATACATTAGTATTACCAATCTGTACTGAAATCCATATTGTAGACAAAGCAGATAATGGGTATCTTATAAAACAGCAGAAGTGGACTCATACCTTTGAGTCCCAACAAGAACTATAGATTTGGGTTAAAAGCTTGTGCATTTTTCTTCTGTCCAGAAAGCCAGGTATAAATTGGACAGAGATTTTTGACCTGATGAGAAGCACTTTTAGGTTTACATTTAGACATCCAAAATGTTGAGCTTGTGACTGAATAGTAAGTAGTCATTGCTCTACCAGCTCATCAGGGCTCCTAAATGTTAAGCTCTGAGCCATAGAACAGGAGAGTAATCTGAAACTTATCTCATTTTGGACTCATATCTGAACCTTTATGACTTACTTAAACTTTTATATCTTAGAACATTTTCCTAAAAGTGAGCTAACAAGAAAGCTATAGCCTTGCATGAGGATCTGGTTGATGCTGCCATGCTGACAAAGTTAGAGCTAGCCTAGCCATCAGTACTGTCAGAGATCTGAGAAGGATAAACTATATCTGAGTGCAGACCAAGAAGCTTCCAATCCTATAAATTACAGGGACCAATCCCTACCCAGGTCTCCATACCGTTGGAGGCACAAGTCAGAACAGCATCAGTCTTCTTCCGCCATCAGGACCATAAGGCAGAGTATTTTTCCTGTGGAATCGGGACATGGAAGACTGACCTTGATCAGGCAAAAGGGTGCAATCAATTCCAGTGTCCTACTGCTCATCCACAGTCTGGGCTGGGTCCTGGCGGCAGGCGTTTCACTGGGGCATCTTGCCCTGTGGTCAGCGTTGTCATACTTCAGGCAGAGACGTTGTGGTGCCTCGTATGTAATCTTCTTCAGAGACCTTGGGTCACTGCTAGGATCTGGAAGCCTGTCTGATATAGTAAGCTTTTAGATCAACATTTAAATGCCATATTCTGCAGATCTCTGAAGTATGAGGGCTGTCCAGGTATATCTGAATAGACAAACTTTGTTTCTAATTACTTGTTTCAAGCTAAACCCTGAAAACATATGCAAGGGACTGAGTAAATGAGTAAACTTACATCAGTACTTACTTACCCTGACTACAATTAAAAAACTTGATTACTTATGACTGACTATTTATGTTCTCTAACAGTCTACAAAAGTAGCCTAAAAACAATGCTTTTAAGTTGAAGCTCTTCTAGCATCAAATACAGGTTCAGTAAAGAAACCAAAACAAAATATCATTATACAACATTCTTAAGCCTGAACGTACCTTGGGTAAGAAGAAACATTTTTTTAAGCCATTGGTTTTTAACTACAAAAACTGTTCTTAAAAGACTGAGATCTCTCAAATGTCTTCTACCACTGCAACTAGACTCTTTTTGGAACTCTAGTCCTGCCATACATTTGCAAACCTCAGCTGTTTCCTATGATTCCTTTATGTTGCAAAGTTTGGCTGCCAGAGCAAGGTATATTCCTGTGAATAAAAGCATTGATGTGCAGCTTTAATATTAATCAAATACCTTATTTATTAAACATATGTTGCCATCTATTTAAATTCTCTAGAAACTTGCTGTTGAACACTTGGTAAAGACATAAGTATTAGGTGTTAACCCGAGTAGATCTTTGTAACCTTAGTAAAAGATGGCTGCCAGCCACATGGCTGCCCATGAGGTCACTAGCCAAGATGGAGGGAGCCACGTGGTTGCTGTTTAAAGCTCGTTTTTCTAAACAATTACTTGCACACATACACACAGTTGGATCCAAGTTACACACATACATACATCATACATACAGTTAAAGCTTGCTTACATTTTCAAGTCACATACCTGTATACATACACACATTAGCAGTTTACAGAATCATTAGCTATTCTTAAGATGAAAACCAACTGGAATCAACTTTTAAATTCAGTATTTGCAGGTATAAGAAACCATAACAAACAGTTTACATCACATCCCCTCTGACCTTCTACAACCTTCCATGTACCCTCAGTCCGTTCCTTTGATCCCTCAGACATTTACTCTAGACAAATTCCACCTTTTCTTTTCCTTTAAAACAGAAACTCTTACCAAAGTCTTTCTTGTGATTTCCCTCAGTACTCTAGAATATATTGTAAAGTTACAGTATTTTAAACAAGAACAGAAATACATGCACATACCATAACAAGAATAACTCTCAATTTGCATCAGCACTGTACCACAGACAAACTGTTGGTGACATTCCATTCTTGGAGCCAGACCTTGATCAGGTTTTAGCCCCAGGGCAGGTCTTGGGAGCCCCACCCAACAGCTTGGAAGAGGAGGACGGGGAAAGCGGGGGAAAGCATGCACCATGGAGACAAAAGATGACTCCACGCCCTGGCTGGGCCCACAGACCTGTAGGCCACTCCTCAGCTGTGACCCTGGAGGGGCAGTTAGTTCTCCACCAGCCCCCACACTGAGCTCCTTGAGGCTCCTGCTGGCTCCCGCCAGTTCTGCCCCATGTCCACACAGGAGCCCAGCCAGAACCTGCCGGCCATACACACAGTGCTCACAGCCCGCTCTAGCACAAAGCCATGCCTAGTTCCCATGCAGCACTCCATAGTTTTTTGAGCGAGCTGGGGCCCGAACCCGCTGCATCTAGGCCCCGTGATGCTCACGGGCCGCCTAGCCCTCTCAGCGGCGCCCTGGGTCCCCGAAGTAGCAGCTGTGCAGCCGCAAGCTTTCTGCTGCCTGCTGCCTGTGCTCTGGTCAGAGAGAGCAAGGAAGCAATGTTAGGTTAGTCTGTGCCAGTTCAACCACCAAAGGGATCTCCATCCCTTCGGCTGGCAATCCGGCCCACAAGTCCCAATGCATACACAAGCTCAGGCATAAAACACTCACACATGTGGCCACAGTTCTCACACATTTGTACATTTATAACAAATAACACTGACGAACAAGATAGGCAGACAAAAAGTAAGAACAAGGGCCCTACAGATGGTCCAGGCAGACGAGAGTCCAGAGAAGGAGCCTCGATGATGCCAAAGACCTACAGATGGGACAGGGACAATTCTCCCGATCCCCAGATGGATCCAAACAGACGGACCCCTCATGGGTATCTCCCGATCCCCAGACGGATCCAAACAGACGGACCCCTCACGGGCATCCTAACAGACGGACCCCTCTCGGGCGTCCTATGACGGGGGGACCTGTGAGGACCCCCGCGTCCTGATGAGGGGTTGGAACGTCTTCCAACTCCTCCAGCGTCACCTTACAGGCGCGTCCGCCAAGGTGAGCCTGTCAGATTCAACCGCCGGCTTCGGATAAGAAAATGAAAGTAAAAGGAAAACACAGACAAGAAATGGAGCGCTCTTACCGATCGGTGCAGATGGACCTCCGGAGCTCTTAGGTGTCCCGGCGGGGGGTCTCTGGGGATCCCGGAGAGCCCCCAAATGTTGTGCCCAGATCGTGACCCCCAGAGAGACCACCAAAGACGAGCATGCCGGAATGCAAAAGCAAGGTTTAATTCTGGATATCCAAAAGCAATACAAGCCTAGGCAGGGACTTCGTCCAATACATCCAACACAGTGGAGGCTGGAGGAAGCGCCCACCTGTCTGCAAGCTCAGTTTTTAAAGGGAAAAGTCACAAGGTTACATCATTTAGGGGTGCTAGTACAGGTACAATTCTGATTGGCTCGCTTCTAGGGACTTCTAGAAATTACTTCTAAGGGAGTGGAAGCCCGCCACCATTTCTCATTGGCTGCCCTCAGGTGGGGGCATTTCTGTGGTCAGTTACCCTGGAAACCAGGGAGAGGACATTCCATAGTCTGGCAGGCATTACCTCGTGACTATCTTGTGGCTCTGTACTTTTACACTTCCTGGTTTCTGGAATCTGAACTGACTGGTCTCAGTAACTTCTGGCCTGTTCCAGTAACTTATGGCCTGTAGCTAAAAGGAGCAGTCTTAGGCCTTTAGTTTTGGGGTGAGAGCATTTGGTCTTATTTTGGTTCCACAACTTCAGAAAATTGTTCTCTGACAGCAGAAAGAGAGGAGAGGCACTGGGCCTGGCTTGAGCGTCTGAGACCTCAAAGCCCACCCCCAGTGACACACCTCCTCCAACAAGGCCATGCCCCCCGATAGTGTCATTCCCTGGTGAGCAAGCATGCAGACCCGTGAGTGTGTGGGACCATTCCTCTCCAGACCCCACACCCACCTTCAGTATTCACAACCGCCTCCAGTCCATCTCCTTCCCACCTTCCCTCCCCTTTCCTCACACAGCACGATAGCTGGGTTTGTTAAGGACACCAAGGACTTCAATGACCTCGGGGACACAGCACACACCCCCTCTTTGCTCTCTCAGCAGACCACCAAGCTCAGCTGCCACTTGCTCCTTCTCTTTCTTGTTTTGAGACCCTGAACTCTCAATTTTCTCTTGGGCCACTTTCAGACCAGTCATTTCTCTGTCTGTGTCGGATCATTAAACTTGGAAGACTAGGGCTGGAGAGAGATGGCTCAGAGGTTAAGAGCACTGGCTGCTCTTCCAGAGGTCCTGAGTTTAATTCCTAGCACCCACATGGTGGCTCACAACTGTCTATAATGAGATCTGGTGCCTTCTTCTGACCTGCGAGGCATACCTGTAGGCAGAACACTGTATACATAATACATAAATAAATCTTAAAAAAACAAAACTTGGAAGACTGTAAGACTCGGTCTTCACCCCTTTCTCCTCTCCCTCTGCACTCTCTCCCTGAGCACCCCCATCTATGCTGAGTTCAGGTTGGAGGGCACAGTCATTGCTCAGCATCTCACAGTTCTTCATTGAGCACCCACAGTAAGCATTTCTGTGGGCTAGTGCGTGTAGGGAGTACCTGGCCTTTGCTGGGTAGAGATTCTGTTCTCGTTTGCATTTTAACAAATCTAGTCTCATTTACGTGTATGTGACGGCTTTACGGAATTGCAGTTAAAAATACATGGCTTGCTTACTCCGTGTTCAGAACTAGCATATATGCTACATAAGTATCAAGTTATTGGGGATGGAGAGATGGCTCAGTGTTTAAGAGCAGTGGCTGCTCTTCTAGAGGACCTGGGCTCAATTCCCACCACCCACATGTTTATTCACAACCATCTGTTGTTCCAGGGAAATTGACATTGTCTTCTGGCCTCCATGGGCACCAGGCACACATAGTACATGGATGTATATGTAAGCAAGGAACTTGTTTTTGTTTTTTTTTTTTTTTTATCTAAATGTCTGCTAAAGTTTATTTCATTTAATATATTTATTTTTATTTGTATGGGTGTTCTGTCTGCACGTGTCTGTGCACATGGAGGTCAGACGATGGTGCCAGATCTCCTGGAACTAGAGTTACAGATAGTTGTGAGCTGCCATGTAGGTGCAGGGAATCTACGTCGGTCTTCAGCCAGTTCTAACCACTGAGCCATCTCTCCAGGCCCTGAAAAGATAAATGACCTCGATGTGGATGATAGAGAACTGGCGGTAATAGAATGGTTTTATTATAGCTCCACCTGTATTTGGTTCATCACTTGCTGACTGTGGAACGAGAGTTAATCTCCATGCCTTCCCAGCTCAGAGTTAAACTATCCGATTCTGCCAGTGCAGAACCCCACAAACTGGCCCCATCCAGCATCCCACGTCTCATAATACCCACAAACAATATGTGCTGCATAGAAAGGCACCGTTGTTTATATTTACACCTTTTTATCGACATTTTGGGAGTTCTCGCGGTTTAAAATGGCAGCTTCAGGCAAATAGTAAGTTTCTGAAGTAACATTTCCTGAAGTTGAATAGCCGCTCTCTACATAGCTTGACGTGGCTAAAATCCATGAGAGCAACTGTTTTCACCTGGAAATAACTCACCTGACTTCATACAAAGAAAAATGCTAAAGGCAGGAGTGACTATAAAATAACACATTCAAAACGAGATACCAAATGACATGGTGTTTAGAGGCTGAGGTCAACCCCAGGGCAAGGCACTTGCATATGTAAGATAAAACAATTTTTTTGAGACAGGGTTTCTCTGTGTACAGAGCCCTAGCTGTCCTAGAACTCACTCTGTAGACATGTCTGGCCTCAAACTCACAGAGATCCACCTGCCTCTGCCTCCCAGGTGCTGGGATTAAAGGTGTGTGCCACCACACCAGGCTTAAAATAATTTTTAAGATATTTAAAAATAACTTATTTTACTCTCATGGCCCTCTAATGAGATAAATACTTCTTGATGCACTATATTATTTAAAAAAAATTAACATTGATTTGTGTGTGTGCACACGCATGTGTGCGTGCGTGAGTGCATGTGTGTGTGTGTGTGTGTATACAGGTATGCCAAGGCATACATGTGGGGTCAGAGTACACCTTTCTGGAGTCTATTCTTTCCTTCCACAGGGACCAAACTCAGGTCATCTGGCTTATCAACAGCCTTTACCCACGGAACCATCTTGACAGTGTCTCCATTTTGTCTCTTAGGACAGTTTTAGCTTCAAATTGAGTTAAAAGTACAAAGAGTTCCCATATGCCATTTCTTCCCTTCACAGCACCACCCCCCATCACCACCGCCACAGGCCACAGGGATATGGGGTTTGCGATCCATGAGTCCATAGTGACACATCACATCCTCCAAAGTTCTTTATTTGTATTTGGGATCATCTTGATGTGAGATATTTTTATTCGTTCTCATCACTTTTAGTAAGTGGCCCGGCTCCCAGCTTCACAAGGAAAATAGAAATCTCTGCATCATACAGAGCAATTTCATTTCCCAGAACCCACAGACTTTCCACCTATTCCCCCTCCCTACCCATGAGGGAAGTCCTGGAAACCACTACTCTGTTTATGACCCCTACAGTTAAGACTTTATGAATGTCATTACGGATCATATAGGATAGATGTGTGACTTAGTAATGTGCATTTACATTTCCTATCTGTTTTCTCATGGCCTGCTAGCTTATTTCTCTCTAGTATAATAATTTACCTTCTGAGGGGTATCTATGTCTCAGTTCCTTCAAAGCTTTGGCTGGTTACAAATAAAACATCCAGGCCTGCTTTCGCATGGGTGTAAGTTTTTAATTCACTTGAGCAGGTGCCCTGTAGCATGATTGCTGGATCAGACATGCATGAACTAAAGCTTGTGTTTTCCCAAATTTACGTATTAAAACCAAACCTGGAAGGGCAATATGTGGAGGACTCTCTAATGAAGTAAAGGAAGGAAAGCTATTTCTCTACCCATAACACTTCACACACACACACACACACACACACACACACACACACACAAAATTAGGCAATAAAAATTGTATTTTGGGCTTATAGTTTCAGGAGCAGGGAAGACACAGCAGCAGGAATAGGAAGCTGGATGGTCACATTGCACTCAGGAAGCAGAAGCAGAGAGTGGACAGGAAGTGGGCTATCACAAATCCTACACCAATAATCATTTTTTCCAGACTCCAACTGGGTGTCACATGGTTCAGTCCATTCCCTACCCTAACCCCTAGTTAGCATTAGATGCCAAGTAAAGGGCACCTGACAATGTCTCTACTTTGGAAGCTAGTCACAAGCGACAGATCCCCCGAGTCCCTGCTAACACGGAAATACAGTCAGATAATAATTTGGGTCACTGGCTGGAGTGACTCAGGAATTCAGGCAAATGCATGGCTCCTGTCAACTAGTTATAAGGGTGTTGAGAGGACACTAACAATCCAGGCTACTGTAACCAAGTTGAGAGGTTTGTAAGAAACTGGACTTTATCTCATGGTTCTGGAGGGTGGGAAATCAAAGATGGAGATGCCAGTGTTTGGTGAGGAGCTGCATGATCACAAATGGTCATTTCTCTGCAGAGCCACCTATGATGACATACAGATTAACAAGCGCTTTGAAGTCTCTTTTATAATCCTATTCATGAGAGTCTATCACCCAAACTTACCCATTTCCTAAAGGTCCCACCTCATAAAACCACCACCTTTAAGTTAAGATTTCAGTGCATGAATTTTGGGATAATACAGACATTCAGATCACAGGAGACATAAATGATGGGAAGGTACATGGGGTGTGTTAGTTTGAATGTGACTGACCCCAATATATCATAGGGAGTATGATTATTAGGAAGTGTGGCTTTGTTGGAGTGGGTATGGCCTTGTTGGAGGAAGTGTGTCACTGTGGGGATGAGTTTTGAGGTTTCCTAGGCTTTGGATGTTTCCCAGTGTCTCAGTCAACTTTCTGTTGCCCGCAAAATGTAGGACTCTCAGCTACCTCTCCAGCACCACGTCTGCCTGCCTGCTGCCATGCTCCCTGCCATGATGATAATGTACTGAACCTCTGAAACTATAAACCACCCCAACTAAATGTTTCCTTTATAAGAGTTGTCACGGCCATGGTGTCTCTTCACAGCAATATGAACCCTAAGACATGAGGCATGATCCAATAAGGGCCCCAAACATGGGCGCTTCTATCCTCAGAGAGCCAAAGTGCACGAGCTTGTATGCTTTCACTAACTTTTCAAGCCCCTTAGTTGGGGGTTTTAGGAGAGGCTTCAGCACACAGGTAGGGTTAGTAACTCAATCTCCAGCCTTTGGATAATTTGTTTGTTTGAGACAGGGTCTCATGTACCCAGGTAGCCTTGAACTCACTCTGTAGCCAAGACCAAGCCTGATCCTTTGCCTTAATCGTCCAAGTGTTGAGATTAGAGGTTTGCGCCATTACACACAGTCACTAGGCACAAACCTCTAATCTCAACACTGTCAATGAACAGTCTCACTGCCCAGGAAATTCCCAGAGAATTTAGGGTCTTTGTGGAAGACCCTCGCATCACATCCATCACCCAGGAACTATAAGGGCTTTAGGAGAGCTGAGCTGGGAGCCAAGGACACACTCAAAGGGACATTTCTTACTGTGTCACAGGAAGTAATCAGGGCTGAATGGGCTATAGTGTGTGACCCTGATCCCTAGAATTACTGTCCTTCTACTAAAAGATACTTGACCACCACCTTCTGTATATTATAAACATGGTCTTCCACCATATCTTTCTGCCAGGACTTCTCTGCCTCTCTACGTTCCTTACAGAGGATGAAACCAGCCAACAGGAACCACTTCTCTGGAACTACGGGTCTTGCCTCCTTTAAGTTGATTTTTTTCAAGTATTTCGTCACTATGATTAAAAAAAGTGATCCATTCACTCACTGAACAAATAAAGGTATAGAAGCCAGGTACCATGGCCTGACCCAACACTTGGGAGGTGGACACCAGAGGATCAGGAGTTCAAAGTCACTTTTTGGCTGCATAGCAAATTCCAGGCCAGCCCTGATATATGAGACCCTGTCTCCGAAACAAAACAAAACAGCACTCCAAAGAAAGAAATACAATTGGGGCTGGAGAGATGGCTCAGAGGTTAAGAGCACTGGCTGTTCTTCCAGAGGTCCTGAGTTCAATACCCAGCACCCACATAGTGGCTCACAACCATCTGTAATGAGATCAGGTGCCCTCTTCTGGCCTGCAGGAATACATGCAGACAGAACACTGTATATATAATAAATAAATAAATCTAAGAGAAAAAGAGAGAAAAGTACAATCAAGGAAGAAAGTAACAGCCATAACTCTACTACTAACTGGTAACATTTTGACACATACCCTTCCAGACTCTGTCGTCTGCCTAGATCTACAGTAGGTGGTGTTTTTGTTTGTTTGTTTGTTTGTTTGTTTGTTTGTTTGTTTGTTTGTTTCTGAGCACATCATGTTTTGTTTTTCCACAGTGTCAGGATTTACAATAAATTCACAAGCTGCAGCAGTTTCATTAGCTACAATTTACCAAATGGTCTCAATTTCCCTTAATAGCTGGTTATTCACAAACACAGGTTCTTTTACTCCAATTTTAATTGCTATATTAACTCTCAGATTACACAGCATTTCTATCATCCATCCACCCACCCACCCACCACATATTATCATATCTATGGGGTAACAGAATGGCTACAAAGGGTTAAGGGGTCCACAGCAGCTCTTCTCACTGGAGCCGGTGGCAGAAACTAACAGATGGGGTGTTGTTGTGGTGTTGAGATAGGACAGTGATGCTCCAGTAAAGGCATCCCTCTCCAATTCCAATCCCTGGAAGGTAAGAACTGAATCCTGCAATCTGGCCACCACATACACACATGTGCATGCCCCCATGCATGCTTGCGCACACACACACACACACACACACACACACACACACACACACACACAAATGAAATAAAATGTAGTCCATTTTTTTTTTATTATGTGCATTGGTGTTTTGCCTGCATGTATGTCTATGTGAGGGTGTTGGATCCCCTGGAACTGGAGTTACAGTTGTGAGCTGCCATGTGGGTGCTGGGAATTGAACCTGGGTCCGTCCTCTGGAAAAGCAGCCAGTGTTCGCAACCACTGAGCCATCTCTCCAGCCCTGTAAAATGTAGTAAAATGCATACTAGTAAAGCCAGCTGGAGAAGTCCTGGAGGAACAGAACCCAGCTACAGGGACTGTAAGGTTGAATTGAGCCTCTAACTTTTCAGGCCTGTTTTATTTGTTTGTTTGTTTGGTTTGGTTTGGTTTTTCAAGACAGGGTTTCTTTGTGTAGTTTTGGAGCCCGTCCTGGAACTCACTCTGTAGACCAGGCTGGCCTCGAACTCACAGAGATCCGCCTGGCTTTTGTATTTTTTTTTTTTGGTTGTTTTTGTTTTTGTTTTTCAAGACATGGTTTCTCTGTGTAGCCCTGGCTGTCTTGGAACTCACTGTACGCCAGGCTGGCTTTGAACTCACAGAGATCCACACGCTTCTGCCTCCTGAGTACTAGGATTAAAGATGTGCGCCACCACCGCCCTTTTTTGATATTTTTTAAGGATTATTTTTATTTTTAATTATGTATGAATGTGTGTCTCCGAGTGTGGGTTTGTGCATTTAAATGCAGTGGCCTAGAGGCCAGAAGAAGGTATGAGATCCCCTGGAGCTGGAGTTACTGGTGAGCCGCCAGACACCGTCAGACACCGGCACCTGGAACTGAACGTGGAACCTCTACAAGAGCGGTTTACGCTCTCACCCCCTTCACCGTCTCTCCAGCCCCCCTGGCGTTGCTTTGGTTCACACGTGTGTGCATATGGTTTGCATCTACTTTGATACGTTCATAGGCAGAGGGTACACTTTTCCTACTAGAAGTAGGTGACTGATCGTTGTCCCCCATGAATGGTGCTCATGCTGCTTGTCAAGGCACAGAGACACCCTGTCTTTGCATGGACACTCAAACTGAAGTCAGAGACTGCTTACAGCCCAGCCTGAAAGCCACTGTATCCACACCCTGTGGACATAACCTAGAACAGGCACAGCCTGGTAGCAGCAGCTTTTGATAGAAAGGGATGAGAGGTGGTTCATCAGGTAAGAGCACTGCTCTTCCAGAGGTCCTGGGTTTGATTCCCAGCACCTACATATTGGCTCACCTAGGGTTCCAGAAGATCTGACACCCTTTTTTGGTCTCTGTGGGCACCAGGCATGCAAGTGGTGCTCAGACAAACATGTAGGCAAAACACCATACACATAAAATTTTTAAAAATTTTGGAAATACATATAAACATACCGTCTGAACATGTTTACATGTTGATAAACATAAATGAATGTATTTCCATGCCAATAAATGTATCACCCCGAGAACACAATTTTTTTTTTTTTTTTTTTTTTTTTTTTTTTTTTTTTTTTGGTTTTTTGAGACAGGGTTTCTCTGCGTAGCTTTGCGCCTTTCCTGGAACTCACTTGGTAGCCCAGGCTGGCCTCGAACTCACAGAGATCCGCCTGGCTCTGCCTCCCGAGTGCTGGGATTAAAGACGTGCGCCACCACCGCCCGGCTGAGAACACAATTTTTATGAGCTACAGCACACCTCACACAGACGTGCACAGATTTAGGCCTATCCTTTCTGGTGGGCATGTAATTTGTTTCTGTTTTCCCTTTATGGTCAAGTCTTTATCAGCATGCTTAATTGTTTCTTAGAATAAACTCCCAGCAGGAGAATTGCTGGGTCATAAGGGTGGGATTTTGTTTGTTTGTTTTTGTTGTTTGTTTGTTTATTTCCCTCCATAACTCAGGCTGGTCTGGAATTCACTGGGCAGCTCAAACTGACCTTGAACTCACAGCAATCCTCCTGACTCAGTCTCCCAGTGCTGGGAATACTAGAGTCCTTTTCTGAGTCAGTGTTCAGGTGCCGCCTAGTATCAGGCTCCCACCCTCTTAGAACCACTGCGAATGGCATTCGATGTGCCCAAGTCTTGGGTTACATGACAGCTTTTTTTACCTCCTTTTTTTTTTTATATTAATTTCTTTATGACGTGTAGGAATGTCTACCATGTGCAGGCATGGAGCTGCAGAAGACAGTGTGGGATCCCCTGGAACTGGAACTAGAGGTCGCTGTGAGTCGCCCTGTGGGTACTGAGACTGAAGCCTGGTTCCTCCTCCCCCAGAGCCGCAATCACTCTTAACCCGGGAGCCATCTTTCCAGCTGGGCCCCTCCACCTTTTTTTTCTTTTAGCTTGTTTTTGGACTTGTGAATTTTCACCCTTCTCTCAATCTTCACACAGGAAACTCAGAGGAAGAGAACTACAGTGGATACTGCTAGCCTAGGACCTTTTCAAATTAGCAAAGGCAGTGGAGGTAGGGAGCCCCTCCCCCCTCTCCTCCCCCTCCCCCTTCTCTGCTCTTCTCTTTTCTGAGTCTCACATAGCTCCAGCTGGCCTCAAATTCCCTTGGTGGCTGGCCGTGAGTTCCTCATTTTCTTCTTTCTACGTCCTAAAATTACCTCCCAAGTGCCAGCCAGCTAAGGTTTCTTACACTTGACTCTGTGAAGATGCCTGATCCCCTGCCATGGACCCTCAGAGAGCCCAGGTTGTCACGTGTATGAGCACAAAGGGTCATAGGCTGTGGCAGATGCTTATCCCAGGCGCATGCGCACAGCGGCGCATCTTCTGCAAGTGTCCCGCAGCTCAAGGCAGAGTACAATGTAGAGCTGAGATGGGTGGTCGGAGAGACATGGGAAGGGGTTGAAGAGACCATTAGAAATGTGAGAAGACTTGGGGGGGGGGTAGCAACCTTGGGTCACAGCACACAGAATGACTGTATGTGTGTTTGTGTGCATGTGTATACTCGTCTTTTTCCTCCTGGGAACGGGTGAGCTGATTGGGTTACGATTGTGGGAAGTCTAAACGGTGTGAGGTTTTGAGTGATAGGCCACTAAGGTTAATCTTCATACCATAACCAGGCGAGGACTCTTGGACTCATACCCAGCCTGAGCACAGGGCATAGAAAAGGCCAAAGATAGGGCCGGGCCTCTTGAGCCAAGGGTGGGAGTGTATGCCTAGACTAGCACCTCAGAGGTTGAGTGAGGCAGGAGACTCACACACTGGGAACAGACACCGCCTCGGGAACGACAAAACAAAACAAAAACTGTCCAGCTGCTGCAAGGATGATAAACGGCGCTGGTTACTGGCCGAAAGGTCAGGAGCCGCGGCGGTGACTACCTGGTTACAGAGAGCTTTATTGGGAGGAAGAGGGAGGTGGGGATAAAAGGACCAGGCCTGGGGAGGAAAGAGAGAGGGAAAAATGGGGGTGGGGGGGGGTAGAGGGAGCAGAGCAGAGAGAGGGTAGGGTCTGCGTCCAGCTTTTAAGGCACGGATTGTGTGACCACACCGCGCATCCGCAGTCACCAGCGCACACTGACGACATAAGATGCAGGACCCTGAACTGCGCATGTACAGTCATGTAGCTGGAGAGAGGGCAGAATTCTAACAGCTACAGACTGCTTACGTCTCCTTTTCTCTCCCTTCCTCTTTCGGTCTGGCGGGATAAGGAGAGCCGAGCTGGGAAGACGGACACATCTTCAAGGCGCCCCGCAAATGCGCATCGGGTCTTTACTTCTGACTCAGTTCTAAACCCACCCAGCCAGCTCTGTCCGGCAGGGTGGTTGTTAATCCTGAGTGCGGGACTCAGGAAAGGGTGGTGGAGAAGATGGAAGGGCGAGGCTACAGGTTCGTGAGTGCAGAGGATCCTTGGTTGTGTGCCCAAGGAGATGACAGTGTCAGGGAACCAGCTCCTCCGGGTGGGACGGAAGGAAGGCTGGCAGTGGAGAGTGGTAGCAGGCGTTGTTTAGGGTGTTCTCCTGGGGCGCCCAAATTGCTGGTTCCTTTTGTAGCTGTTCCTAATATAGCAGCCGGCAGCTCGCCCCTCTCATCTCCCTGAGGCTGCCACCACCTTGAACCAGGCTGGTGCTGCATTCAAACAGTGGGTATGGACTTCAGGGAAGGCCGGAACTAGCAAAAGGCACCTGGCAATGCCGTATGCTCTGCTAACCACCACAGCCTAGAATCCCTCTAAAAAGGAGTAAGTTTTAACAAGCCAAGGTTTTAATAAGTCAACTTGTTGACAGAATTTCCAAGCAAAAGTCTCGACTCCAGGAATCTCCGTGGACTATGACATTGGGGCTTGGTGGGCACCTCGGGAGGTTCCTATGTCCTGGACAAAGAACTGAACAGAGATTTGCAGTCACAGCAGAAGCAGGGATGACTTAGAGAAGAGACAGTATACTTCCAAGGGAGGAAGAGGTCCCAATAAAGAGAAAGATTGGCTCTTCGGTGGCCCCAGCATACAAGGAGTTGGGACTATGATGTTACAGAACTCAGGCAACACCCAGACTTTCGGAGTCATTTGAATGGCGTGGGCCTTTCTGCTCATTGTCTGTCACATGTAGTTCTACACACAGCTTTATATGAAGAGTGCCTCACCAGCACCTTAAATCTCCACCCAGGGGCGTGCATTTTAGTATGTCAATGAGCCATGGGTCCCCTTCCACACTGAAGGGGCCCTGGGTCTTTCTGGGGGTGGTAATGGTGGGTTTCCAACGTTCTTCTTGATCAACTAGGTTTATTTCATAGGCAAATATCGTAAGGCTCTATGGGACTTAATGTTCTGCCTCAGCCATTCATCCCAAGACCCAACTAAATAGAAGTGGAAAAGAGAAAGGAGTCTTTAGGAAGTATAAAGGAGTCCAGTGGCCTTCGAAGACATCTTCAGGGCACCAACACGGAGTTTGGGATGAAATGAAGCAAGATTTGAGGCAGGAGGCAAAAGGGATGCATAATTAAGACGTCTCAGGCAAAGCGTGGTCTGATTAATCATGATTTCAGTTATATTATGTATCATATATACATAATATGTATATTCTGTTCTACAAGCAAGTTTGAAGATGTCCTCTTGCTTTAGAAGATAAGATACGAGGGGATAATGAGATGAGCGGTCCTGTTTGGGGGCAGTCTCTTCATGGGGTGAGATGTCTGGGGTGCTCTGCTGACCCTAGAATCCTCAGTGACTGCAGATTTAGAGCAGACTGGAGATTCTTCAGGTGATCTGATGACTGGTCTTCATTGCCCACTTGACTAGATTTATAGTCAACATGGAAACACCTCTGGATGTGTCCATGTAGGTGTGTCCAAAAAGGTTGAACTGAGGAAGGATCGCCATTCTGAATGTGGGTGATACCATCCCATGGGCTGGGGGCCCAGAATGAATAGAAAGAGAACATGAAGCTGGGCGTGGTGGTGCATGCCTTTAATCCCAGCACTTGGAAGGCTGAGGCAGGTGGATCTGTGAGTTCGAGGCCAGCCTGGTCTACATAGTGAGTTCCAGGATTTCCAGGGCTACACAGAGAAACCCTGTCTCAGAAAAACAAAGAAACAACCAAACAAAAAATCTTTTTCATCTCTCCCTCACTCACTAAAACCTTTGTTTACTGAAAGGTCCACTGCTGCATTCTAGGAATCTGATGGCCTAGAGCAATGACCCTTTCCTCCTTTGAGTAGTGACCCTTTCCCATTCCTTAATTTCTTGAGCACAGTTCTTTCTAGACTAGCCAATAAGATTGTAAGATCGGACCCCAGCCACCCTGAGTTAGAATAAAGTAAGGGGTCTTGATCCGGTTCCTCTTCTCTATCAGTTAAAGAACTAAGAGGCAGAAAAAACCATCTCCAATGCAGCAGGTGGCAGTGGAGAAATCCTGAACACTGCAGACAGCAGCAGACAGAATCAACAGTTGAAGAAAGGTGTTTATTGCAGGTGAAGAACCACACATGTAGCAGGTACACCGAGAAAAGACTCTCTGCTAAGCAGAGGGCAGACTCAGGAAAATCTCGTCTCTTCTCAAGGGCTGGTTTTTTTTCTTTTTTTAAGTCTCTGGGGACTTTTCCTCCCCTAATTTAGGGCTGATCAGTTTGAGGAAAGATACTGTGGATGACTGTAATGTGTCCTGATATAACGTGTCCTGAACTTGTTCAGCCAGTCCATCAGCAGGGGTCTGCTAGCCAGAGAAAAAGCCCACAAGGCCTTTTCTTTAAGCTGCTGGGAATTTGTCTCAAGGCAGGAGGGTGAGGAAGAAGCCGGCCATCTTGGAAATTTGCCATCTTTATTACCTAGCTGTGGCACCTTTCCAACCATTTCTGTCTGCCTACCAGGGAGTCTGTCTAGCTCCCAATCCCTCCGTAGCCTCAGTGGAAAAGAATGAGACGGATAGAAGTATCTAGAAAAGCATGCCAGACTTTGGTTAGCATTCAACAGAAAAACAAAGACATTAAAGGGGAGGTTACACTTCTCTGGGCAGGCCACAGTGTTACAAGATGGAAGCTTTGCAAACATCTGGCCTGAGGCAGGGGATTCTGGAAGGACGGGTACATTATCCCTCTTCTCCTTAGCACATCTTCAGGTGATTCACGTGGTTGGGAGCTGGACTCCCAGCCAGGTGACTGACAGGCCAGCTTTTTAACCATTAAAAGGAGGACAACAGTACGTGCTGTTTTAGGTAGCTGAGAATGTCAGGTATCCACCCGGAAGTAGAACTTACATTCTATTCTTTTGATGGTGAGGAAATATCAACAAAGCCCAGATACTTCCACTTTTTCTTATGGTAATTTAAGCCCTAAGTATTGTCGAAGCTGATGTTCACCTTTCAAGTGTCAGTGGGAAAAGGGAGGTGGGGTCTAAAGCCCATTGGTCCTAAGGATGCTACAGTCAGCTGGCGGTAAGAGGCCACCACTACTTCCACCTTTGGGCCACCGTTTTGAAAGGGAAGGAGATAGATTAGGTTTCACTCCTTAAGTGATTAACATGTGCTGAGCCAATTTTTCAGAGGTGGCCATGAACAAAAGTTTATTAATGCCATCAGTGATAGTAGTATGTATGAGTCCACTAAAGTCCAAGTTAGGTTATCGGGCTCACTTGGAAAACAGAGATGAGACGCTACTTTAGTGGAGCGTGGGTATTCCCCAAAGAGCATCATCCCCACAAAGCCCACCCCATCGTGGATGGTTTCAGCAAACCTTCCACTTTCAAGTACTCTAGCATTTCCCAATATCACTTGCAGCCGGTGAGGGCAGGACGTAATAGCTGGACTCCTAGGCGAGGATCCTGTGGCCCTTCCTCTCTTCTATTAGGGAGTGTCGATGGGTCTGTTGCCATCAACATAGACCCAGCTACCAATGCATTGTTTGACGGGAGCCATAAGCCCAAGTGACCCCTGACGCACATGCCGCCATATTTGGGTTTCTCTCCTCTTTTTCTGGATCTAGGCCTTGCTTAAGTCTCCATAGCACCAGAACCTCTTCTCACAGATACCAGAACCTCTTCTCAGAAACCAGGTGACTGAACTGCAGTTAGGCAAGAATAGATAACCTTCAGAGTAACATTCCCTGCTGGCCGAACAACCCATGATTAAAGTCCCCTCCCTGCTTGCACCCCCCTTTGCCCCCTGCCTATAGATGCCTTAAGAGGAAAATAAACTTTTGGAACTTGATCAGACGTCCTGTCTTGCTCTCATTCTTTGTGTCTCTTGTCCCTCTCATTCGAAGGCCCTCCCTTCAGGTCCCCATTGAAGACCCCACTGGCCGGGGCATTGTTCTGCTCAATAAATTGCCCAGGTTTCCTGGCCAACTAGTCTCCACTCTAAGATAGTGATGAAGTAGCCATGCTATGTCCAGAGGAGGAAAAAAAAAAATCACACTACTCTTCTCCCAGCTGTAGCATGAATCCTGATTGGTCTTAATAATAAAAACCCGGAGCCAGATATTGGGGTCACTGCTGAAAGATCAGAGAGACAGACGTGCAAGCTACAGCCACCTCTCACTTCTCCAACTCCTCAGCCTGAAAGGGGGGCCGAGCTGCCGTCTCCATTTGCCTGTATTCCGCTCCCCGCCCAGCCATATCACTTCCGTGTCCTCCTCCCTAGTGCTGGGATTAAAGGCATGAGATCCCAGTGCTTGGATCAAAGGCGTGAGATCCTAGTGCTGGGATTAAAGGTGTGGGCCACCACTGCCTGGCCTCTATGGTTCACTAGTGGCTGGCTCCACCCTCTGATCTCCAGGCAGGCTTAATTTGTTAGAGCACAAAGTATCACCACACCTAGTTTTTATTTTTCTTTCCCCCTTCCTTGCAAAGTTCTCTGAGACTTGGATGGAGTGATACATCTATGATTTTTTTTGTAAGCGTTGGACTGCCCTGCAGTCAACAGCCTCAACGGTCACTTATTCTCATTGGTTTATTCAGTTACGAGTCTCTAACTCAGCAACAATTGTAGCTGAAAGTTTCTCTGGTCCTGCCTGGCCCAGCAATCTGGAGGAATCTCTCCCACCCGCAGAACCACAGCCGCTTATAAAATAATCATTCAGAGGCTTATATTAATTACAAACTGTATGTGTTGGTTTTCGCGGAGCTCTTGCCCCAAAGGAAAAGTCACGACACACAACAGAATCCACTAACAAGAGTTTTATCAAGACAACGAGAAAGGGACAGATGTGATCAGGCCTGTGGAAGGACACGTTCGAGAAAGAGAGACCTGGGAACATCGGACCACCTTATAAAGGCCAGGATGCACCTGCGCACACAGGCCCACGCGCAGAGCGCGACTATGTGACTGCGTAACCATGGGGCATGGGTCACACAGGAATGACTGACTAGGCAGAGATGACTAAGTGTCCCGCCGGGCATGCATGACCATGGGGCATGTTTGGAATTCCTATCAGTATGGCCTATGGCTTTAGCTTCTTGCTAGCTAGCTCTTTCATCTTAAGTTAACCCGTTCCTATTCAGCTATATGTTGTCACGTGTCCGTGGCATTACCGGTCTGCTGGCATCTTGTTGCTCCTTGGGCAGCGAGCTGGCATCTCTTTGACTCCGCCCTTCTTCTCTCACTATCTCTTTTGGATTTTCCTACCTGGCTCCATCCTGCCCTGCCAGAGGCCAATGCAGCTTTATTTATTATCCAGCGGGAGCCGCACATATTCACAGCATACAGAAGGACATCCCACAGCAATCCACCATTCGCTGTAAGAAATTCTCCAACCACCAAGGCGGACAGCAACAGCTCTGTGGGCACAATTGTTAGATTTCTGAGGTAGCATGAAGACACCAGAGTCTGACCCTCAACAGATGGGACTGTGTTCATTAGTGCACACAGTGAGGGGCAGCCTCTCCCCTGAGGGAATCTGAAGAACCTACGAGGGGAAAAGCTGGCTGCGACCTTCCGTAGGACAGGGTGTGGGGCCCAGAAACGGGGAAGTTGTTGCACCCAGTAGGGGTCTATGTGAAGGTGTCTAGTCTTTCCTTCCTGAAATCGTTTGCCCAAGGTGACACAGGCTATCCTGGGAGACAGACTGTCTCTGTGCTGACCAATAAGGCTGAGCAAGCTCCCGGGTAATCTCAGAGGACTCCTGTTTTACCACCCAGGCACTCTATCCTTGTGTAGACCAGGCTGGCCTCAGTCTCACAGAGATCCATCTGCCTCTGCCTCCTGAAGGCTGGGACTAAAGGTGTGAGCCCCCAAGCCAGGCTTGTTCATGGTGCTTATCACAACAATAAAATGTAAGCTAGGACCTCACTGTTTTAGACAATATGGTGTAACTTAGAGCAGGATACAGCATGACCTCAATAGAGACCCGTTCTCTAACTTGCCTGTTTTTGGTTTGTTCATTTGTTTTTTTTGTTTTTTTTTTGGTGGGGGGTTGAGACAGGATTCCTCTGTGTAGCTTTGGAGCTTTTCCTGGAACTCACTCTGTAGCCCAGGCTGGCCTCAAACTCACAGAGAATCTGCCTGCCTCTGCCTCCCAAGTGCTGGGATTAAAGGTGTGCACCACTACCGCCTGGCTAACTTGTGTGTTTTTAAGATTTATTTACTTACTTTATTTTGTGTATATGTGAGTGCCTGTGTGTGTGCCCATCATCCTTGGAGGCTGGAAGAGGGTGTTAGATCCCCTGGAACTGGAGTTATAAACAGTTGTGAATCACCATGTGGGTGCTGGGAATCAAACCCAGGTCTTCAGCCAGAGCAATAGTGCCCTTAACTGCTGAGCCATCTCTCCAATCCCACCAATTCCCTCACATACTTAAGACAATGCAAAGCAGGTACTTAGAGACTGTATTTGCAAGAGCACTGACCCTCACCGTTACACCACAGACCCTCCAGCTCCTTCTGTCCTAGACACCAGGACATGCCACCCAGTCTCTCCCTAAGAACAGGACCCAGTGAGCCCCCAGAGCATGCTGGCTTCAACAGGGAAAAGAAAGCAACTCAGCCTCCCACCCCTTGCAACTGCAAGATAAATTTATGTCCCGTGCCCCTTGGCTAAGACACTAGGTCAGACCATGTCACAGGGTGTGGCACTGCCTACCTCCACCTTGGACAGCTATAAAAGTCAGAAATCCCCTTTTGACGGGATTCTGAAGGCGTTCCTTTAGGACCCTGTCAATCTATGCGTTGGTAGTTAGTTATCTCTCCTAGGACAGTGTTCTCCAGAAGTAAATTCATCAGGGACCTGGAGACTGGGAAGAAGAGTCCGAATGGCATTGCTGAACTCCTTGGCGGGACCTGGTATTTATGAGGGAGGAGAGGCTCCAGGAGACTTGAGGGACTCAGGCCAGTGTGCCGATCAAGTCTATGAAGTGGGAAAGCAGTCTGGAGGAGGGAAGGGCGAGGCAGAGAACAGGGGTCTGTCTGGGTCATTGGAAAGTAAATGCGGTGGGATTTATGCTGGCCTCAGTGAGCTTGACAGAAAGTCAGAGTCTGTGCTAGCGAGGCTCCTGCAAGGCCTTCAAGCCTGAAGCACGGTTGTTAGAAGGCGCAGATGATAAAACAGTGTAGATGAGCCGGGCGGTGGTGGCGCATGCCTTTAATCCCAGCACTCGGGAGGCAGAGGCAGGCTGATCTCTGTGAGTTCGAGGCCAGCCTGGTCTACAGAGTGAGATCCAGGACAGGCACCAAAACTACACGGAGAAACCCTGTCTCGAAAAACCAACAAAACAACAACAACAACAACAAAAAACAGTTTAGATGAAAAAGAGTAAGCTTGTGCAAAGGGTTGATAGGTACTAGGCTTTTCACTCTTGTAATAGGTATACTGGGGGGCTGGAGAGATGGCTCAGTGGTTAAGAGCACTGGCTGCTCTTCCAGATACTTGGATTAGATTCTCATAACCCATATGGCAGCATACAACCATCTGTAACTGCAGTTCCAGGGGACCCAATACCTTCTTCTGGCCTCCGTAGGCATATGGTGCACAGACTTGCAGGTATAAAAACCACCTATATGCACAAAATAATAAAAATAGTTATTTTAAGCCAGACAGTAGTGGCACATACCTTTAATCCCAGCACTTGGGAGGCGGAAACAGTCAGATCTCTGTGAGCTGGAGGCCAGCCTGGTCTACAGAGTGAGTTAAAGGACAGCCAGGGCTACATAGAGAAACCCCATCTTGAAAAACAAACCAAAAAAAGTTATTTTAAAAAGTACACTGGGAGCAGAAACTGCTAAACTGGGTCAGGGCTCTCTCAGCAACCAGGTAGAGCTGAAGGAAAAGCAGTATCAGCGGCTGTAGCCTCCACAGTACCTGTCCTGCCTCAGTTTCTAGGGAGCCATCTTAAACAGCGGGCAAAGCAGGGTGCGGTCTTCTCCCCCTTGGCCCTGGGCCAGGCAGAGGGCTTGAGATGGCTCCATTGAGCCCACTGTGAATAGGAAGGTACAGTACAGCCCCATGGCAGTGTCCCAGGATAAGAAATCAGGAGAAATTATGGAACATGATTGTAAATTACAGAAAACTAGATAAACGAATGCCTTCAATATGTAGTATTGTCTTCAACGTAGCTCTTTCGAGGAGATGGTTGACATACCAATGGAATCTTTTCATTCTCTGCTGGACCTAGTTAATGGTTTTGGTTTTGGTTTATGTTTGTTTGTTTGTTTTTAGCAGCCCCTCAGCTGCTGATTCCCCAGATCAACTGACATTTGCTTGGAGAAGATGATGATGGGCTTTCAGAGATCCTGTCTACTCTCTACGAGAAGTCTTCATTACCTGGGTGTTTTAATGCTAACCTCCGAGTGCCTTTCAGACTTAGAAAAGCATCTGGAGAATGATAGGGACTGAAGTTGGAGTTCAAAAGAAGGCATTCTGCGTGGGAGGGCGAAGGCACCCTCCAAAGACACAGTTTGGTTCATGACGACCACTGTGCCGAGAGGGGACTATCTCTTTATGACTATTTGGCTAGCAAGGCCAACATGTTAAAAGCCCCTGTTGGTCGCAGGCCAGAACTAGATGGGAAGACCGGGCTGTTGAAAACATCATATGCACTGATTTCCAGACGTGGAGAAATCAGAAGTTCCCTCCTTACTGGCCAGAAGACACCATGCAGACGGCTGGTAGAGAGTAATCGCTAACGGTTCTACTTTGTCACAGACCCTGCGAGCTACACTATCAAAATTCGAGGCAAGATGTACCGACTGGTACAACAGCAGCATGGTGTTTTGGGGGGAACCAGCAACTTTCTGACTGGGTTCAAGGTAGGGAATTCATGTCTAGTATGTAAAACAGGACAGAAACCCATAGGTGAAAGGTCACGGGCCCCAGTGAAGTAGCAACTGTAATTAGTTTATTGAATGGCTGTGATTTGCCTGTCAAATTCCCTTCTAAACATTTACGATCCTGGATAGAGTGCCTGGGTGGTAAAACAGGATGCCTGTGAGATTCCAGTGAGCTTGCTCAGCCTTATTGGTCAGCACAGAGGCAGCCTGTCTCACCTTGGGCAAGCAGCTCCAGGACAGAGATACTGTAGGAGAGACACGTGGGCTGCTGACCCCACAATATCCTTGTTCTCAGGCCCCTCACCCTGTCCTACAGAGAGTCACAGCCAGCTTTCTCCCCTGGCAGACTCCTCAATTTCCGAGAGAGAGAGAGAGAGAGAGAGAGAGAGAGAGAGAGAGAGAGAGAGAGAGAGAGAGAGAGGCTGCCCCTCACTGTGTGCACTGATAAACACAGTTCTATTTGGTGAAGGTCAGAGTCTGGTCTCTTTCTGTCTCTTTATGCTGTCTTAGAAGTCTAACATGTAAGAAGGCCCACAACAGGTGGAGATACATAGTGAGACCCTGTCTCAACAAAACAAAACAAAATAAGCAAGCAAAAAGGAAAAAAACAAAACAAAACAAACAAACAAAAAAATAGCCTACCATGAACAAAAGCAACTGCAGAAGAGTTTGTATCTTATAACATACAGTCCATCATGAAGGCAAGTCAGGGCAGGAACTCACGGCAGGCAATGAAGCAGAGACCAAGAGGAATGTTGCTTACTAGCTTGCCCTCTGTCTTAGTCAGGGTTTCTGTTGCTGTGAAGAGACACCATAACCAGGGCAACTCTTATAAAGGAAAAACATTTAACTGGGACTGGCTTACAGTTCAGAGGTTTAGTCCATTATCATCGTGGTGGGACATGGCAGTGTGCAGGCAGACATGGTGCTGGAGAAGGAGCTGAGAGTTCTCCATCTTGATTCAAAGGCAACAGGAAGGGGGCTGAACTAGGCATAACTTGAACATAGAAGAACTCAAAGCCCGCCCCCACACTTCCTCCAACAAGGCCACACCCACTCCAACAAGACCATACCTACTTCAACAAGGCCACACCTCCTAAGAGTGCCTCTCCCTATGAGCAAATGGGGACCAATTACATTAAAACCACCACACCCTCCATGACTTACTCAGCCTGCTCTCTTATATACCCCAGGACCACCTGCCCAAGGGTTGCGTTGCTCACAGTATACTGGACCCTGCCACATTAATCCATTAAAAAATGTCTCACAGACTTACCCACAGACCAGTCTGATGGAGGCATTTTCTCAGCTGAGGTTTCCTCTTCCCAGATAACTCTAGCTTGTACTCACTTGACAAAAATAAAACAAAGCAAAACTGGCCAGAAAAAGTGGGTTTTCAGATTGTTCTGAGAACTTCCAGTTTATAAACATGTAGTGGGTAGCCATTCCAGCTTTGATCTGGAAGTTCCAACCCCATTGAGGCTTCAGCAACTGTCACGCCTACAAGACAGAGCCAAGGGAGGCGCCTGGGGACCCGAGACCTGGATGGGCGAGCGCTCTCTCTGTTCCTGGACCCTGGACGGTGGAGGTTGACCAAGCAGAGCTCTAGAGAACACCACTGGACTTCGATACACCTTCCTCAGACCCCACGACCTACCTATCCCTTCATTTGTAAGTTACCCACTAAATAAATCTTCCTTTTAACTACGTGGAGTGGCCTTAATAATTTCACCAATAAAACACTTTTTTTTTTTAATTTATTTTATTTTTATGTGCATTTGTGGTTTTGCCATGGGTGTTGGGGTCCCCTGAAACTGGAATTTCAGACAGGTGTGAGCTGCCATGTGGGTGCTGGGAATTGAACTCAGGTCCTCTGGAATAAGAGTCAGCACTCTTAACCCCTGAGCCATCTCTCCAGCCCCAATAAAACACTTTTTAAGTCAATTTTAAGAATAGAAAATGATGCATGGTAGTGGCAGCACATACCTTTAATACCAGCACTCAGGAGTTCGAGGCCAGCCTGGCCTACAGAGCAAGTTCCAGGATAGTCGGGGCTACACAGAGAAACTCTGCCTCAAAAAAAAAAAAAAAAAAAAAAAAAAAAAAAAAAAAAAAAAAAAAGATTAGAAAATAACTACATTTGGTGTACATGTGAATGGTACCATCTATCTGGTACCACCCAGATGCCACAGACTGATAAATGACTTATTCCTGGGAGCAGAAAGGATGCTACCTATAAATTATTGTGGTAAATTAGTAGTGTAGGATCACATGAGCATAGTAAAATCACATCAGGAAAAACAGGCCTAAGAACTTACCAGACACACCAGACTGAGGAAAGAGTGCAGCTCCCTCACACCAACCCCATAAAGAAGTCTTTAAACTGAATACTGCAAAAGCTAGAGCCCCACCACCAACCAACTGTCCTCTGACCACCAGAGTGTGTGTGTGTGTGTGTGTGTGTGTGTGTGTGTGTGTGTGCTGAGAACGCCTACCTGTCCCGGGGACCTAACTCTGTGCAACGTCTACTGTTGAGCTGGCTTACATAATTGCCGTTTGCCCGTTTTCCCGTTTGTACATCTGAACTGACGTCCATCTACCTGCCCAGGCATGGTCCTGACCTTTATTTCTATAGCCTCCATGACACCTCGCTGCAGCCGCTTGACTCTGATCCTACAGTTTATCCCTGCAATGATGGCCGGGACCGCAGCCTTCAGTCGACCTGTCTTTTGTCTCCAGGGATTTGCTGTTTGCACCGTTAACAGCTTCCTGCCTCTGAAACCTCTTGAACTCTGCTGAGGTTTCTTAACTTTTTACAGCCATCACACACACACACACACACACACACACACACACACACACACACACACATTTAATGTGCAATCTGAGAATTAGTGTTAGCAATTAAGATTGAGATAAAAGAACTTGTGTTTTCCTTGGCAAAGGCTCCCAAGGAAAGCAAGACCACTTGGCAAAGGGCAGCTGTTGAAACCACAGCACCCTGCGAATTTATTATTATTCAATAAACACTGCCATTGGGGAAAGGCACAGGTGTGTTTGTTTATGATTCTGAGAACCTGGTCTTGGAGTTTGAAGCCAGAGAAAGCCCTGGAAAGGCCTCAAACCAAGACTAGTCTTGGTCACCTTCACAGAAAGGAAGAAGTCCCCGGGGGAGCTGTGGACTTGGCACAGCACTTACACTTCAGCAAACAGATGCCACGGACCACAGCACAGTCGCGCAGTCGATGAAATCCAGTGTGAAGGCTCCCCGGGGAGCACAGAGCTGCCTGGGAGCCCTGGGGATCAATTTCTTCCAGTCTGAACACGTTACTCAAAGCCACAAAGCTTTAATTTCCCCGTGTTTTTCACGACAAGGAGTCACCCCAAGTCGATCCGTGTCCATTTCCGTTTGACCTAACAGCACCCCTGTATGTGGCATCAAAGATGCTGTCCGTGGATGAGCCATTCCAATCGTTTCAAAACAAACTCCGTATATTGTTCGGATTTTCTTTTGCTCATCCAGCAACATCTGAAAAGGATAAGAGCTAAATAATATTTGTAGATTCTCTCTCATTTGCTGGGCCTCTATTCAGATCCCGGGAGGTCAGCCTTGGGGCTTCTTCCAATCTCTCTTTCTCTAAAATATAAACAGGGGAAAATGAGAAACATGGTAGGGAGATGGGAAGAGAAAGGCGGCCCTTTATCCTGCAGTCTGACTGACTAACAAACGCATCCTCAAGCACAGCTTTTGCTGTGAGGGACGCCAGCACAGTAGCAATACTTTTTTATACAAAGACATATTCAAAAAAGAACGTTAAAATACCAACAGCTCATGTTTAAGTGTGCATGACTTTTCTTCTTTCCCTGATGTAAATCTACAGTTTTCTAAGAACCAGAAATCCCATTTACAGTAGTAGTGTGTGAGTGTGTGTGAGAGAGTATGTGAGTGTGTGAGTGTGTGTATATGAGTATGAGAGTGTGTGAGTGTGTGTGAGAGTATGTGAGTTTATGAGTGTGTTTGAGTATGTGTGAGTGTGTGTGAGAGCATATGTGTGTGTATGTGAGTGTGTGTGTGTGTGTGTGTGTGTGTGTGTGTGTGTGCTCAAAACGGGAAGCCTTAGGTGTCAGCCCTCACTGTCCATCTTTTCTGAGGCAGGACCTCTTGTTGTTCACCCTATACATGAGAGGCTAGCTGACCCACGGGCTGCTGAGAGGTCTTCTGCTTCCCACTGTGTGGTAGGGTGTGCTGCTGCATCTGATTTTATGTCAGTGCTGGGGATCCGAACTCTGATCCTCATGCTTCTGCTTCAAGCACTTTCTCTGTCTGCTGAGCCATCCCTCCAGCCCAGAAAAAGACATGCCTTGACCCCCTTGTGCTACCCTTATGACCCAAGGGTTTATATATACTTCTAAAAAATAAAAGCAATCTTAGCCGGTCAGTGGTGGCATGTGCCTTTAATCCCAGCACTCGGGAGGCAGAGGCAGGAGGATCTCTATGAGTTTGAGGCCAGCCTGGTCTACAGAGGGAGTTCCAGGACAGGCGCCAAAGCTACACAGAGAAACCCTGTCTCGAAAAAATAAAAAACAAAACAAAACAAAAAATCTCATAGCATGTATTGTCACCTGATAATAACATAAGAGTCATCAAAAGGATATGAAAAAATGTTTCAGAATGATACTACCAAAATAAGACACTCTTCAAAAGCACAGTGGGTAGTGTCTTTTCAACCTCTCACTTCCCTGATGATTTCTTGTTGGAAACATTTCATAGCAGAGTGATGTTATCTCCTTTTAACATTATCTAACCCAGTTGTTTATTCTTCTTTCTTTTCTTTTTGGTTGGCTTTTTAAGACAGGATCTCATGTCCACCCACCCATCCACTCTGAATCCTCTCTTCTCACTGTCATTGGTTTTTTTCATTCTGACAATATGCTATTTAGTTATTATCATGAATTAATGAGCTGAAACCCATAGTTTGGAAATAATATACTAGACAACAGAATAAAAAAATAAAGCTTTCTGAGCTGGGTGGTGGTGGCACATGCCTTTAATCCCAGCACGTGGGAGGCAGAGGCAGGAGGATCTTGTGAGTTCGAGGCCAGCCTGGTCTACAAAGCAAGTTCCAGGATTGCTAGGGTTGTTACACAGAGAAACCTGTCTCAAACAACCAAAATAAATAAATAAATAAATAAATAAATAAATAAATAAATAAATAAACAAAGGAAGGGAGGAAGGAAGGAATTAAGCTTTCTGTATATTTATCAGTTTTTCGTTTCTTTACAAATCTCATGTAGTCTAGCTGGCCGTCACCTTGCTATGTAGCCAAGGCTGGCCTTGAACTCCTAGATTATCCTGCTTTCTACCTCTCAAGTGATTATAGGCCTTGCCATCATGCTCAGCTTTATCTCTTCCCCTTTAAAAAAAAAATAGTGCTGAAAAGAACGGCCAATGCACATCTGTTTAAGCACCTTTTTAAATGCCAGAGTAAAACAATCTACTGAGAACAATTCTATATTGAGCTCAAGTGTGCAGATAAATAAAAGACTAGCTAAGGTCTGATTTCTGGGCCCTCGGCACTCATGTATATTAATCTTGAGATGTCATTTTTCATTTCTGATCTAGTCTATCCCCTGTTTCCAGTTCTGAATTTCATGCTCTGCCATGTCATATTCATTTTCTGGGATCTGTGTCTTGTTTTCCGCGCCAGTTCCTGCTGATAAATTGTGGCTTTGTGTGTGCAGTCAGAGCAGCGCATTCCAAAAGGAGTCAGGAGGAATGGCGAGGCTTTCCACATAGCTGACTTTGTTTTGACAGTGATGGTATCTGGCAGAGTGGGAACTGATTACAGCCCAGCACCCAGTGCCATGGTGCACACCAACTATTCACAACTGGTGGGGGAGGGAGTCACACACGAACCTGAGTCGAAGGGCCGAGAAGCTGGTCAAGCCGAGGACAGATAACATGTAGTCATGCAAGGACGGAGGTTTCAGGTCATGCGAAAAATCAAGTATTTGAAATATTGGCTGAGGCACAATAACTCTGTGGTCTAATTTTATCCTTCTCTTTCAACTCTTCCAGGACAGAGAGAAGCTAGAATTACCACTCAGGGCAGACAGCAGGCCAGGCTCCAAATCCGAGTGTGCAAGATGCAGAGAAGTGGACCTATTCCTTCGGATGCCACAGAGGTACCAAATATTGTCATAGTTACGGAAACCGAAGAGAAACACCACCATCCTTATCATGGCCGCAATCAAGCGGACTGGGACTTTCTCTGGGGGTACATACAATCAAGTCCCAGCCTTTCACATTCCCTGTCACACAGATGGGGAGGAAGGCGAGGCCAGACACAGGCTCATGGGCCTCCCCATCCACTTCCTCTCCTACTCTGTGCCTCCTGTGTTTCCCATGTGGCAGCCATCACCAGGCTCCCTGCTCCCCTGACTTCTTATGGGGTTCAGTTCTGGCAAGAGATTGGGAGTTGGCATGTTTCTTGTCCCCTGTGCCCCGCTCCCATCTCCACACGTCCCTGTTGGCTGACCTTACGTTCTCGGTGGCTCTGACTTCTTAGGGAGACTCTACCTCCATGACTCTGAGGCTCCCGACACACCTCTTCCTCCCTGTCCCCCAGGTGGGTTCCTTAATTAGGGCCCCACACCTTTGCCAACAGTCTCTGCCTTTGGCCTTTCCCTCCTAACTCCCAAACACTTTGGAGTTAACCATCTGTGATGGTTAATCTCCATTGTTAACTTGACTGGATTTAGAATTAGGAGACTGAGATGCAGCTCTGGGTGTGCTAGTGAGGGTGTGTCTAGGAAGGACTAAGAGACAGGGAGAGGTCCTCCTTGAATGTGGGTAGCACCATCTTATCGGCTGGTGGCCCGGAAAGAATAAAAAAACGGGAAAAGGGAAAATCTAGCTGAGCCACAGCATCCTATCTTTCTGCTTCTTGGCTCACTGGAATGTGATCTACTCTGTTCACTGGAACATGAACTACTCCATTCACTGGAATGTGACCTACTCTGTTCACTGGAACATGAACTACTCCATTCACTGGAATGTGATCTACTCTGTTCACTGGAACATGAACTACTCCATTCACTGGAATGTGAACTACTTCATTTGGCCACACCTTCCCTTTAGGAAAGGATTGAATCCTCTGAAACTGTAAGCCAAGATCAATTCCTTCCTCTAATTGTAGCTGTTGTTTGAGCAGGGTCTCATGTAGGTCAACCTGGCCTCAAACTCACCATGTAGTCAAGGGTGATCTAAAACCTCTGACCTCACTACGTCCACCCTCCACGTGCTGGGTTGCAAGTTGTTTTTCTCAGGTGTCACCACAATGATAAAGGTAACTAACACAGAAAACTGGCACTAGACATTGACACTCTGGAAGTGTCTAAGTTGTGATTAAACCTGACCATGTTGTTCCTAGGCCTTTAGAAGGGGTTTGTAGGACAGTGGAGGGGAAGATGAATAGGAATCTCACTTACACAACTTAAGTAAAACATAGCTCTCTGAACAGACGAAGAGAGGTTTCTTCTGTATCCCAGAATCTAATCAATATGTGTACGTATAATTTAGCTACTATTTGGCTTAAAAGGGCTTATTGGGAAATGTTATCATTTATACTATTTTCTACAGAGAAAATATTTTACTGTTTAAAATAACCCTGGACTATTAAATTATAACCTGTTTTTATGTTCAGGAAAAAAAGTGGGTTTGTAGGAAGAATTTGGAAGTGTTTGGTGATGTAGGTTAGGACGTTCTAGAGTTCTATCTACAGAACTCATGGGAAATTCTGGCGGGAACACAGAAGTGGAGAGTCATGATAGAAATGTGGACAATGAATGAAGTCTCTGCTCGTGAGGTTTCAGGAGAGGATGAGAGCTATGTTGGAAATTCGACTAGAGGTCATTTGTATCACATTCTGTCAAAGAACTGGTCTACATTTGGCCCATGAGAAACCATGGGAAGCTAAGGTGATGGATTAATTAATGTGGTGGGGGAAATGTCAAGACAGCATAGGATTGAGGCTGTGAATTGGCTAGTCTGGGCTGCATTTAGCCAGAGTCATAGTGAGAACCAGGAGCAAAGAACAGAGCAAGAAAAGAAAAGGTGTGTTGAAAGTGGTCAATAAAGAGAGTATGATTAATGGATTAGTAACGTTGTAGAGAAACCAAGGGCCACCTAGAAGGTTAAGTGTGTCAAAGCATGTGATGTGCAAGCCCGAAGACCTGAGTTCAGAACCCATGATGGAAAGCTGTCCTCTGACTTCCATATGTATACCATGAGACAGACAGACAGACAGACAGACAGACAGACAGACACACACACACACACACACACACACACACACACACACACACACACTAATTAAGAGGCTGGAGAGATGGCTTAGGAGGTAAGAGCACTTGTTCTTGAAGAGAACCAGTGTTTGGTTTTCAGCACCCCCACGGTGGCTCTAACCATCTGTAACTCCGGTTTCAGACACCCCATATCCTCTTCTAAATTCCAAGGGCACACACATGCACGTGGTGCACACACATACATGCAGGCAAAACACTGTTACACATAAAATAAAATAAAAACAAATCTTAAAATTTATCTTTTTATTTGAAAATGAACAAGATAAAAAATGTAAAGAAAAGCAAACACCTTTGGCTGGGCCAACAGGAACAATGCCTACATGGGCATTTCAGGACTTGGCCAGATCATTTGCAGGCTGCAGGGTCTAAAACCGTCAACTCATTTGAAATTTTCCCCCTGAGAAGACATAACTACCAGGATACTTTGCTTGCACATATCCATCTGGGGAACTATTCTCCTGGGTTCAACTACCCGGGCACTCTCTGGGCTGCTGCAGCTGTGGTCCAAAGGGGTCCACATACCGCTCAACAGCTGGCAAACCTCGCTGCTGTCCGAATGTTACTGGCTTTTGCAGGCATACGATATGCAGAGTCATGGGGTCAAGGAGGGAGGTTGCCACCAAGATTTCTGAGGGAGGCCTGGAAGTTAAGACTATCTTGCACGGGGTCTCAGTCTCTGTGACAAGCCCCGCAGAGGATGACGTACTAAGCCTTGAGGGCAAAGCTTGGGTTTCAGTGGCAATCCCGGGTGCTGGAGATGCCAGGAAGACCGGATGTTTGTTTGGGGGAACATTAAGGGCAATAAATGGAGCCATCCCAAGAAAGAAGCCATGTGAACTGCCAATGGCAAGGCCGTGAAGACACAGCTATGCCAGGACATTGAAGTTCATCAGGACACCACATGACTTGAACGCCAGACATAAGGCTATAGGATTTAATGTTTGCCCTGCTAAGTTTCAGTCTTGCCTCAATCCCACCCCTCCTTACTGTGCCCCATCCCTCTCTTTTGGAATAGGAATGTTTACTTTGTGCCACGTATTTGGGAGGTATGTAACTTTTTTTTTTTTAATAGGAGTTCAACAGCCAAGAGACTATGGACCTAGATGTTTGAACAGATGTTGTAACTATTAAGACTTTGAGGCTCTTGGACATGGACTGGATAAGTTTTTGCATTTTGAGAGTTATGGGTCTGTTAGAGGCCACTGGTACAACGGTATGGTTTGGATATTAAGTGAGACCTTGGTTATTAACTACTGACTCTATTTTGGGAGGTGGTGGAAATTGATGGGGTGCTCTTGGAAAGTAGGTCAGTGAGGAAGGTTGTTGGGAATATATTATCCATATCCCTGTCCTGTCATGCTCTGTTTCTTTCCCCCGTGATGTGAGTAGCTTTCCTCTAACACCCCCACCCCCACCCCACCCCCACGTGACTCATCTTCATCTGTAGAACAAGCAGATGTGAAGAAAGAGCTGTACTTCCTCATCTTCCCGTCAGGCTGGGAACAAAGAATTCAGCAATGACGACGCTCGAAGGATATTGGCAGAGAAACTCCACCCCAGCTCCATACACATCCTCGCTTTAAAGAGTGAGAATAAATAGGTGCCTTAGTTAAGATTTCCATTGCTGTGATAAACACCATCACCAACAACACTTGGGAAGAAGGGGTTTATTTCATGTTACAACTCTCAGGTCACCGTCCATCGTATGGGAACTCAGGGCAGGAACCTGGAACTTGCAGAAGCCTTGAAGGAGTGCTGCTCACTGGCTTGCTCTCTCCATGGCTTGCTCAGCCAGCTTTCTTATACATGCAGGGACTACCCGCCCAGGGGTGGCACTGGCCACAGTGGGCTGGATCCTTATATGTGAGTCATTCACCAAGAAAATACTCTGTAGGCTCACCTACAGGTCACTCTGATGGGGACATTTTCTCAGTGGAGGTTCCCTCTTCTCTGGTGGTTCTGGCTTGTGTGTCAGGCTGGCAAGGGGTCAGTTGTTCTGGTTAGTTTTTTGTTGACTTGACAATTGCTGGACTCATCAGGGAAGAGGAACCTCACTTGAGAAAATGTCTCCATCAGATCGTCTGTAGCATTTTCTTTCCCTACTACCTCTACCAGGCTTTCTTTCTTCCTTTCTTTCTTTCTTTTTCTTTCTTTCTTTCTTTCTTTCTTTCTTTCTTTCTTTCTTTCTTTCTTTCTTTCTTTCTTTCTTTCTTTCTTTCTTTCTTTCCTTCCTTCCTTCCTTCCTTCCTTCTCTCTCTCTCTCTCTCTCTCTCTCTCTCTCTCTCTCTCCCCCTTCCTTCCTTCCTTCCTTCCTTTCTTTTTTTTCTTTCTTTCTCTCTCTCTCTTTCTTCTTTGTTTTTTTCTTTTTTATTATTAAGAAATTTTCTGTTCATTTTACATACCAACCACAGATTCCCCCTCTCCTCCCTCCTCCCATCCCCCAGCCTTGCCCCTGAATCCACCCCTCATTCCCACTTCCTCCAAGGCGAGGTCTCCCATGGGGAGTCAGCAGAGCCTGGTACATTCAGCTGAGGCAGGTCTAAGCTACTCCTCCCTGCACCAAGGCTGTGTAAGGTGTCCCACCATAGGCACTGGGCTCCAAAAAGCCCACCCATGCACCAGGGACGGATCCTGATCTCACTGCTAGGGGCCCCTTAAGCAGGTCAAGCTAAACAACTGTCTCGCCTATGCAGAGGGCCTAGTCCAGTCTCACAGAGGCTCCACAGCTATTGGTCCACAGTTCATGAGTTCCCACTAGTTTGGATTGGTTGTCTCTGTAGGTTTCTCCATCATGATCTTGATGCCCCTTGCTCATAGAATCCCTCTTCTCTCTCATTGCCTGGACTCCTGGAGCTCAGCCTGGTGCTTGGCTGTGGATCTCTGCATCTGCTTCCACCAGTTACTGGATGGAGGCTCTATGATGACAGTTAGGATAATCACCAATCTGATTACAGGAGTAGGTGAGTTCAGGCACCCTCTCCACTATTGCTAGTAGTCTCAGGTGGGGTCATCCTTGTGGATTCCCCTACCAGGCATTTTCTTGATTAATGATTGATGTCGAAGAGCCCAGCACACTCTGAGTGATGCCACCCCACGGTAGGTGGTCCTGAGTGATATAAGAAAGCAGGTGCTGGCGCACGCCTTTAATCCCAGCACGCGTGAGGCAGAGCCAGGCGGATCTCTGTGAGTTCAAGGCCAGCCTGGTCTACAGAGCGAGATCCAGGACAGGCACCAAAACTACACAGAGAAACCCTGTCTTGAAAAAATAAAAAAAAAAAACAACAACAACAATAAAAAAGAAAGCAGGCTGAGTAAGTCAGGGAAACAAGAAGCAGCATTCTCCGTGGTTTCTACTTCAGTATAGTACCAGCCTCTAGACTTCTGCCTTGGCTTCCCCAATGCCCAACAATGTAAGCTGTAAATCAAATACCCCTTTCCTCCCTCGGGTGCTTTTGCTCCTGGTGTTTCATCACAGCAATGGGAGCCTAGCTAAGGCAGTGAGCTCTTGTGAGATGAAGGAGAGTGAGCATCCACTAGAACTAAATTAACCCTGGATAATGAAGAAATGTAGTGACTTTTCACATAAATCCCATTCCCCAAATATCGTCGTTTGGGTTTAATAGTCCCCAGACAGCTTCCAGCCCTCCTTTCTCTCCCCTTCTCCTACCAAGCTGGCAGCCCCAATTCTCCTTCTGCAGCATGCCCCGTCCATCTTCCCTCCTGTCCTCTTCCCTTCCTCCTCACATGTCACCCGACTCCTGAAACAGCAGGCTTCTTCCCTGGACAGTGCCCGTCCACTGTGCTAGACCATTTCTTTACAGCGCTGTCTGCCCGTCTTCCATCCCTCAGGGGACAGAGTATAACTCTGACCCCGGCCCTGGCCCTGCCATGGCTGGGATCCCAACGCCGGGGCTCCGTGCTTTCTCAGAGCCAAGCTGCTGGTGAGGAATGACATTTTCTTTGGATTTGCAACGTCCAAAGAAGTCTGTTATCACCTTTATTGTTCTGGAGGGACAATAATTTAGGAGCACTATTTACATGTTTTTGATAACAACAACAATAATAGCAAGGTCAGCGATGATAACCCAGTTTTTTTTTCCATTGTAGATACTTCCAGCCATTCACCCTATCAACCCCTGAAAATAGTCTTTGCTCTCTCAACTCTTCCCTTCTGGGACATGACCTGGGTTTCTGTGTCTAATCTCCAAGATCCTGGGGTGGTACATCACACAGACATTTTTTTTTTTCCCTAATTACTTCAGGCTATGGGAGACTTTTCTGCCAAGACAATGACATTTGTGTTCTTTCCCACCCTCCTGGAGGAAGAAACATTTCAGGGGCCACCACACCTAAACATCCTGGGTGTGTCCAGAAAAATCTCAGCATTGACGGGAGACAGGGGCAAAAAATAACTGCAGCTGAGCCCTGAATTACTCAAGGCAGGTTTTGACACTAGAGTAGCCTACGTGGTCTTGGTCTTCTGAAGTATAAAGTCTTTAATGAGATGATGTTGCTGTGGATGGTGCACCAGTGATGAGTGATTGTGTGATGGATGGAAATATGGCTATTGTAGTATATGGACCTCATTCACCGTGTGGTGCAATGGAAAGCCAGCTCTCCAGAGCCAGCTCAGGGGCCTAGCCTGGGCCTCTGTGATGCTTCATCTTCACTGTGAATTTGAACTGCCTAGGAGACACACTTCTGGGTATGTCTGTAATAGTGTTTGGAGAGAGGCTTAAGTGAGAAGGGAAGACCTACCCTGAATGTAGGTGACAACATCCATCCCATGAGCTAGGGATCTATCTCAAACTAAATACAAAGGGAAAAAGAAGAAAACTAGTTGAGTACCAGCATACCATACTCTTTTTTTAAAATTTATTTACTTTTGGAGCTGAAGACCAAACCCAGGGCTAAACCCCCAACCCCCAGCATCCCTTACTCTATACTTGCTGATCCATCAATAGCTTCATGATCCCATCACCATGATTCTGCCATGTCTTCCCCATCATGATGAACTTAAATTATGAGCCTGCTGCAAACCACAAAAATATATGAAGTAGGATTTCAGTTGATCATGATAAGCTATACTTGTAAGAAGCCAAGGGCCTTCCAGAGGTCAAGCTGAGTCTCAAGGAGTCTTGGTGATATTTGGCTTTTGATTATTAGCAATTTCCTACTATGAATTTCTCATGTACTATTGTAGCTTTTCCACCATTCATTGGGCACCATTTCCCCTCTACTAATGGAATATTCAGATAACCTTCTGTGCTGACAGCTATGCTCAGCCAGAACCCCAGTTTAAGCCTCCCTGTAATTATCATCATTGGCATCCAGCCAAGACCATCCCCAGACGGATGAAAGTATCTTATCAGAGATACCTCTGTATTCTCTGAGAATAGAATTAAGCATCCAGACTACCTCTTTGAGAAGGCCTGGCAGATATGCTAATTAAGCTTAACTTTCTCCCTTACTAAATTCTTACCTCTACTTTTAGATCTACGTTTAACTATTAACTTAGAACTAAAGGGTTCCAACTTACAGGTACATCTAGCTGTGACAGAAGTTGCCTAGCAATAGAGCACACTTGCCAGAAACAGCAGGAGCAGAGATAGCTTGGAGAGTTAAGGGTCAAAGGGGGGGGGAGGCAACTTTATTTTCAGAGAAGGGCTAGACAGAGAAGAGAAAAGAGAATGGAAGAACTAGATGGGTAAGAACTGGAGAGGAACGTATCGAGATGGGGAAGAACTAGATTGAAGGGCTAGAAGAGAGTACTAGAGGAACAAGATGGAAGATGAGGAAGAGCCAGATGGGGATGAACAAGGTGAGAAAGAAGGAGATGGGAGAGGAGCTGAGATGGGAAAGAACTAGACGGATGAGAACCTAGATGGGGTGGAACTAAGATGAGAGAATTAAGATAGTCTTAGAGGGAACAGCAGAAAGATGTAGAGAGAATCAGGCAAGAAAGGAGCTAGGCGTGAGAGCAGAATAGAAGCTGTGTAGAGAGAGAACTGACTCAGAAGAATAAAGTATATGGACTAGGGGGTTTCTTGAACATAGATTCATTTAATATCTTCAAAGATTAGATTATCAGCTGGTTGTAGATTCTTCCCAGGCCCTGGGAAAGGGCTATCAAGGGGCAGGACCCCCATAGTCCCCTTACAAGAAATGGAAAACAACCCTGAAAGAGCCTGTTCAATGGAGAAGATTCCAGCTGTCTCCTGGAATATGAACTTTGGCTACTTCTGTTCTTACCCACAGGCATTTGGACTAACTCACTTTAGTTGCAGGACAAGTCCATCATCCCCAGACATTTGAGTTGCATGTCAAGAGGTTATTGGAGTCTCCTCTGGTGGACATTTCCTTTCTGTTGGTCACCCACCTGGGTCCTTAATGTAGAGGATCCCATCTTTCCCACATTTCTCACAACACCAGTCCAAAGCTACCAAACCCCGTCTCCTGAGCTGCAGCTTGTGAGACCATAAATAAAATCCCGTTTCCTTTTCCTTTTTGAACTTGGATTGATCACTTTTTCAATTATTGTACTTTAAAAAAAGTATTTATTTTTTTTTTGCATTTGTGTATGTGTGCATATGTTAATGTGTACTATGTGCATGCAGGTGCCCCAGGGGTTAGAAGAGGGTATCAGATCCCCCGGAACTGGAGTTACAGGTGGTTGTGAGCCAGCTGATGTAGATGCTGAGAACTGAACACAAGTCGCCTTCAAGAGCAGTAAGTGCTCTTCTGTGCTGATCCGTCTCTCTAGTCCCTCAATTATTATGCACTTTTAAAATTATATATCCATGCATTTCTCTCCCTGCTAGAACAGCAAAGCCCCAGTAACAAGAGTCTTGTCTATTTTTCTCATCACTCTTTCCAGGAAACTAAACACCGCTCCACCACTGTGTGTTAAATGAGTAGACGAATAGAAAAAGGAAGATACAAACTATTTTTAAAATAGGGTTTGTTTTCCAACCTGTGTCTAATACAATGGCTCCCACCAAGAAGAGTGGTTAAAAAGAGCCACCGTTCAGTGGGGTGGTGGTACCGGAAAACACCAACATTCACAAGTGTGGCCATCCGGGGGGCTTCAAGACACACGCCTGAGAGATCAAAGTCATTGGGAAACTTGCCGTGAGAGAGACAGGGGCTCAGACACGAGTCTTGATCCCAGGCTTGACAAGGCTGTCTATACCGAAAAAGGGCTGTCTCGTACCCCATCTGTGATGCGTGGTTGTCCAGGAAGCGCAGAGATGAGTCACCAGGATGTCCTCTACTTCAGCCGCTACACCTTCCCTTCCACATTTGAAAATCTAATCGTTTCTGGATGTGGCTGATGGCGCAGGCTGTTTAGTGCGGATGAGTACTGACCACTGAGTATCAGAGAGAGTTGTAAGGCTGTAACCCCAAAAACCAACCAACCAGACAAGCAGGAAGGAAGGAAGGAAGGAAGGAAGGAAGGAAGGAAGGAAGGAAGGAAGGAAGGAAGGAAGGAAGGAAGGAAGGAAGGAAGGAAGGAGAGAAGGAAGGAAGGAGAGAAGGAAGGAAATCAGGTTCCATGCTGTGATCTGACCATATGTACCTTGTCCATATGCAAGAAAAGCTGTGTACCTGCGGTCCCCAGACACTGCCAGAGAGAAAGGTTCTGTAGAAGACCTAGACACCCAAGACATTTTGATGTGACACCTGACCTACAGATTTACAAAACAGGTGTACAAATCAAACATTCACTGATAACAAACCACAAATAATTTATCTAAAATCTATTCTTTGATGTAGCTATGATTTTACCATTGACTGAGGACAACATAGATTTGCATATTCATGAGCTGCATGTGTTTGTTTACTTTCTACAGAATTAAATCCAGGCTGAATGCAAGACACACAGAATCCTCAACTTTTCCTGGGGATGGTGTTTTATTTTTGTAGTTGTCGATATTGAGACATCCATTTTGCATAAATATGGAGTCCACATTGGCAAATGTATGTTTAGGTCATTGTAGGAAATTCTAGAAACTCTGCCCTGTTCCCTAGCCAAAATTCATTTAATCCTCTTTGTTTAGGACCTCAGTCAGTGACTCAAATAGCAATTTTTTTTTTGGTTTTTCGAGACAGGGTTTCTCTGTGTAGTTTTTGTGCCTGTCCTGGAACTCACTCTGTAGCCCAGGCTGGCCTCAAACTCACAGAGATCCGCCTGGCTCTGCCTCCCGGGTGCTGGGGTTAAAGGCGTGCGCCACCAACGCCGCCGCCACCGCCGCCGCCGCCGCCGCCACCACCACCCGGCCCTCAAATAACAACATTTATGACTAGTTTTTAAAGACAGTTCCTCTATGTAGCCCAGGCTATACTGGAGTTTGCTATGTAAACCAACCCAGCCTTCGACTCACAGAGACCCACCTGCCTCCGCTTCTGGAGTGCCGGGAATAACAAGTGAGTAACACATCCAGGACTCAGATGACATTTTAAAATCAGACATACTGAACCCCTGACTTCATACAGATATACTGAGTTTATTGCCCTAGTTAGGATTCTGCTGCAATAATAAATACCATGAGTTTACTTCAACTTATAGCTTCCAGTCCATCATGAAGGGAGGTTTGAACAGACACTCAAGGCAAGCACCTGGTAGCGGGAACTGAGGCAGAGGCCACAGAGCAGCTCTGCTCACTGGTTGGTCCCTTGTGTTGTGCTCAGCCTGCTTTCTTACACAACCCAGGACCAACTGGCCGGAGGTGGCCCTTCCCACAGTGAGCCGGGCCTTCCACATCAATCATTAATCAAGAAAATAACCACACAGCCTCGCCTGCGGGTCGGGCTGATGGGAGAAATTCCTCAGTTGCGGTCTCCTCTTCCCCAATCACTCTAGCTTGCGTCAAGCTGGCCAAGTAACCAGCACAGATCTTCTTCCTAACTAAACCATTCTGTTTCACAAAAGGGCCGAAGACGGCGCAGAGCTGAAACATTGCAACTCGAAACACAGGCGTCTCCGAGCCGAGCTAAGAGCTCAGGCAGTGTCTGTTGGTGGACCGCGGGGCTGGTGGCATGGGCAGTACGAAGTGCGCTGCCTGTGTGCTCAGAACCAGGGCCACGGAAGCTGTGGGCTAGCTGTTCACCTCAGCCAGGGGGCAGCTTCTACACTTACAGCTCACTTGACTTTGCTCCGTAGCCACTGTCACCTGAGAGGTGACCCGATAAGGGGGACCAGCTCATCATCTTTCCGATCACCAAATTAACTCTCCTTGCTTGAGTCTAGGGCCACCATTACCTCCTGATGGTCATGTGGCTTCCGTGGCCTTCTATTTCAGTCTCCTCTGCGTGAGTCAGCTTTCAGAGACCCATTAACTTTGAGGCACTCGCGGGATCAAATTCCTGAACCTTCCAGGTTAGACTCTGGACATGGGCACTTCTACACCAAGCTGTTGTGTAACGACAATCCTCAGAGCGGATGGATAAGCTGGTCCTTTCCAGGCACCTCAGGGTGTCTTCAAGACTTGATGTTCTTCTAGACACAGCAGTGTCACTCAAAGGAGAGAGCTGAACAACTATGCAAGGCCATCTGTATAAAGGCATTCACCACAGCCGTTTGAATCTTCTCCTTTTTACTTGGAGGCCGTGGCGGTGGTAATTTTACCTCACAGGCTGTCCCCAGAATTTGGGTGAATTCCAGAGTCTCTCCATCTCCAACTCAGGCAGCACCAGTGGGAACGGAATCTCTTCCGAGAACGGGAAGGGGAAGGGTCACGGATGGTATCCCAGTTGCTTGGGGAGTGGGCCAAGCACAGGCGTGAGTGAAGCCTTGGCTTTGGCAGGGGCCAAATGACTAGACAGCCGTGTCTCGGGGCACAAGTGAGGTCCAGGCTACAGAAGAGCAGGCTGCCTGGGTGACTAACCCTGGACTTGGGGGCTGGTCCTATTATGTCCTGCTCTTGTCGAGGGTAGAACTGTAAAGGCAAGCTTGCAAGCAGACTTGGAAATCACACAAGGTCAGGAGAGGAGCCACACAGGGACACATGCTTGCAGCCGTACTCTGGGGGTATGGCAGCTAGCCCTCCATTTGTTTCTCTTTTCTAGAGGGGAAGACGGACCTTCCCACCACTCATTCATTCTCCAGGGTGTCCCAACGCCAGTCACCTTCTGAACTACCCGGGAGGAGACAAGCTACCATTATGAGTTTCCAAGGATAACTCATCCTGCCTGCCAAAGATCATCAAGGAGATGTTCTTTATAACGAAGGGGAAAAAAACAGGAACAACCTGGTCCATTCGTCATAGCCCTGCTGATATTAAGGTTTAGTCAGACAATGGGACAATGTGTAGCCATTAAACTGGAACCTGCATAGCTTTACAAAGAGTTTTTAGTTAAAAGAAGATGAGGAAACCCCGTTTCTAACCTTGGCCCATGGACGTGTGACTATAAACATATACGTGTGGAGAAGTGATTGAATGAGATTCATGCAATGCTAGCAACAGTTATGCCTGGATGGAGGATCTCTGGTAAACCCTTTCTGGTAAACCCCAAGCTTTACCGTGAGCACGTGTGCTTTTAATCACTTGAAAAGACCACCTTCATCTTGGAGTAATAAACTCCCGTTCCATTTGTCAAATTTGAACAGCAAAATGCTGGAGTGGTGGCCAGTACTGAATCCTAGGGAAACACAGCTGAGAGAGACTGCCTGAGATTAGCAGGGTCAGTGTGCCCTGGGTCAGAAGACTTCAATGGTAGCTCTTCCTATTTCAAGAGTCGATTCTTAAGACGCCAAACGCTATCTCCATATCAAGACTATTTATAAGAATCATTTCCTTCATGATGAGCTGGAACTTCTACTAAGCACTCATGTGTTTAGATGACATCATCCCTAAGATTTATGCGAAATGACTCCTTCCCTTGATGTTATCAGGGGCTTCAGTACTTGAGTTCCTTATAGTGCTTTGTGTTTAAATCATATCTGAAGAAGCAGCCATTTGTCAAAGTTTAATTGTTTCCATTATCGGCCCTCCCCACCCCCGACACCCACCCCCAGGAACTTTCCAGATACTACCAGGCAGGTTTGTTAATGAGTCAAGCCAAGAACATGTGCCTTGCACATTTTAGCTGTGTTGCTTTGAGCAGGTGTGTGCGTGCGTGTGCGTGTGCGTGTGCGTGCGTGCATGCGTGCGTGCGTGCGAGTGTGAGTGTGTGTGTGTGTGTGTGTGTGTGTGTGTGTGTATGAGATTTAATTTCTCTTTAACTGTTAAGGAATTTACTGAGTCAGGCCCTCAGGTGGGGACTTTCTTTAGGGAAATCTCACCTCTGCTTGCAAGACCCTTAACTGACTGAATGATCTGATAAACCCTCGTACTGAAAGTCTGCCAAAGGGGGACTTTATTCCAAAGATAGAGTGTCATCAGAGCAACTTAGACTAAGTAACTAATGAATGGAGCTCCAGTCAATGCACAGAAAACTTCATTCTTACCCTCGGGTGCCTTGGAAATGTGTAATCATTCATCCTTGATGTATATGATTTTTTTCTAAAGGCTGATAGAAGATGTGCTGTTATGTGCCAAGTTTCTTTAGAAATGTCCACATTTTGTGTCTAGAACCAAACCCCTGCTACCCGGAGACAGAGGGAAGGCCACAGAGGTCACGGGTCCATCCACAAACCACAGCCAGAAGCCTCAGGAGAGACCAACCTTGCTGCCACCTTGATCTTGGACATGCCTGCTTCTAAAACTGTGAGAAGATGGGGTTCTGTGCTTAAGTAACAAAACAGAGGAAAGGGAGGGGAGGGGAGGGGAGGGGAGGGAAGAAAAGGGGAGGGGAGGGGAGGGAAGGGAAGGGGAGGGAAGGGGAGGGAAAAGAAGGGGAGGGAAGGGGAGGGAAGGGGGGAGGTTATATTAGCCCAGAAAACAGTGTAGCTAACAGAGATGAGGAAGTGAGGAGAGGTGTGAGGAAGAGCAGAGCATGTCTGATGGACTGGAAAGCTATAACACATGGACAGGTTCCTGAAATGCTATGACCTGCATGTGCCGCCCACAATTCATATGTAGAACTTCTAACCTCCATCTGCGTATGATGGCTCATGCCTGTAATCTGAGCACTTGGGAGCCTGGGGCAGGAACACTGCTGTTAACTCTAGGAATGAGATTCTGACTCAAAAAATGAAGAAGAAGGAAGAGGAGGAAGAAGGAGAAGAGAGGAAAGGGGCGGGGCTGGGAAGGGTGGTTCACTCCAGTCACCTCCGGAGGCAGACGCAGGCCAGGAAGGCTACAGGGTGAAACCCTGTTTCAAAAACACCAATAAAAGAGCTGAAGACATGGCTGAGTGGTTAAAAGGGTGGGTGCACTGTTCTTACAGAAAACCTGAGCTCAGCTCCCAACACCCATGTTGGGTGACTCACTACCACTTGTAATTTCAACGCCCTCTACTGGACTCCATGTGTACTGCACTCACATATGCACATACCCACACTGAGAGACACACATACATATAAAACAAAAAACAACCGAAAGGTAAATTCTAGAATCCAAGGTGATGTTATTAAGAGGGAATGCAGAGCCTTTGAAAGCCCTCCCCTCCACAGCTAGACCCTCTCTATGATGTGAGCACAGTAGGAAGATACCATCATTACACTCTGTGAACCCTGGTGTTCACCAGACACAGAACTGACCTCACTTTGACCTTGGATTTGCAAGCTTTCAGAACTGCAAGAAATAAACTTACAGTTACAGAGCTGCCTAGTTTAAAGGCGTGTGCCACCATACCCAGCACAAAACAGTAACACTTTAAAAACATTTCCTTTATGGGCGGTGGTGGGGCACATCTTTGATCCCCAGTAATCAGGAGGCAGAGGTAGGTGGATCTCTGTGAGTCTGAGCCTAGCCTGGTCTACAGAGTGAGTTCCAGGACAGTCAAGACTACACAGTAAACTCCAGTCTCAAAAAACAACAACCAAAAAAAATTACTTTATATTTCTGTCTGTCTGTCTGTGTATATGTACATGCATATAAGTGCTGCCCATTGTGTCCCTGAAGCTAGACTTACATCTGGTTGTGAGCCACCTGATTTAGGGCTGGAAGCTGAACCCAGGTTCTCTGCAAGTGTACCAAGTACTCTTAGGCCACTGAATCATCTCCAGTCCTGTAAATAATAATCATTTTTTTAAAGCCATATCTAGTGGTATATGCCTATAATCTAGAACTTGGGGCTCAGGCAGGAGAATTGCTATAAATTTCAGGCCAGCCTGGACTAACAGCAAACACTAGTCTGGGCAAGGCTATATAGGAAAATCCTATCTCAAACCAAAACAAGGCAAGAGAAGATAGGTCTAATCACTCTCAACACATAGAATTAACTTTTTTGTTTTGTTGTGTTTTGTTTTGTTTTTTCGAGACAGGGTTTCTCTGTGTAGCTTTGGAGCCTGTCCTGGAACTCACTCTGTAGCCCAGGCTGGCCTCAAACTCACAGAGATCCACCTACCTCTGCCTCCCGAGTGCTGGAATTAAAGGCGTGCGCCACCACCGCCCGGCAGAATCAACATTTTTACAATGGATGAGACAATATAGATAATTTCAAAGATCTTTGCCAGCATTGACCCTTCTGTGGTTAGGGAATTTGGAGATTATAGTAGGCTGTTTTTTAGCTCTGCTTCCAATTATTATTATTTTTTTCTGAGACAGTGTTTGTCTTTGGTTCCCAGGCTAAACTCAAATTTTTTTGAGTGTAGAGACTGCAGGTGTGTTTGAGTGTAGAGACTGCAGGTGTGTTTGAGTGTAGAGACTGCAGGTGTGTGTGTGCAGGTGTGTGTGTGTGCAGGTGTGAGCCACCATACCCCAGCTCCAAACACTCTTCAAACTGTCATCGGGTCTAAACACTGCAGGAAGTACTGAACTTACTGAACTATACAAAGATATTAATCTCCAAAGATTTATTTACTTGATTATTTGTGTATGAGAGCATTGTGCCTGCATGTGTGTTACATGCCCAGTGCCCACAGAAGTCAGAAGAGGGCCTCAGATGTCCTGGAACTGGAGTTGTAGATGGTTGTGAGCTGCCATGTGGGTGCTGGGAATCAAACCCAGATTCTCTGGTAACAAGTGTTCTGAACTGCTACGCAATAATCCAGCCCCAGAATGTGTGTGTGTGTGTGTGTGTGTGTGTGTGTGTGATTGTGTGTGTGTGTGTGATTTGTATTTGGGGGGTGTCTTTTGGGGGGGAGGTTGTTTTTGTTGTTTTGTTTTTTGAGACAGGGTTCTGGAATTTGCTCTGTAGACCAGGCTAGCCTCAAACTAACAGAGATTCTACCGAGTACTGGGATCAAAGCCATGCACCACCACCACCCAACCCAGCTCAGAATGTGTATTTTTAATTTTAAAAATTGTTTGTGTTTGTAGGCGTCATGCATGTGTCTCTTGTAGAGGTCAGAGGTCAGCCCGCTGGAGCCAGCTCTTTAACCCCGCTGTGGGTTCTGAGGATTGATCTTGAGTCATTAGGTTTGGAAGCAGTGCCCTCTCACCAGAACCGAACTGTATTTTCAGTGTACTTCAGCCGGCTGTGAATCCTTCCCATACCGTTCCTCTTGGACGGCCACTTCATCTTGTCTATCCCACAGGGATGGAACACTTCCCTGCTTCCCAAGGTAATCATTTCTTTCTTTTGGAAAGGGAAAATGGCTGACTCTTAAGGGACGGGTAGGATGAGAAGATCTTGAAAGGGACTGACTGGTCAGTTCAGGAGAGGTGTTTCCCGGAGAATGGGAGGAGGTTGGTGCTGGGGAAGCCATGGGAAGGTGAGGCAAGCAGGCTGAGAAACCGTGCTTGTATGTTGTTGCAGCTGGAGAAGAGAGGGAATGATTTCAGCGTGTGTGTGTGTGTGTGTGTGTGTGTGTGTGTGTGTGTGTGTGTGTGTGGTGGAGAGCAAAGTCAGACTCCCAGGAAGCAGGGACTTTCTTGATTTCTTGAGAGGCTTTCTTTTCTTGACTTTGTATGTGCTTCCAATAGCGTGGTGCCTTTGAGTCTTCTTTGTACCTGGCCCAGGGGACCCACTGTTAGCATTTAGACACTACCTGGCTCGTCCCTTGGGGACCTGACAGCATGCACTGGCTAATATTCAGGCAAATACCTAGACTGCCCAGGTCCTGCTGCTGTAGTCTGTGCACATGCGCGGCATGGATGCATAGTCTCCATACACATGCGCTAAATGCCCTTATTAAAGGCAATCTCCTCCCCCTTCTCTCTCTCCTCCCCCCAGGCAGTGTCTCTTCCCCTTTCTGTCTCTTTTCTTCTCTTTCTCTCCTATTCTCCTCTCCTCAGCCCTTATTTCCAGAAGCGCACTCTGCGTCTCTTCTCCTCTTCCTGCCATAAAATCCTGTACATGATGTGTGCGTATGGTGTGTGTCTCTCTCACCCCTGGGCTGCATCCCACCAAGGCCGCTGCCCGCTGTTTTTAACTTATAACACCCACCTCTATCATGAACACTCAAGATGACAGGAGGAGCCAGGATGGTAGTGGCTCATGCCTGTAATCCCTTGTTCTCGGCAGGCTGAGGCAGGAGAATGGCTCATAGCGATGACCACAGTGTCCCCAGGTGAAGAGTCCCTTTCTTCTAGGAAGCTAGTTGTCATCACACCTGAGGGTTAGAAGCCGGGGTTGCTCGCCATATAAAATACGGATGTCTGGTAGAGGTTGCGTCAGCTTCTTGACGCTGACATAACATGCTCCTACAAACCGGGCAGCAGAAACAATTCATTCTTGGTACCTTCTGTAGTTCTGAAACCAGCTATCCAGTCAGCCTCCCTGGGCCCAGATCAAAGTGGCAACGGGATGCAGAGTCCAGGCTCAGGAGGATGATCCATTCCCTGCCCCTTCCGGCTCTGTGGCGGTTGGGAGCCACCATGTGGGTGCTGGGAATTGAACTCAGGACCTCGGGAGGAGCAGTCAGTGCTCTTAACCTCTAAGTCAGCCCCACCATATCCATTGTTAAGGCCAGCATCTTCAGATCTGTTTCCCTCATGTTGCCTTCTCTCTGTGCACCAAATCACCCTTTGCCTCTCTCTTACAGGGATGCATGTGGCTGCATTTAAGGCCTCCTTGTACAATGCAGGATAAACGGTAATCATGCTAGGATGGTGGCTCCCTCCTGTAATGCCAGTCCTTAGAAGGCAGAGGGAGGGGGTGTTGCTGCGACTCTGGGGCTAGCCTGGTCTATCTGGTATTCCAGAATAGCCAGGTGTCTTAGTTACTTGTCTGTTGTCACGACAAAACACCAGGATCAAGGCAACTTACAACAGAGAGCATTTAATTTGGGGTTCACGCTTTCAGGGGGTTAAAGTCTGTGACCATCAGGACAGGGAGCAGGCAGGCAGGCTCTGGAGCAGTAGCTGAGAGTTCACACAAGCATGAGAGAGAGAGAGAGAGAGAAGGAGAGAGACCGGGGATGGAGTGGGCTTTTGAAATTTCAAGGCCCACCCGCAGTGACACACCACCTCCAACAAGGCCACACTTAATCTTTCCCAAGCAATTATACCAACTGGGAACCAAACATTCAAGCATATAATCCCTATGGAGGCCATTTCCATTCAAACCAGCACATCGGGACTATATAGTGAGGCCCTGGCTCCAATAGATAAATAAATAAATAATAAGGTATCTTTAATTACACCTGCATCAAGGAAACATGTCCTATGCCCCATGGGCCATATACAGCCACGGATAGACATTTTACATGTGGCTCAACTATAAATTATAAACTTACTTTAAAATTGTGAGGGTTTTTTTTTAAATGGGTGATTTGTGTGTGTGTGTGTGTGTGTGTGTGTGTGTGTGTGTGTGTGTGACTTCTTTGCACAGTTCTTCAGTGTGGCTCCATGGAGCACGTGTGGCAGAGGATAACTTAACTTTTGGGGGTTGTTTTTTTTCCTTCTGCCCTGGGTTCCAGGAATTGAACTCGGGTCGCGGGTACACAGCGAGGGCCTTTGCCCTCTGGGCTATCTTGCCGAGCCTGAAAACAGTCTTCGTGAACGGAAAGGCCGAAGCGGACCTGTGTGGTGATGCAGTCCGTCCTGTGAGCAGCAGGGCTTTCCACTTGGACACGCTGGCTCCCAGCTGGAACACCCCTGCAGCCATCCCGCTCACCCACAGGGCCACTGGAAGCCAAACATTTTTCCTTCTCATCACCTCCTCCACTCCCTGCCGGGAGCTTTCCTGCTGTCCCTGCATTCCGGATGGAATGGTGCAGCCGGGACACTGGTGATAGCAGAAGCCAGGACATGAACGCCGGGCAAGCCAGTGGACACACTGTGAAAGAGTTGGTAAACACACGCGGGAGACTGGGGCGGACACACAGGTCCAGACCTGCCTCGCTAGGCAGGAAACGTTGCCTAAAACGTCCGCTCTTCTTCCGCGCATGGCGAGAGGGCAGGAGCCACCTTAGGCAGCTGTGACCCTGTGCTAAATGGAGCCGTGCCGCTGAGACAGGTCACCTCAGGACGTTGAGGTCACTGCAGAAACCAAGGGACTTGTAATTCAGGGGAACAAGGGCCTTGGTTTCTATGGGGCAGCTCCTGCTCTTCTTGCACAGCGCAACCTGGACAAGCCTCAACCTTCCTAGCCCTGGTTGCTTTCTTTGTCTGTGGGGTGTAAAGCTTGTCTGTCAGCAGCGGGGATATTAGCTGGGTAGAGAGCTCCATGCTGAAGAGTTACTGTCGGCGATCTCTGTGCTGGGGAAGCCAGGATTCTTGACTTCACTACAGAAAAGAATTTTAGGATGACAGATATTCATGTATATACGTATTGTAACAGAATTTAATATTAAGAATAAATATTTTTTAAAATTGTGTGTGTGTGCTAAGCATATGCTCATGTGTGTGTGTGTGTGTGTGTGTGTGTAGTATTTATATGCTCATGTGTGTGGTAAGTATATGCTTGTGTGTATATATGGTATATATATGCTCGTGTGTGTGTGTGTGTGTGTGTGTGTGTGTGTGTGTGTGTGAGATGTGCATGCCCCAGAGTGTGTGTGTGTATGTGCTATGTATACAAAGTGGGGGGAAAAAAAAAAATAAAAATAAAAAACAAAGTGGGGGGTTTGGCAACAGATGTGTAAACTGAGGACGTGACTCCGCTACGGTATGATTGAAAAGGGTTTTATTGTAGATGTGAGGGAGAGGACAGCCAGAGGCATCTGGAGGAGTCCAGAGCAGGGAGGGAAAGTGTAGACTAAACATGGCCAGCAGACGAGGGGCCATGAGAGGGGGGGGGGGCGAGAAGAGAAGAGAAGACAGGAAAAGAAGAGAGAGCGAGTGAAAGGGAGAGCCAAAAGGAGAGGCTGGGAGGTGGGGAGCCCATGAGCTGGAGAAGGTTTAGGGTAGGGTTTGGGGCTGAGAGGAGCCACAGGTACCAAGTAAGCCTTGGCACGCTAAGACGTTAAGAGGCACAATCATTCGCCATTTGTCCTGAGTTTCTTTTGGATCTGACAATGTGTGCATGCTGGTGTGTGTGTGTGTGTGTGTGTGTGTGTGTGTGTGTGTGTGTGTGTGTGCACGCGCTCACGGGCAGGCGCAGGTGGAAGCCAGAAGTCAGTGTTAGGTGTTTTCCTTAACTGTTCTCCATCTCTTTTTGGAGACAGCTTCTCTCGCTGAACCTGGAGCTCATCATCCCAACAAGGTGAGCCTTGTGGCCAAGAGACTCTACAGACCCACTTGTCTGTGCCCTCTGGTGCTGGAGGTACAGGTGTGTGCCTCTGTGTCAGGCCTTTCCTTGGTTCTGAGGATCTGAACTCAGGTCCTTCATGTATACATGGGAGCACTTACTGATTGAGTTGGATCCCCAGCCCTGGAGAGATTTTTTTTTTTTTCAAGATAGATTTTCTATGTATAGCCCTGGCTATCCTGAAACTTGGTCTGTTGACCAGGCTGGCCTAGAACTCAGCAATCTGCCTGCCTCTGCCTCTCCAGTGCTATGATTAAAGACATGCACTCTCACGCCTGGCCAGAAAGAGAATTTTCTTTTTTCTTTTTCTTTTTTTTTTTTTTTTTTTTTTTTTTTTGGTTTTTCGAGACAGGGTTTCTCTGTGTAGCTTTGCGCCTACTCACTTTGTAGACCAGACTGGCCTTGAACTCACAGAGATCCGCCTGGCTCTGCCTCCCGAGTGCTGGGATTAAAGGCATGCACCACCACCGCCCAGCGAGGTTAATAGAAAGGTACTCAGGGCAAGAAGACGATAGACCCAAGAGCATGGAGACGGGCCTCCCAGGACCATCACAAGCTCAGTAGCTTCACAGTAGTTGTACATACAAACTTGGTGGCTCCTGAAATTACACCTTTAAAGTTTGCTGAGAGGCTGGAGAGATGGCTCAGGAGTACGTGCTGCTCTGGAAGAGGATCCAGGTTCGATTCCCAGGACCCACGTCAGGCAACTCCCAACCACCTGTCACTGGGGTCTCTGACACCCTCTGGCCTCCTTGAACACCTGCCTGCATGTGCTACAGAAACTCACTCAGCCTTACAGACATGGACATTACTTGAAAATTAATTCCGACCAGATATGGCGGTCTTTAATCCCAGCACTTGGGAGGCTGAGCTGGAGAATCTCTGTAAATTTAAGGCCAGCCAGATCTGTATACTCAGCTCCCTGCCAGTCAAGGCTACAAAGTGAGACTCTGTCTCAAAGAAACAAGGAAAAAAAAAAAAAGAATTTGAGCTGAGTGTGGTGGGCATATGCCTATAATCTCAACAATCAGGAGTTAGAGACAGACAGAGCACTGTGAGTTCAAAGTCAGCCTGGTCTAAGTAATGAGTTCAGACCAGTCAGGGCTACATAATGAGATTATTGTGAGACAAAATTAACAAACAAGATGGCTAAGAATTTTATAAATTAATTATCAACTCCTCAAAGGAGCAGGCATCAGGACCACAGATTCTTATTTCCTGAGAATCTTTTCTTGTTTTTTTGTTTTTTTGTTTTTTTTTTTTTTGTTTTTCCGAGACAGGATTTCTCTGTGTAGCTTTGCGCCTTTCCTGGAGCTCACTTGGTAGCCCAGGCTGGCCTCGAACTCACAGAGATCCGCCTGGCTCTGCCTCCCGAGTGCTGGGATTAAAGGCGTGAGCCACCAACGCCCGGCTAAAAACCCAAATTTTTTTTTTTTGTTTTTGTTTTTGTTTTTTCAAGACAGGGTTTCTCTGTGTAGCTTTGTGCCTTTCCTGGGACTCACTTGGTAGCCCAGGCTGGCCTCGAACTCACAGAGATCTGCCTGCCTCTGCCTCCCGAGTGCTGGGATTAAAGGCGTGCGCCACTACCGCCCGGCTCCCCTGAGAATCTTTTCTTTTTCTTTTTTTTTTTCTTTCTTTTTTTTTTTTTTTTTTTGAGATGGGGGTCTTTCTATGTATCCCTGGCTGTCCTGGAACTCGCTCTGTAGACAGGCACAGAGATCGGCCTGCCTCTGTCTCCCGAGTGCTGGGATTAAAGGTGGGGGCCACCATTGCCAGGCCAGAGAGTTCTTAATTCTTAACTAAATATACACCTTTGTGGAGAACTCAGGGACAACTGGCAGGAAATGGCCAACAACAGTCACTTCTGCCAAGACGATCTGCTCTGCACCGAAAGAACGAAGCGTCCTGGGAGAATGTGGTCTAAGCAGGTGCCTGCTTCCTGAGCACAGAGAAACCTGTAGCTGAAAGTCTACAGACACTCCCCGGCTCAGTTACTCCTTGTGGACAGTAGGATTATTCCTATTCCTATACAATGGGGACAAAATGGAATAGAAACCAGTTAGTTATAACACATACTTAAAAAAATATTTATTTTATTTTGTCTTTTTGAGACAACAAGGTGTCTCTGAGTAGCCCTAGCTGTCCTGGAACTCATTCTGATCCGCCTGCCTCTGCCTCCTGAGTGCTGGGATTAAAGGAGTGGGCCACCACTGCCTGACCTATTTTACTCTTAATCGTGTGTGTGTGTGTGTGTGTGTGTGTGTGTGTGTGTGTGTGTGTGTGTGTGCAGGTGTTATACATGTGAGTGCAGGTGGCCTCAGAGACCGGAGGAGAGCTGGAGTCATAGGTGGTTATGAGCGGCCAGATGCGGGCTCTGGGAATTGAACTCAGGTCCTCTGGAAGAGCAACATATGCTCTCAATGGCCGAGCCCTCTCTCCAGCCCTATCACAGAAGGATTTTAAGCAAGGAGGAAAATGGCACTGCGCTATGAGGTCCCTCTGGAGGCAACAGGAATGGGCTGGAGTTGAATGGAAGGACTGGAGACAGTTAGGAGGCCGAGGCTGCAGCGTGGGCTCAGAATTACCACTCGCCTCCAAGCTCCGCTACACAAGCGTGGTCCGAAGAACAGCAGCCCGGGTGGCACCCTGAGCGCAGGCAGATGTGTGAGCCTCGCCCAGACTACTGTAAAAGGTAACGGGAGACTCTCAAGACTCGAAGCTACATTAAAAAAATCTCACCAGTGTTGACAGCACAATGGATTGTTCATTTGTTTTTAACTACACATCCCTCTAAGAGTCAAATGTGGCAGGGGAAACTAAGGTGCATATGTCTACCAACATAGTAAAACCTGGAGGGTATCCACAGAGAAGCATCAGGGCCACAGCTGCGTCTCAAGGCATCCCCAACTCTTAGTTCATTAGCAGTTGAGTTGGGGGAGGGATGGTAAGGAGCAGTTTAAAAAAAAATGTTAGGGCTGGAGAGATGGCTCAGAGGTTAAGAGCACCGAATGCCCTTCCAGAGGTCCTGAGTTCAAGTCCCAGCACCCACATGGTGGCTCACAACCATCTGTAATGAGATCTGGCACCCTCTTTTGTATATGTAATAAATAAATAAATCTTAAAAAAAAGGAAAAGAAGCCGGGCGGTGGTGGCGCACGCCTTTAATCCCAGCACTCGGGAGGCAGAGCCAGGCGGATCTCTGTGAGTTCGAGGCCAGCCTGGGCTACCAAGTGAGCTCCAGGAAAGGCGCAAAGCTACACAGAGAAACCCTGTCTCGAAAAACCAAAAAAAAAAAAAAAAAAAGGAAAAGAAATATTAATCCTGAAATACAGTTATCAGATGCTCAGAACCCCAGAGAGGCTCGGTCATGGTCATTGCTGAGAGGGCCAGACTCTGTTCCCATCTTCCCCTCACCACCTCAGTATTGTTCCCCCAAACCTCTGGTGATCTGAGCAGATACCCTGGAGAGACAAAACGGGGCCCACCCTGGCTTCCTGGGGCAGGACAGGGCCTGCCTGTGTGTTTTTCTTTAGTCTTAGAAAATCCAAAATTAGCCTCACTGTTGTTTCTTCTCTTGGGAGCCTCTAAATTGTATCTCAGGAAAAGATTATTGTGCTCTGGGGACCCTATCTTATCGTAGGGTGTGGCAGCGAGGGGGGGGGGTTGGTGAGAGGAAAATGGTCTTTGACAAATTGGTTCAATTTGGACAATCACATGACTTCCCACCACATAATTGCTCACCCTAGCTTTAGTAAAGCTATTGTGCCAATTCCCAAATAGTTAGCCAAGTGGGAGGCCTGGGAGAGCTGGGGAGCACTGAGGTTTGAAGCACGATCATGTGGATGACCCCTCTGCATTTTTTTTCTGTCTGTGGAGACACACCAGGCACGCTCCAGCTCCAGGACTTGTGTTATCACTTGTAGGTCACTAGCTGTGAAGGACTGGAAAGACAGTGGTAGCGAGCAGACCGTTAGGGGCACTCACAACCTTTTTGTTGGGGAGGGAGGTTCTGTCTGAGGTGTGGACTCCAGAGGCTGGGGCATTAGAGCCAAGTGTGCTACATCTCGTCTCTTCCTCAGCGTAGGTTAGGGTCCCTTGCTGACCCCTCTGAGGCGATATGAAGGTATTCTCACGGCCAACGCTGCTCAGAAGACAGAATCCTGGGTAGTGAGTGAGCCAGGGAACAAAATGTGACCTGCGTTGTCAGAGCTGGAAGTTTCACACAAAGAATTCAAGGCATGACCAGGCACTTGCCCTTACGCAATCTTCAAACCCTCCTGGGTCTGCTGAGAGAGAGCGTGAGTTCCCACTGACCTCACTCAGCCCAGCTCAGCATGCTGTCAGGGGACATTCGGGGGACAAGAAGGCTGGGGGTGGACAAGCGACACGTGAGAACGAGCGTTATCGATGGGGAACACTTTTCCCCTGTGCTCGTTCGGTCATCTGTCTGATATGCCGGTGGGTGGAGGTGGGCAGGAGGGAAGGGAGTGTCTAGAAAAGAGCCATGAGGTCATCGGAGCACCAGGCTTTCCTCACTGACCACTGGCCACAATTGTCTTCCTGCTTGGATTCCCAGGGGCTTTACCGCGGCTCCCACAGATGTTTTGGATACACACATTTTCCTCCATCTCAAACTATGACCTGACAGCCAGATAGGCAACGAATTATTTGTCAAGAGATTTGAGAGTTATCTGGAAGCTGCCACTGGTTCCCAGCTTTGCTGACAGCTCTGATGTATTGGACTATGTGTGCAATGCTTTTCCTGCTGGATTAACCCCTAGCTAGGCATGACCCTGTAGGCACCCCTTCACCTTGCCCAAGCCCTCTCTCCCTCTCTGTGACTTCTTACTAGGATTTGGGGTTCCTCTCCACTCCTCTGCACCCCATGTCACTCACTGAATCGGTGTTACTGGTGAGAAGTCTGGACCTGAGAATCTGCTGTGAGCATGGCACCCCCAGACGCTGCAGCCCAGGGATTGGAGCAGGTGATCTGAGAACTGACTTAAACCGGTCTTTGATGTAGCCCCAATGTGGCACACAGTGTAGATGGATGAAACCTCAAATGAATGTGCACACAGCCTCCGACCTCTACAGACGACCTTCAGTAACCAATAAGGCTCAAGCTTCCTGACCCACTGACCCTTTTTCTTGGCTGCATAGAGATTTTTGCTGGATTCTGAATAATCCACCTATTATATGGTTTCCAAGCAGAGACTAGGCAGGTGGGAGATTTTTCTGCTCCATTGAAGAAGCAAACATCTGCCTTGGAGTCCCAGATACTGGCTTCACCAAAAGTATAGGCGTTGGTAGTCTTGAAGGGGTACCCTTTAGAGCAGCAGTTCTCAACCTGTGGGTTGTGACCCCTTTGTGTGGGGGGGGGCAGGGGGAGCCATTTCACAGGGGTCACCTAAGACCATTAGAAAACACAGATATTTACAATATGATTAATAACAGTAGCAAAATTATAGTTATGAAGTAGCAACAAAAATAATTTTAAGGTTGGGGTCACCACACATGAGGGACTGTATTAAAGGGTCCAATACTTAGGAACATTGAGAACCACTGCTCTAGAGGATGATAGGAGCCACTAAGTACAGCCTTCTGAACAGAGGTCAGAACTGACTGGTCATTTTCTTTAAAAGGGCAATCTCGTGGTCTGAGAAAATGGACATATTCCCACCCTAAGGCTCCAAGGTAATCAAAGAGACGCTGCAACTCCTCAGATGGCCCTCTGGGGGAGGAGACGCATGGAGAGGGGAGGTGTGGCTCAGTGAGCGGCGCAGGGCTCAAACCAGGTCTGACCTGATGTGCGGAACGAGCTGGTGTGCAGGGAGGAGCCTCTGCAGGTGCACTGTATCACTCACGTGTGAGCCAAGGTCAGCAAAGGGGAAAGCAGCCCTGGCAGTCGGCTATGAAAAGCCTCCAGTGGAGCCAGCTGAAGACACAGGCGGGCGGGTGTCCGACAGCGACACCAGGAGGCAGTAAGCAGTCACAGCAGAGGTAACGACTAGCAGTTCTTGGTTTTACACTGGTCTCTTCTTACTATTTACTTACTATGGAGACTTACTGCGTCCTTACTAACCCTCACTATGTGCCTTTTGGTTGTTGGATTTATTTATTGATGCATTGTGTTTGGAGGTATACACGTACTCTTCAATTGATATATTTTATGTGGCTTATATATTCATTTACTACAAGTATTCGTGTGGAGGCTTGTTATGTAGCAGTCTGACCTTGAACCCCTGACCCTCCTGTCTCCATCCACCGAGTGCTGGGATTATGAGTATGCACCACCACACTGGCCTGTGTTCAACCTCCAGTCCAGAACTAGAAAAACAAGTAGGAAACGGTATTTCTGCCCTCAAAATTTGCAAAAGCTGAGCGCAGTTACGGGGCTCCAAACCCAGTCACTAAATCAGAGCTCGTGAAGGGTGGGGCCAGGAAACGTGAATGGAATCCAAACCTAGAACAAGCCACAGGTAATTCTGGTGCACAGTCAGGGTGGGGGACAGATGTCTTAATTTAGCCATGGTCACGACCCAGAAATAACAGGCAGGGCTATTTCCAGGAACTGTCTAGTTTCTAAACCCTCTTGCTTAGAGAGAAGCTGCTGGCCGAGCGTGGCTGACACCACCTTTCTGTCATAAAGGGACAGGTCATTGCACTTATACATGGGCATGACAGGTATGCACCCATGTGCTCTGTGCTCTTGACCTTCCCGCTTGAGAGAGCATGACCTGCTCCTCCAAGCCAGACTCAGAGGTCGCATCCTTGGGAAATCCCTCCTAACCTTCCCCCCAGGCTCCGTGTTCTTCTCTCCAGCCAACACAAGCCAAGACTGGGTGTTTTCTCTTCTCTTCCAGACCCAGCAGGGTGGCCTGCACACACTGAGCCCTCAGAAAGTGTTAGCTGGTGGAATATAAAGGAAGTGAGGACCAAAGGGATCAGGAAGGCAAGGGGGGCAGAAATGTGACCCCATTCATAGGCCAGCTAGTGAAGGCTGGTTGAATGCCGGCCCCTGGAGAGAATGCAACCTTTGTTCAGCACCATGAGAGCTAGTTGGAGCACTGGCCTATCTCCCAGGAACCGTGAGTCCAGAGAGAGGTGAAATTACCGTTTTACTAAGAAACATTCGTTGTCTCACAACCCCATGTGACAGGGAGATATCAATTATCGCATTTTACAGCCGAGGAAGCTAAGGAGGGTAATAAACGGAGCTGGGGTGCAGCTCACGGGGGTGGGGGGTGGGGGGGATGGGGGGGCACTAGACAACCATTCACAAGGCGTCAGTTCTCTTCCCGATCATGGGGATCTGCTCCGCCTCCCTGATGCAGACATTCAGGCCAACATCTCAGACTGACGGTTTTTCTTCATTGTCAGCTAGACTGGACTTTGAATCGCTGTGGCAACACCCCTCAGGGAAGAGTCTAGGAGGGTGTTTCTAGAAAGATTTAACTGAGCAGGGAAGACCTGCCCTGAATGTGGATGGCTCCATCCCTGTGGGCTGGAGTCTTGGACTTAAATAAAAAAAGGAGAAACGGAGCTGAGCCCAGCATTTATGTCTCTGGGCTTCCTGACTGGCTGTAATGTGATCAGCTGCCACACACTCCCGTTCCGTGATTCCCCTTCTTCCTTCAAGTTGCTTCTTGTTGGTTGTTTGGTCACAGTGGCAAGAAAAGGCACTGCTCCAGCCCAGCCCTAGACCCTGCCCCCCATCTTCTGTGGCGGCTGCCAGCTCTGGTCTCCTGGGACACTGGCTCACTTGGGACGATTGGCGAGTCACTAGATTGCCTACAGGGATCTAGTTCCTGTCTAAGGCTCTCTGAACAGGGTGACGCGGTCTGCCACTGTGTACTCACCTACTTCAGGCTCCTCAGTCTTGCCTGCTCCCAACTTTAATCGTACACGCAGCTGGATAACAAAAATGTGCCCAGGCGTTAAAAGATAGCGAGGTGAGTTTTAAGGAAAAGTGGATCTGGTCCTAAAAAATGGGAAACCTATACAAATGAAATCCTTTGTGCTGATCTCTCTCCGTGACGTTTTGGAATTTAAAGAGCTCGCCCATGGCTCCTTAGGAGTCTTCGCATTTCCTAACAGGAGAAGAGGTGGACATATATGTGAGATTAATAATAATGACAGCTGGGCCCAGTGGCTCACACCTCTAATCCCAGTAATGGGAAGGCTGAGATGGGAAGATTAAGAGTTCAAGTCCAGCCTGGTGTACACAGTGAGTTTAAAGTCAGCCTGGACTACATAGAAAGGCTCCACTTCGGCCAGGCGGTGGTGGCGCACGCCTCCCAGCACTCGGGAGGCAGAGGCAGGTGGATCTCTGTGAGTTCGAGGCCAGCCTGGGCTACCAAGTGAGTTCCAGGAAAGGCGCAAAGCTACACAGAGAAACCCTGTCTCGAAAAACCAAAAAAAAAAAAAAAAAAAAAAAAGAAAGAAAGAAAGAAAGAAAGAAAGAAAGAAAGAAAGAAAGAAAAATTAAAAAAAGGAAATCAGAACCCCACAACCAGTGAGCGGTAGGAGTCAGAACCTGCCTTCTGGGTCTAAGATCAATGTCTTTGTCTTAGGTGTAGCAGGCCAGAGACAGCTGGAGACTCCCCAGAAAATCGCATTCCTCAGCCAGGCCTGAGCGCTGGCTTCTCTGCTGGGGTTGGAGGCGGCGCTTCAGAGCCCTGTGCTTTATTGTATATTATCTTATCTCAATAGGAAAAGGCAATTCAGGGAGAGAATTTCCTTGTCTGGACGCTCCAGGCCTTCCGTTCGTCCTGCTCTCTACCCCCGTGCGTCCCCATTGCTCCAGCCACAGAGGCACCTTATCAGACTCGTATCGGGCACCTCATCTAAGTCGCAGGTCCTGTTATTTTCTCAGGGGCAGACCAACTGGAGTCTACCCATCCTGGCCTGACAGTATTGCTTTGGTTGGCACCCAGCCACACGTGGGAAGCCGCTAAAAGGTGGCCCCTGGTCATCTATTCCTTTCCTGGAGCCAGAGGACTTTAGGGACTTGCTGGTAAGAGTGATTGATGTCCCAGAGAGCCTTCTCAGATGCGGCCAACACTGAGAGCCTTTCTGTAAGTCTTTATTTTCTCCTACAGCTTCCCTAGAAAGAGTCAGCCTGCAGGAAGAGCCAGGTGTGGCACACACCTTTAGTCCCAGCACTCAGGAGGCAGAGGTAGGTGGGTCTCTGTGAGTTTGAGGCCAGCCTGGTCAATGCAGTGAGTTCGGGACAACTAGGGCTATGGAGAGAGACCTTGTCTGAAAAAACAAATCAAAACCAACACAAGCCGGGCAGTGGTGGCGTACGCCTTTAATCCCAGCACTCGGGAGGCAGAGCCAGGCGGATCTCTGTGAGTTCAAGGCCAGCCTGGTCTACAGAGCAAGTTCCAGGACAGCCAGGGCTACACAGAGAAACCGTGTCTTGAAAAACCAAAAAAAAAAAAAAAAAAAAAAACCACAAAAGAGACAATAGACTGTTTCTCTTTTTTTATTCTCCTCTACTGTTCCTCTACCTCCTGCGGAGCTTTTAACTAGCAACTTGGCTTACACTTCTCAGGGGCCCTCTCTGGCGGTTTTCTCCAGTTTGGGAATAGTTTCTATCCAATCTTCTATTATCTTTCTTGAGTCTTAGGAGACCCGATTGGCAAGGAGCTGAACTCAGCATCTGCTCGAGCCCAGGGGCGTCTCTTGAAACAGAATAGGAGGTGTTTGTGCTACAAACTTCGAAGAACAAGGAATTTTACTGGGAGCTGTTTTGAGGCAAGGGTGGGTAGAATCTAGGGCAGCTCACGGGTGAGGCAATCCCTGAGCTACACCCAGGGAGCTATATTTTTAGGTATGATGTATTTAGGTGCTCCCACAGCTTGGAAATCACAACTATATGAATCCATGATTATAATTGCTAGTGGTGCCTCATGCTCTCTCGTTCTTGACATTGTGTTGAATTGTTTTTAACTTTTTGGGTTTTTTTGTTTTATTTACATTTTTAAAGATTTAATTATTTATTTAATGTATGAAATGTACGAGTACTCCATCTGCATGCACACCTTTATGCCAGAAGAGGACATCAGATCTCACTATAGATGGCTGTGAGCCACCATGTGGGTGCTGGGAATTGAACTCAGGACCTCTGGAAGAGCAGCCAGTGCTCTTGACTGCTGAGCCATCTCTCCAGCCCTTATTTTAAAATTTTTAAAGATTTATTTACTTTTATTTTATGTATATGATCCTTTTGTTTGCAAGTAGCTGGAGAGGGCTCAGGTCCCTTGTGACCTGGGAACTCAGAAGCCAGGTCTAGCTAGGGACTATCCAGGTGGTCCTGGTCTGAAGTCTCCACAACGACTCTGGATGGTTTTTTTTTTTTTTTTTTTCCATTTCTCAGTCTACCAGTGACCCTGTCTAACTGCTGACTCTAACCTCTGCTCAGTGGGAGCTGGGGAGAAGCTAGTTCAAATCTTGGCACTGGTAGCCGGAAGGCAGGTTGGAGTCTGGGGATGAAGCTGACTGCTGGTGTGCTTGTCTACAAGGTCCAAGAGTGGAGATCACGCTGTGCCTCGCTCCAGGTCACTCCGTAGTCCGAGAAACAGCAGCTTGCAGGCTGGGCCTTGCCTTACGTAACTCCATTTTTCAAGCATCCTTTGGCTCCATTCTAAGGATGTATATGCAGAGGCAGGGCGACTCTGAACCTTGTTGTCCATGAGGACACCATCATGAGTCCAGCAATACCCATGAGGCACAGATTTACAAGAATTTATGCCTAAAAGTAAAAATGCATCACTCACACATTTTTCAAAGTTACGAATGGAAGAGCACATGGGTGTCATTAAATCCTTATCAGTAAAACCAGGCCCAATAACTTATCAGACTCACTAGATGAACAAAACCCTCACCTAGACTACATTAAAAGGACAGCCAATAGGCAACACCACTGACCCCATCCACTTTTCGACTGCTCCTAGGTTTCAGCTTAGCTCAGTCTCCTCTACTGGAGTTGCCATCGTCTGCCTGTCCATCTGTCCAAATCAGGTCCTTACAGGTCGCCTCCATCGTTCTGAGCCTCTGCAGTGAAGCTGGTCCCTTGTGACCGACCCTGTGACTTGGCTCTCTCTGCCTTTAGCGCCACGGTCGGACTGTGGGTATATTTATCTACCACGCGCCATAACTCTGCATCGGTAGCAGCTCTCGGCCTCTGCCTCCAGCGAAGCCCCGACTCTGCCGGCCCTTTAACACTGCTGTAGCTGTGCTGATTCCCACACAGACAGCAGGTATACAATGACACGGTGATGTGCAGTGTGTGATCTGAGAGTTAGTATTCGCAATTAAAGTCAAAATAAAAGAACTTGTGTTTGCCAATTGTCTGTTACCAAGGGAAATCTCGACTTCCAAGGAGGTTTTGAATTCACTGCTACTCATTCAATTTTGACATTGTGCAAAGACACGAGAGCCAAACACCTAAGGGAAGTTGAAAGGGGGCCGCTGGGTGCGGGCAGGGCGCTGTTGTTTTCCTAATAAACTCCGGCACGACCTGATTTTCTTTTGTTAAATCATGCACCTGCGCTTTTTTTGTTTTTGTGTTTTTAAAGTTGAATGTACTTGGGTAGAATGCTTCCAGTACAGCTTCAGGCTGTTAGTCAGTCGCAAAGGCACGACAGAATAGCCTTGTAGCTACCTTTTAAAAACCCAGCGGGGAGACACTTAAGTCAGCGGTGCCCAAGTAGGCAATGCCAGGAGCCCACGGGGCGGAGCCTGCGCTGCTCGCCGAGGCGGCGGCAGGGTGCGCATGCGCGGGTCTTGCGGCGCCTTTCTTCCCGGAAGTGCCCGCGGTGGCGCCAACGGCCCCAAGTGGAGTTGTTACCCGGGTTCAGGTCCGCTCCGTGCTGCCCCGCTGCCGGAGGACACCCCTTGCTATCCCGCGAGGGCCGTCGAGGGTGAGCCTTGGAGTGCAAAGAGAGGGCAGCGACCCGCGAGGGAGAGAGCAGACCCTGCAGCCAGACCCCGGGGAAGACGAAGCAATGCCCCGGCCTCCGACTCCAGCGCTGGCCGCGGCCGGCCGGCAGGGTTCCCGTGCGACCGGAGCAGGAACCCAGGCGTTTTAACGACCTACCCTGCTCGGAAGCAGCACTTCCAAATGCCCAGTGCCGTGTTTGGCTGTCAGACTAAGGCAAAGAAAAAGCAGATTAAACGTCCCAGTCCGGCACTTTTGGGGACTGAAACCAGAGCCATTGTGTGTGTTAGGCACGCGCTTTGCTTCTGAGCTCCAGCCCATTTAATTTAAAAAAAAAAAAAAAAAAATTACCCTCTCACTTTTGAGACTGGGTTTTGCATAATTACCCAGGCTGGCCTGGAGCTTGGCGGTCTTGCCACCCTCTTGTCTCGGCCTGGAATAACTGGGATTACAGGCCAGTGCCACCCGTCCCTGCTCATAGTAGGCATTCTCTAGTCTTGAACTTGTCAGAGATCGTTTCTCACCAATTAACGAGTCCTTGAACACTACAGTGTATCCGGTTTTGTTTTTTTGGAAGCAGAGCCTCCTCTGCCCATGCATGGCCTTTTAACTTCAGAAAAGAGGAGAGGAGAGGGTGGGAGAGTACATAGATTAATGTCTGCACAAGCTGCAAAATGTGAAGGAGCAAGAGGGAAATGTGCAGAGGACTCTGAAAGGATTGTGAAGGTTTTGACCTTTTTTTCAATGCCCTCCCAACATTTACTCTACCACTCAGTTGTATCTTAGCCCTAGTATTATCTTAAATGGGGAGTGGAATTTAAGCAGGGGTGCGGGGTGTAACGGGTAAAGCTGCTTGCTGCTAAAACTGAAACCTGACTCGATTCTCAGAACCCACGCCGTGGGAAGAGAACCGATAGCTGCAGATTGTCGCTGACCTCCGTACATGCTCCTTGGTGCGGGTGCAATACACAAAAATTAATCAGTTGTGATGGCCTCTTCTACTTGTGGGGCGGATACTTTGCTCCCTGTTTTTAAGCACGGTTCCTCATCTGTAAAGTGCAAGGCTGGGCATGGTGGCTGGGGCCTGTGATCCCCCCGGCAGTTGGAAAACTGGGGTAGGTAGGAGGGTCATGATTTTTGAGGTTATCTTGGCCTCTTAGAGTCCCTGATTTTTTTTTTTAAAGGAATATACTTCAAGCATGTGTCTCATGTTTACTCTGTACCCGTGACTACATTTCTGCTTCATGAAAAGTCAGGGATGAGAAGCTCACTAATTGTAGCCTATATGAACAAGTCAGTCACCTTCCTGCTTTGGTGTCTTGCATGGCCACGACATTCAGTACTACCTTCCTAGTCTCCATAGCCGGGTTCTTTTCCAGCTCTCTCCTGGCCACGTCAGGTTTCTCCTTCCTTGACTAGATCTCTGCTACAGGCCGCAGGAATATATTATAAGAACTCAGCTGGTTATGGCAAAGTCACTACCTGGAGGGATCAAGGAATTCCTTCAGAGGGAGCCAAATTCCAAGGAGTTTTTGGTGTTATCTGGCAGGTTATATATCAGCTGTCTTCTGTTATGAAAATCGTGTGCCTTCATAGCTTTCCCAACTGATTTTTCCCTAAGAAGGGCTAACAGTGTGGACTGATCACTATTTGGATATATACATTCGTGGTATTTGGAGAACAGCCTCAGGAAAGACTTCCTTCCCTCAGGTCCATCCGTTTCTTCCCCTTTCAGTGCTGGAATCAGATATCTCCCTTAGCCACATTCAAGGACTAACAGGAATAACAGTCCAAACCACCACATAATAAGTCTCCCAAATTAAGGTAAATTCCACACGGAGACACCAGACACCGCCTAGGTCAGGTGGACCTAATGGCTTCACACAATTCAGCTTGGACCCTCCTTTTCTTACAGCCTTACTAACTTTATAGACCGCTAACTCCTTACCTAACCACTTCTAGGAATATTTGGATAACCTTCTGAGCTGACAGCTATGCTCAGCCAGAACTCCCAGTTCAAACCTCCCTGTAATTATCATCATTGGCAGCATCCGGCCAGGTCCATCCCCAGACGGAGGAAAGTACCTTATCAGAGATACCTCTGTATTCTCTAAGAACAGACTTAAGCGTCCAGGCTACCTGTTTGAGAAGGCCTGGCGGATGTGCTAATTAAGCTTAACTTTCTCCTTTTCTAAATCTTCCCTCTAGTTCCAGACCTCACTTTAACTATCACCAGAGGCATCTAGCTGTACACAGGTTGCTTAGCGACCAAGCACACTTTCCCCCACCCTGCAGAAAAACGGCAGATAGCTTGGACAGATAGGAGCCACAGGAAAAAAGAAGGCAGTTTTATTTTCTCCCATTGATCTAGTGACTTATAGATTCTTAACATTTCCTTCCGATCACGTTTAAGATTATAGTTGAGCACATAAGATCCCTCTTCTTAGATATTACCCGAATTTAGCCCTTAGTTAATTCATTTCCCCATTAGTCACTTCCCCTTTGGGTTGCAAATGATAATTAACAATTATTGCCCCTCTGTGTGATTCTTATCACCTCTCTGTTTGACCCTGGAAGCCTGGCTTTGCACTGCCAAGGGAATACTGCTTGTAAATGTATATATACTGGGACTCCCAGGGCACGGGAGGACAGAGAAGAGGACTTGGAAGAATAAATGATTGGACTAAGAGCTCGGTGTACTTAGATTCTTTTCCTGAAAATAATTCTTGCTGTTCGTAGTTTTCTCTTCTGAGCCCCTGGGAAGTATAATATTGAGGCTGGTCTGTTTAATATTTTACAAGAGATCTCAACCTTCCCTGCCTTGAGTTTGCTATGATCTGGGCTGGAATGTTCCACTTCTCCCCATCCCATGGTCCTCTCCCCTCAGAGTGGTTTCAGTGGTGACGACTCCAAAGCAAAGCTGACCTCGGCAAGCTCCCTCACAGGAAAATCAAGGACTCCAAGCAGATAAAGTGGCTTTGAATGCTAGTTTAGAGGTCACCCAGGGGATTGGGCACGACGCAGAAACCCGCACAACCAACCAGCTTCCACGGCACCCCATTCTTCACACTGCTGGGACTTGCAGCGCCCCTAAGAGAAACTGGGCCGTTGCGGCTGAGTCACAGGTGGTCACGGACCAGCTCGGAGCAGAGCTGTGTGTGTCTTGGCATTTTCCCAGTTCCCCTTGTGACAGACGACTTTTCCCTGCGCTCCACCGTGAGATGTTTTAATGCATTCACACACATTTTATTCACTCCAGCGTTTGCTCCTGGCTGGCCCCGTCCCCTCCATTCTTCCCCTCACTCGTGGTCACAGTATTGAGATCATCCTCCGACCGCCTGGCCATACTTGAAGTCATACTTTGCATTGTGCCCTTATCCTTGGCACGCTTTCTGTTACCTCCTAGAGCACGGACGACACCATAATGTGCAAACCCAGCCTCGGCACATACTCTGCCAAGCTGGAGGGAATCCTGTTACCAAGATCAGTTATCGATTACCCTTGCCCTCCCAGCGATCTTCCAAATATTCGGCTGACCAGGCAGTCTTACATAAGGTGCGGCCGTTATGTTAGTTCTTGTGCCCAGGTCCCCTAGCTGACGGACGCGCTCTTTCATCTGGGCTGACTTGAGTCTTGAAGGATGCGTTCTGTTGAGACCCAAATAGTAGCTCTTGGTGAGTTCGATCCTGTTATTAAGCAAACAATATCTATGCTTGAATCTCATGGGAACAGATCCCATGTCCTTTGGGAGAAAGCTTATCTTTACATACGGGGGTTCCTCTGTGAACTTCTCATCATGAGGGTCAACTTGGCACGTGCAGATCTGTCCACAGACCCCACAGCCTTAGCTCCATGTTGAGCCGTGGGGTAGACTAGCCAAGCGAAGTGACCGCTCGGGGTTCCTCACTCCTAGGGAAGCCTCTTCAGCAGCTTCCACGTCTGCCATGAGTGGCACTGTAGGTTGGTCCCCATCTTGTCACTGACCGATGCCTGACCTTGAGTTCCGCACTGACGGACTGGCTCCTGGAGATGTCAGTCATCGGAGGTCAAGTCCACTGGGCTCAGAGAGCCCCTGTGCATCTGTGATCTAAGGAGCCCCACGTTGTCCTTGTTCCTTTCAAGGTTGACATCTTCAGGGTCCCACTGTGGAAAAAGGACGGAAAAGGTATCTTGGTGTGGCAGATCCTTTCTAACCATTCAAGTCCAGCCACCCCCAGATGACAGCCCGATCCTGGGTCTCGGGACCCAAGCAAAGACAAGGCAAAGTCAGTCAGTAAGCACAAGTTAGTCGGGCCAGTGTCCTCGGATCTAGAGAGAGAACATAGCTTTATTAACTCTAGTGGTGCTGGAGATGGAACCCAGGGCCTTGAGCTAGGCAAGTGGTCTACCACTGAGTTATGTCTTCGGCCCTCACACAGCGCAGCTTTAAATCAAGGAAAGAAAGAACAGCCCCCCTGTAGCCGGGCGGTGGTGGTGCACGCCTTTAATCCCAGCAGAGTCAGGTGGATCTCTGTGAGTTCGAGGCCAGCCTGGGCTACAGAGCGAGATCCAGGGCAGTCACCAAAACAACATGGAGAAACCCTGTCTAGGAAAAAAAAGAAAGAAAAAACAAACAAACAAACAAACAAAAAAACCAGCCACCCTGAGCGGACTAGCCCCGCCTCCCTTTCCGTCTCCTCCATTCCTTCCCTCACCAAGCCTTGTCCCGAGATCCCAGGATGTGTAACGCTCCTGGAAAAGAGCTCAGTTCTCTTTCCAGCCCAAGGGAACGGTTTGTCTGGAGTCATTCTCTGAAGCGTCAGTCCAGTGCGCTCTCACCCCGCACTCGGGGTTACCTCCACCGCTCATTTGCATCTGCACCTGGACAGCGCTAGTCCTCCCTTGAACATCTGCCTGGCCCTCCAGGAGACGGTGAGTTCCTGAAGGGCAGGGCACAGCTGTGCCTTTACCCTCGTGGACTCTTTCAGCTCGAGGCTCAGTGGACATGTCTAAAGTAAACTCTTAAAGGCCAGCTCAGGGCCAGTGAGATGGCTCAGCCGGAAGAGCCCTGGCTGCTCTTCCAGAGGACCCAAGTTCAGTTCCCATCGCCTACACTGCGACTCACAACCACCCGTAACTCTAATTCCAGGGGGTCTGATCCCCTTTTCTGGCTACTGCTTGCATATGGTACACAGACATACACGCAGGTAAAAATTTTCCATACACATAAGATAAAAATAAATATATTTTTTTAAAAAGCCACTTCACCACTTCAGGGCCAGTGAGGTGGCTCAGTTGGTAAATGGTGCTTGCTGCAAAGTCCTACAGTCCAGGTTTGATCCCTGAGACCCACACAATGGAGGGAGAGGACTGATTCCTGTACATTGTCCTCTGATCGCCACATGTGAGCTGGCATGCGCCACACACACACACTTTTAAAAAAAAGCCAATTCAGCATGATGTCATCGTGGACTCCAACAAGAATGGCAATAAACTCAGCAGAGGTTTGAGAGGCGCGATGGATTAGAAATGGGCCTGTCGGTGCAGATGGAGTTGTCTGCAAAGCACTGTTCAAAGATGACAGAGCAGAGAGTGAATCCTACGCATGATTTAAGATTAAGGATTTTATCACTGGGCATGGTGGCACACCCCTCTTATTCCAGCATGGCAGAGGCAGAGAGGCAGAGGAAGGCAAATGTCTGTGAGGTTGAGGCCAGCCTACATAGACGTCCACATGGAGCGTTTCAGGACAATCAGGACTATACTGTGAAAGCCTGTCACAGAAATACAAAACAAAGCCCGGTGGTGGTGGTGGTGGTGGTGGTGGAGGTGGTGGTGTTGGTGGTGGTGATGGCGTACACCTTTAATCCCAGCACTTAAGAGGTAGAGGCAGGTGGATCTCTACTTTGAGGCCAGCCTGGTCTACAGAGTGAGTTCCAGGACAGCCAGAGAGACACAGATACCCTGTCTCAAACAAACAAACAAACAAACAAACAAACAAACCCAAACAGACAAAACAACAACAACAAAAACCCAGATACAAGCGATGATCATGGGAACTATGTTAGCTTGGGCTGAAAGACCTATCTGGGTAGGATCATAGACCCAGACACACACATGCACTCAGAGAAAGACACTTGACCATCACCCGAGCAAACTGAGCTCACAGCTCAGTTCTGAGAAGTCCCACATAAAACCTTCAAGGATCTCATAGACCATCACCTGAGCAAACTGAGCTCACAGCTCAGTTCTGAGAAGTCCCACATAAAATCTTCAAGGCTCTCATGTGATGCCCACAGCATATCAGCTCTGAAACACAAATTTCCACTTTGTTTTGAAAAAAAGAACCTAATTCAATTCATGATTCACCCATATAACTGAACCAAGTTCTACTCGGTGATTAAAAACTCCACAATGGACTGACAGATGGCTCAGTGGTTAAAAGTGCTTTTTGCACAACCACGGGGACCTGAGTTTGGAACCCTGTAACCCCAGGGATGTGAGGGGTAGAGACAGGAAGGTTGCTGGGCTTGCTGCCTGCAAGTCTAGCTGAAAACAACGAGGTTTAGGTTTATGGAGAGACCCTGCCTCAAAAGAATAATGTGGAGAGTAATAAAGGAGGACACTCTGGAGGATGCCCTGCTTTGGTCTCCATGAGTGGGTGATGTTCTGTAGCACCCTACACGCACGCATGTGTACACACGCACGCACGCACGCACGCACGCACACCGTGTTAAAAAGATTGCTGCAGCCCAGTGACCCTGTAGACCTGGCCCTGAGGTAACTAGGTCCATGCAATTCAGTCTTCTGTACCTGTCTGGGTTGTGCCAACTTCTTGTGTAGTCGTGGTTGCCGACTTGGCGCCTCTAACCAAACTCTTTCCAGACATTGAAGATTCTACATAAAATAACTCAATGGCCCTTAGCCTCAGAGCCGTGGGCACAGTGGCGGGAACAGGGGCCTGTTCTGTCCTCTGTGGATGGCCAGGGCACTTTTTATGAATACCGTTGGCAAGCACAGACCCAGGTCCTAGATCGGACGTCTCCAAACATGCTCTGGATTAACAATGACAGAGGCACCATGCCAGTGGTCACCGGGCTGACGCCAGGGGCTCTGCGGCCACTGTTGGTTGGGTGAGACAGGCAGTTTGACGTCTTAACGAACAGTCACTACAGTACTTCTTAGATGCTCTGATGTTCGGAAGCCACTGTTCCAACTCCTTGAATGCTTTGGAAATTATTCTTGCTAACCCTGATGGAGTCATCTGCCCGTGAACAGAAACAGTCTGGCACTTTGAGCAGGTGAGCCCTTTAATGTAGATTACATCTTAGAAGGCATTTAAAGTCTTCAGAATCTATAGGATAATGTGCTAAAATCCAAAAATCTATAGGATAATGTGCTCAGATGCTTTGAGCAATAATAATAATAATAATAATAATAAAACATAATTAGAAGGCATAAAGCCGGGGGGCAGTGGTATACACCTTTAATCCCAGCACTCAGGAGGCAGAGGCAGGCAGATCGCTGTTGAGTTCAAGGCCAGCCTGGTCTATAGAGTGAGTTCCAAGAAGCCAGGGCTACATAGAGAAACCCTGTCTCAGAAAGAAAAGAAAAGAAAGAAAAGAAGAAAGAAAGAGAGAGAGAAAGAAAGAAAAAGAAAGAAGGGAGGGAGGGAAGGGGAGGGAGGGAGAGAGAGAGAGAGAGAGAGAGAGAGAGAGAGAGAGAGAGAGAGAGAGAAAGAAAGAAAGAAAGAAAGAAAGAAAGAAAGAAAGAAAGAAAGAAAGAAAGAAAAGACATAAAAATTAATTGTGTGAGAGATGATGTATTCTTGTGTCACAAACAATCCTGGATGATGACAGGCACAGGTAGCTGTCACCGAACATGCCTGTCTGTCATTGCAAGTGACAGCTGCAGGAGGTCTCAGAAAGACACCGCCAACGTGTGAGGCTGTTTCTCATCACAACTGCTGCAGCCACACCCCACACACCACATGTGACCTGCAGCCACACCCCACATACCACATGTGACCTGCAGCCACCCCATGGCTCACAGACCCGGCCGGACTGTGTTTCTTCACTGGGTTACACTGAGTTCTTCCCAAGCTGAGCCAATTGGCTCTGAATACTTCCCAGTGCAGAAAAGACCTTGAAAAGAGAGTCCCCCAACTCCACGGATCCCAGGCTTGCCTCCTGACCTTTATCTCTTATGTATTTACTCTGTAGTTGGGAGGGTTGTACGGGCAAGTCCTCTCCTGAGGAGCATCTCCAGCTCGCATTCCTTTTCCTTTTTTAAAGATGTATTTATTTACCATGCATATAGTATGCCTGTACATCAGAAGAAGGCACCAGATCTCATTATAGATGGTTGTGAGCCATCATGTGGGTTCTGGGAATTGAACTCAGGACCTCTGGAAGACTGGAAGAGCAACCAGTGCTCTTAACCCCTGAGCCATCTCTCCAGCCCTCCTTTTTTTTTTTTTTTTTTTTTTTTTTTTTTTTTTTTTTTTTTTAAACTAAAAAAACGGTCATGTCCTCCAAACAAGGGGGTTCAAACAGAAACAGAAATGGAAAATCAAGCCATGGAAGTCCCTCCCGAAAGAGCCCAAACGCTTGTCCATACCTGCTCCGAGTTTAGGGCTTCCCAATACTTCTGCTGTAGGATAAAAAGAGAGACAGAGAGTGTTGGACAGATCTTGCCCCGGGATCACAGAGCTCAGAGTCAGCCCATGTGCTCAGTGAGCCGGGAGTCAGAGCCCTGGATGGCTGGGGAGGGGGGGGGCTGGGGGCGGGACAACATTCCAGCAAGCAGGAAGGCAGTCGCTATTAGCAGAGTAATTAATTTAGTAAGTTAGTTAAATGATCAAAATAAAATAAACCCACCATGGTTACGCAGGGCTTTGGGTTCTGGGAGAAATGATTCTCAGGCACTTCACAATTACTATAATTAGAAATTATGGGTGGTAGCAGCAGTAGTTCTAATAATAGTAATAATAACAGTAAATCTTCTACTTATTAACCACATAGCTGAGATTACCCAATGCAAACTCATAAAACTGGTAAGAAAGAGGTGCAAATAAAACCTCCACCTTGAAATATGGGGTTTGCCAAGCAGCTGGCATTCATTTTTTCCTCAGCGTTTACTGCATGGCTGGTTCCACTCCAAGCCTCAAATATGCCTGACTCAAGAGTCTGGGCGAGCAAGTGCGGACTGTCTGGGTCGGTCCTCCAGCTCTTCATTCCGTGCCTGGGAGACCTGCATTTCTGACCCAGGAGCTAGGAGTCTATGCTGATAGGCTGTTCGTGGACGTCTATGAAACGACCTAGCAGCCATTGAAAACAAAGCTTCTACGGTTCAAGTCTTTTATTGACTTGTTTCTTGAGACAGTGTCTCACGTAGCTGAGGCTGGCCTCCGACTCACTGCCTAGCTAAGGCTAGCCTTGATCCTCCTCCCTCCACCTCCCAAATGCTGGACTACCAGCCTGTGACGACATGCCTGGCCTGTTCGACTCTTTAAATGCTCATTTTAAATGCTTTAATTGTAGGGATTGTAGTCGTACACAAAAACAAAAAAAAAATAATGAAGGCCAGTGCGAGCCTGCTCACCTAGCTCCTAATCTGGTATTTTAAAGTAAATCATTCATTTGCAAATCACATAGAAGGCTTCCATAGACACATCCTAATTGTGAAATCATGACTAAACCCAAGCTAATCCCCACGTAGCCCCAGCTCATCTCTGTGCAGAATCCTTAGCATTATCTTATTTTGCAGGGAGAGGGTACTTATCCTGAAACCCAAGGCTTCGTGTATGCAAAGCCTAAATTTTCTTTCTTTTTTCTTTTTTGAGATAAATTCTCATATTGTAGCTCAGGCTGGCCTTGAACATGTGGCAGTCTCAAGAGCTGGGGCTTTAGGGGTGATACACCAAACCTGAACTAGCTGCCATGCATCTTTTTATTATCAATTAAGTAATCAATTTTGTGTAACAGGCTCTCAGTGTGTAGCAGAGGCTGGCAAGAAGCATGTCATCCTCCTGCCTCAGCCTCCCCCAGTGCTGGGATTACAGGCATGTACCACTAAGACTGGCTAGCATTCACCTTCCTTTTTAAGTTGGAATACATATGTATCATTGTATTGCTCAGACTTGTCCCTGCCTATCCTCCCCTGCCTTCTCCCTGCTGGCGTTCATCTTTTGCCCCTCTAAGTGGAGAGGAAACATTCAGAAGCGAATCGATAGCACAGATAGGCTGCAGCCAGCCTGGCAGGGGGCTCCCCGGGATGCGGGCACTCAGCCCCACCCATCTTTTTACTGACATTCTTCTGGTGGAAACATAAATGGAAAAATTCATTAGAAAAGGTACAGATGACTAAACTTACATAACACAGGGCCTGAAAAAGCTCCATGATTTTAAAGTGTGATGGAAGTAAGAAGAGACGTTAAATTCAAAAGCACTTTGCTTTTCCTTAGAAAAACATGGACATCCACCCAAAATGTAAATGGCAGTTTGCGGTGCTAACAGTTTGTGCATACTCGGTTAAGGACGGTTTCAGAGCGCAGTGCGCTGTCCTTGACCACATCCAGCTGGTGAGAAACTGCCGAGATCCAAGCCGAGCCTGGAGTCCAGCTGTAGAAATGTACTCGGTTCGTTTCTTAGCTTTGCTAAATGTAGCGTGTTACGTAAGACGTGAAAAGAGGTAGCTGGGCCAAAAAGGGCAAACAGGAAATTTGTGCTAATTTTGAAAAAAAAAAATCTGTACATCCAAAATTATTCCAAAATGAAAAGTTTATTTAAAGTCAAGTAAACCAGTAAGTAGGCTCGAGTCTCCCAGCTGCGTGAAATGAAACCTGGACAGTCATTCCAAGAGCCAACACCAGGGACAGCGTGAGCGTTAACAAGAGCGCCCTCTGCTGGGAGGAGTGGTTAGGGTTTTTTGTTTTTGTTTTTTTGGCTTTTTTTTTTAGACAGGGTCTATGTGTAGATCACACAAACTTCAAACCGGCACTTCTCCGGCCTCTGCCTGTAGTGCTGTGATTACAAGCATGTACCATCACCACCAGACCTGGCTTTTATTTTAAGTCTATGATGACATCGTAAGCCCAGTTAACTCAAATCTTTATAACAGAAGTCTCTCCTCCCAAAAGGCTAACAATAAATAAAATGTTTTAGATCTTTTCCCTGTTTCAAACAACAACAAAAGAAAAAAAAAACATTTTTTCCCCACAGAAAAAGATGCAAAAAATAACATCCCAGCCAGCACTGGGGAGGTGAGGCAGGAGAATCTGAAGTCTTCAAGGCCAGCCTCAGCTACCTATCAGTGTGAAGCTAGCCTAGGCTACATAAGACTCAAAAAAAAAAAGGACTCATCAAAATATATATACACTGACTGGAGAGACAGCTCAGCAGTTAAGAACACTGGCTGCTCTTCTAGAAGACCCAGGTTTGATTCTCAGCACCCGCATGATGGTTCCCTCTAATTCCAGGGCATACAGTGCCCTCTACTGGCCTCTTCAGGCACTGCATGCACATGGTACACAGACACACAGGCAGGAAAACATTCATACACATAACACAAAAATAAGTGTTCAAAAGTACACACATACACATTCTATATATATATTCTATCCTTGGGAGATTTTTCTCTCTGAACAGTTATAGAATAACCTTTTGAGAACAATTATCACAGCCATGCTGTGTGTATAATGACGCCATATGTATACACTATGTACACTACAATAAGAGCAAATTGTGCAAATACTTTTTCCCCTTCTACACACAACAAACATGTCCACAGTCCTTATCCTTTTGGGACAGGATTGTGAGATGTCACTCAAGCCAGCCTCCAACTCCCAAGATGTGGCCACCATACCTGGCTTCTTGCATTCCTGAGTAATTTTTAGGGATGTGATTCTGTCCCCTATGTGAAGTACAGCACACAGTGTTTCAGTTCATGAGCTTCCTAAAGCAGGCTTTTTCATGCTTCTGAAACATGTGCTAGTTCCTGTCTACACAGCGTGTGGCAATATTTCTTCCATTCCTGAGGAAGTGAAGTGGTGTGTGTATGGGGGGGCGGTGTTGAGCATTGATAAAATAAGGCCACATTCTAGGTTTAAGCTACAGACCGTGGGAAATGGAAACACTCTTGGAGACCATCTATCCAACTACTTCCTCCTATATCTGGGGAGAAGTGACTGTCCCCAAGACCAGGGACGTAAGACGGTACTAGACTTGGCAGGGTTCACATTTTCAGATTGGCCAAGGAGAGACACAACAGGTACCATCTCTCCTAGATTGTATTAAATGGGATCAAACGGAAGCCCGGGTGGTCAGTGACAGATTCAAGCCAGGGGATGGAGGAAGGGCACTCAGCAGCAGTCAGAGAAGGGGAGCAGGACATGGACAGAGGCATCCCAAGAGGGAGGAGAGAATCCCTGAATGAGGCATCCCAAGAGGGAGGAGAGATGCCCTGGATGAGGCATCCCAAGAGGGAGGAGAGATGCCCTGGATGCCCGAGTTGAATGCCATCAAGTATGTGAATGATTCCAGCTTAAGGACGGGAGAGGTGAGGCCTGACTCTGACCCCCACGCTTCCCTCTGAAGGCATGTGCAGAAGACCTGAGTCACTGTGGCCAAGAGGCACTGCAGTTGCCTGTTGCGGGCAGGTTCAGGCCAGACCCTCTGTCCTCATGTATTTTCCCTTCAAATGCCTACGCTTGGAAAATGTTTGCTGGATGACTGACGAGATGCCGAGGTGAGGTATGGGGTTACATCATCTGCTAACAGACACCTTCCAGATCTCACTTAGTAGCAAACAAACCAAGACCTTCAAGGAACATGGCTCCCCAAACCAATGGCATGGAGGAGGTGACCGTTGGTTAGTGAGCCAGGGGGTTGGTTTTCATTTTCTTCTCTGCTCTCTTTATGCTTTCTGAATTTTCTGCCCCCAAATGTGTATTACATGGCATCTCATTGCAGTAGGCAGGCATGGTGCTGGAGCGGTAGCTGAGAGCACACATCTGGAGGCAGAGGGAGACGCAAGCCCACCCCCAGAGACACACCTCCTCCAACAAGACCTCACTCCTTATCCCTTCCCAAACGGTTCCACCAACTGGGAGTCGAGCATTCAAATATACGACCCTATGGGGACCATTCTCATTGAGACCAGCAGAGTCACGAACACTGTATGAGTTTTTAAAAGGCGTAGGTCTGCTTGGCTCAACAACAGAGTGCTTTTGCAGGCTGGTCAAGACTTGGGGTTCAGTCCCCAGCAATAAACAAAACCATACAGAAATAGAAAAGATGAGAGTTTTGTTTGTTTGTTTTATCTCCAAGACAGAGTTTCTCTGTGTAGCCTTGGCTGTCCTGGAATTTGCTCTGTAGACCAGGCTGACCTCAAACTCACAGAGATCCGCCTGCCTCTGCCTCCCGAATGCTGGGATTAAAGGCATGTGCCATCACCATCCAGCTTATACATTTATCTTTTAATGTGGGGAGACACAGCCAGGGCCACTTGCTTTGTTTGGACTCTGAGGATTTACATATGTGTAACTTCTGGCTTTGTGTTGAGACAGGGTCTCACTGTGTGGTCCGGGCTGGTCTGAAACTTTCAGGGATCCTCTAGTGTTAGCTGCCAGAGTGCTGGGATTACAGGTATGAGACACCCGAACAGCAAGGATGCACCTATTTTTAAATAATGGACTTCTAAAAACTGTGAGATTATAACTGGGGGAAGAATACGGACCGCGGAGCAGAGACACGGCCCGGACTAACCACAGGGGCAGGTTCCAGCAATGTTCAAGACAGATGCCAGGTACTTTGGGGGGCTGGGGGGAGGAGACGTCATCATTTCCACAAAGTAAATAGTCCCCTACTCCCCCACGGGCCCTCCTGTCCCTGCTCGGCCCTGGGCTCCCTCTGTAGTCCCTTCAGCTCCAGACCTCAGTGGAGACCCGCCAGCTCCAGGCTTCTTGGTGTCGCAAATCCTCTCGGACTCAGTTTAGGAAAATGGCCCCGTGAGGTGCACAGTTCCTAACTCCAGCCCAGCTCTCAAACGCCAGCTGTTCTAAGAGTGAGGGACATGCGACACACCCACACTCATCAGGCCACGGCCACCTGTGGAGGTGGGCAGGAAAATGGGCTCTGGGCAGCAGGGAGGGAGCCTCTGGTCCTGGGATGGGGGTTCACAGAAGCAGGCTTCTGGGTAGAATTCTGGCCCATGGAAATGGGGCTAGAGGGAACCCAGGAGGAAAGGTCCAGAGGCCCGGGACAGGGGAGAGAATGGCCAGGACAGAACCCTAGCTATGAGCAGAAACGTCTGGAACATCACACTACAGAGTCTGGTTTACCTCACAGTCAGAAGTTCTGAGTTTTGGATTTCAGGGTACAGTATAAATCTGACTAATTTTCAGACTCTGAGCACATGATTATTTTGGCAAATAAGGGCATTAAAAAAATCAAACCAACGCCTTTAATCCCAGCACTCGGGAGGCAGAGCCAGGTGGATCTTTGTGAGTTCGAGGCCAGCCTGGGCTACCGAGTGAGTTCCAGGACAGGCTCCAAAGCTATCCAGAGAAACCCTGTCTTGGGAAAAAAAAAATCAAACCAAACCCAAGCCACGACTCAGCGTCACTTGCTGCTGACGACCCATCATTCCACAAATGGGCATTCAGCACCCAAAAGGCTGGGCCACAAAACTCAGCCATCCCTCCACCAAAAAAGCCAGGTGGCATCCTTCTCCGACATACATGCGACCTCTGTGCCGTCCTTGCTCTCCTCTGTCCTCGGACAAATGGAAACTGCCTTGTTGAAGGTGGCTGGGAACCGCAGCTGCTGGAACCCGGAGCGACAGGACACACGTGAGAGTTATGCCTGTCTGTGCATCCCTGGAGTGACGTGCATTTCAGATACACAGTGAGATGGAGGCCTTCCTTCTCTCTCCCTCTCTCCTTTCCTTCTAACAGGTTCTTATATAGCCCAGGCTGGCTTTGAACTCATGATCCTCATGCCTCAGCCGCCTGCACACTGGGGTTACGGCCTAAGCCATCAATCCTAAACCACTGCACAGGCTTTTAAGAGATTTTTTTTTTTTTTCTGTAGGAAGGACCCGAATACGTAAGTAGTCTATGAGAACTGGACCCCATCGTCCAGGATTCCCTTTGACCAGCCCAACCTAGACATTGCTGGAGTCCTGCCCTAGTTTGAGAAGCTTCTCCATAGACCGTGGGAGCCGTGAGGCGCTTCACTCATGATTAGCAGTTTTGAGGTTAATAAGGCAGCGTTAGAAAGCAGGTCAGTCTCAAGGAGGCCCCAGCAAGTGCTGGTAGGTGACACACCCATGCACACCCCACCCGCCGGGGAGGCCCTGTACCTCCAGGTCGGAGTTGATGGAGGAGACCTCGGAGGAGCTGCTGCTGGAAGACACTCTGGCCTGGATGACCTGGATGGGAGGGTATGAGGGAGGCTCCTGCAAGGAGGGATCTTCGGTGCTCGTCTGTCCATCACCGGGTAGCCTGGTGCCACTACAGCCTGCCTGCGAGGAGCGAAGGAACAGGGTGAACAGGGACACTTGATTTAATTCCCCTTTAGCACTCAAAGCATGCGTGCACTTTAGTATTCCAAAGGCACCGATGTGTGTGGTGTACTGTTCCTGAATTCCACAAACAGCAGCACACTCCACAGCCTCTTACACATTTTACGTTCCCTTAATGATATACCTCGGATATAGTTCTATATGACAAGCTATGGGGGTTTGTTAAGAGTAGCATTATAGACGTTAGGAGTCCATGTAACCAACCCCTCACGGACGGGTACTCAGGGCTTTGAAATCTCTTGCTTTTCCGGTCTGTGCGGACTCCGGTAAGTCACACCAGTGCAGTGGTTTGCACGAGATGTTCCTGGGAGTCCCAGGCTTTTGAACATTAGGTCCCTCGTTGGTGACACCGGGCAGTCCAGGAGGCGTGGAGTCGTTGGAGGCAGTACTTCAATGGCGGGGAGCTTGGGTACGTTAAGATTCGTGCCATTGACTTGGTTCTCCCCTTTGTGTTTGCAGTTCTGGGTGTGAGCTCTCCGTTTCCAGGGGCCAGCTCCAGCTACCATGTCTGCTGCCTGCTGCCCTCCCTGATACGGACTCTCACTCTCGGGAACTGCAAGGGTAAACACACCACCCTTCATCCTATCAGCGGCCTTGGTCGTGGTGTTTTCTCGAAGCCAACAGAAAAAAAAATAACAAACCCAGCCAGACATCTCGGACTTCTGGGCCCTCAGAGAATCTCTAGGAATTCCTGGATGAAAGGGGGTGTCCATTTGTAACCTGGACAGCTGCAACACCTCCGGCTGAGGATTTACCGACTCACACCAGAGCAGCATGTGAAGGGATTGGCGGGAGGATTGGGAGACCCTGGAAGAAGGTCTGTGGACTGGGATCTGTCCGTCATCCATCTATCTGCAACCTCCCTAGCCCGTCCATCTATCCCTACACAGAGCACAGGGGCTGGGGTGGAGGGGTGGAGAGAGTCTCCCTAGCGGTCAGAAAAGCTCCATCTGCTGGACTTTCAGAACCATGCAGCATTCTGGGTTTTGGCCAGGGTGTGGAGGATGCCCTCAATTCCAGCACTAGGGAGGCGGAGGCAGGAGGATCAGCAGTGCCAGGTTGTCCTCATCTACATAGTGAGTTCCAGGGAAGACTGGCTTACAAGGGACTCTCCCTTTGAATAACAACAACAAAAACAACAACAACAACAACAACAACAATAAATAGGCTCGGGTTTGTGATGGCGAAGGTGGTGGGATGTACTGAGGAGGAACTGCCAGGAGGATTGTGAGTTCAAGGCCAGCCTGGGCTGCACACTGGGTCTAACAACACGAATCTACAGGTAAGGGTGCCTGCCACCTAGCCTGGTGACCTGAGTTGGATCCCCCAGAAGCCGCATGGTGGAAAGGACAGAAGTGACTCCTCTATGCCGCGTGCCCAACGATGACAGCCGCAATCAAAGCTTTCTGAAAGGTCATCTGTTAACCGACTGAGTCACCGCCAAAGGCAATGTGTCCCCTTCGGGTCTCGGTTTCGCAGCCAAATCAACGAGGTTGGTGATCTCAGCAACAACAGAGGGACCCGATGTAAACGCTCTGGCCCCATCGTGAGGGCTCAGTCCTAGGTGGACAGCATACAGCATTCCATGTGCGTCAGTGGGACAGGTGGAGAAATCCACCAGGGGGCAAAGGCGGTGTTCCGGAGGCAGCCCTGGAACACGGGTAAGGTGCCACCCTGCTGCCCCCAGGAGGAGGGAGCTGAAATAGAAACCCGTGGGTGGAGCCGGGAAGCAGGTGGCTCCCGGGCAACAGAATAAATTCTAAAATTTCCCGGGGCAGATTATACACCCCGATCAAGAGACGAACAAGGGATTTCAAACCTGCCCACTGAGGGTGGAGCTGTTGGTCCACATGGCCTCGGCCCTTCTCGCCCCCTGGTGGACACAGGTGGAAGAGGCTGGGTGAACGGCCCTGGTGGTTGGGATTGGAGGGGGGGGGAGAAGGAGGGAGTCGCACGCCCCTTGCGCGTGGGTAGGGGTTGCGGGCACGGGTCGTAGGGAGGGCGGTTCCCTAGTATCGACCCTGCGACCCTGAGGCATGACGTGGCTGAAGGTGAACACAGTTCCACACTATTTCCTTTTCTGTAATGCTGGCGATGGAACCCAGGGCAGAAGCGAGTCCCAGCCCAGATCCCACCCCAGAGAGGCTCCGGCATTTTTTTTCCCTTAGTGCTGTGATTTAAAAACCATTGCTCAGCCGGGTGGAGGTGGCGCACGCCTTTAATCCCAGCACTCGAGAGGCAGAGCCAGGCGGATCTCTGTGAGTTCGAGGCCAGCCTGGGCTACAGAGTGAGATCCAGGAAAGGCACCAAAGCTACACAGAGAAACCCTGTCTTGAAAAACCAAAAAAAAAAAAAAAAAAAAAAAAAAAAAAAAAAAAAAAAAACATTGCTCCCGAGGGCCCCTCCGTCCTTCCCTCCCACCCCTCTGCTTCCCCCTGGTCAGAAAAATGCTTTCATGGCTGAAGTAGGCTCCTCAATGTAAATTGGTGCATTGATTGTCTCTGAACTTCATCACAGGCAGAAGGAGTCACCAACCAGGAACCCGGCAAAGGGTCAAGCCTAGCTGTCAGGTGCCAAGTCCTCTGAGCACCCGTGTCCACCACGTAGTGGCGCAGGGGCCACACCACTGAGCTATATGGTCAAAATGCACCTGTACCGAGGGCCCATGACCTGCACGTTATAGGCTCCAGGAGAAAGCCAGGCGAGAGAGGGCCAGGGCAGAAAAGTCAAACAGTGACCAGGGCTTTGCTGAGAAACCCCAGAACGAAGAGAATCATGGGAGAGGACAGAGCAGTGGGGGTGATTTCTCCCTGGGGGTTGGGGAGGCCTGGGGGTCGGGGGGATGCCCAGGTTGCAGTCTGAGGGAGAAACAGAGAAGGAGAGAGGCCTGCGCAGCGGGAGAGAAGGAAAGCAGGCTGGAGGGCAGGGAGCACTGAGCGGGTTCTGAGTGGCAGGAAGGGGCCAGGACCTGGGCGGCCTGGAGTCCCTGGAAGGAGTTTTTTAGATTTTACTTTGTGTGAAAGAGAAAGCCAGAGAAGTGTTTTAAACGAAGACAGGTTAAGATGTAAGTTATGGGGGCTGGAGAGATGGCTCAGTAGTTAAGGGCACTTGTTGCTTTTGCAGGGGCCCCAGGTTCAGATCCCAGCACCTGCATAGTGGCTCACCACTGCCCCATACCTCCAGCTCCAAGGGGATCTGACACCCTCTTCTGACCTCATAGGCTCCTGCACACATGTGGTGCACATACATACCTCGGATGCACACGCACGCACACACACACACAAAATAATGAATAAAAATTCGAAAATGTAAGTTATGTCTGTAAAGAGCTTTCCTGCCTGCCTGGTCTGTTGGCACACACCTCCAACCCCCGTGTCTGAGGCAGGAGGAGCTGAGTTTCAGGACCGCTTCCCTTACAGAGCTGTCTCAAATAAACAAACAACAACCACCACCAAACCAAACTAAAACAAATAAAACGACAACAACAGCAAAAACCCGAGCAAACCAAAAGCAGAGCAAACACAACCCTGATGGCTGCGGGCGTAGATGTCAGGGCGGTACAGGAGTGGCAGTCGAGAGGAGCCCGTGGACAACTGTTTGCCTTAAGAACTCCCCCCCACCCCCTTTTTTGAGACAGTATCTATATGCAGCCTTAAGAGCCCCCCATCCCCCCCCTTTTTTTTGAGACAGTGTCTGTGCAGCCTGGGTTTCGATACAGAGCCCAGACTTTATTTTGCTTTGTTTGTTGCAGGGTTTCATTGTACTTCAGGTGTTGAACTCACTGTGTAGGTTGACTCTGGACTTGGAGCAATCCTCTGCCTCACCTCTCCAGTACGGGACTACAGGTTTCATTAGCTATTTTAAAAGAAGCATTTGCAGAACCAGCAAAAGGACCGAGTGGGAAGGGGACGGAGCAAGGGGAAGAGAGGGGAACCTGGGAATCTGCATAGATGGGGACACCACTTCCTGTGATGCAGAAGGAGCCCATTTGCGCAGGGAAAGCCTGAGCTCCACATGGATGTAGTAAGAATGTGATGCCGCGTGGTGCTGTGAACAGGCACCTGGGCGTCTGGGACCGGAAGTAAGGGGAGAGGAACAGATGCATCCTGGGAGTCAGCATGAGTTAGGAGTGAGCCGTGGAGCTGGGGTCTGTAAGAGCGCACTAAGAGGAGGGAGCACTCCCTGACAGGGTTGAGACAATCCCACCCTAAGGGCAAGCTAACCATGAGTGAGTATTGAAGCTGGCAGGAAACAGTGTTGGGACCGGAGAGTCAGCACCAGAGGCCAAGTGAGTCTCAGAGAGAAATGACGAGGATTCAGCAACTTGGAAGTCATTGGTGAGCTGGCCTAGAAACCTGACAGCAGTGGGCTGATGGGGTGACCTTCCCATCGTCTCTTTCCCAGCCCTCTCCCTCTAGAAGACTGAGAAGATAGGCCGGAGTCCTGCAGCCCCTTACGAACTCCACTTCTAACTCTCTGCTTTCCCGTCTACTCCAGCCTTAGCCAAAGCCTCACCTCCTCTTCTCAAGACTCACAGTGACCATTGCTGACCGCCAACTTCTAGTCACTTCTTCCTGCCTATCTGCCACCTAAAGATAGTTCAAACATGCACAGGCGACCTTGAACTTAGACCCAAAGCCTCCTCTCCAGCTGGATACTGGACTGACAGCTGGATACCACACCTGGTGATCTGACACCCCTGTCACCTCTCCATCTTTCACATGCACTCATTCTGCGAGGGACCAAAACATCTCTTTGGCACATATACTTTAAATGAAAGACAAGTAAAAACCAGGAGAAACTCTTTGCCATATCTTAGCCGCCAAAAAAGCAGTCATCCCCCAGAATGGGGTCTCCTTCCAGGACCACCATGCCCAGTGATACTCAGGGTGCTCCAAGTCCCTTATGTAGAATGGTGCTGGGTTTGGAAGGTCTCTGTGAGTTCAAGGTCAGTCTGGTCTATGTAGCAAGTTTCAGGCCAGCTAGAGCTACATAGTAAGCTAAGAACCCATCTCAAGGGGAGGGGAGAGGGAGGGAAAAAAAAGAAAAAAAAAAACAAAACAAAACAGGAAAAGAAAATAGCAAGATGAACAGCAGCCCCAAATGAACCGAAGCCCTCAAAGTAAGACCTAGAACTCTGAAATTATTAGAGGAAAAGGGGTAAAATATTTTAAGATTCAGGCATAGGCATGAATTTTCTGAACAGGACTCCAGCGGCTCAGGAGTTGATAAACGAAACCTCATGAAATTAAAAAGCTGTGAACTGCAGTGGAAATAACTCATCAAATAAGAGAGCCTACTGAAGGGGGGGAAATCTTTGCTAGCTGACATTGCTTTCTGGACTATACCATAATAATATTAACAATCTATCCATCGAACATTAACACCTAGAATATGCAAAGGACTGAAAAATACTGAACGACAAGAAACCAATCAACTTAATAAATAGTCTAGTGAAACTTACAGTCCACAAAAGATGAAATATAAGGGATCAATAAGCATACAAAAAGCGTTCAACCTCACTACCTATCAGAAAAATCTTAATTAGAAACTATGTGGAAATTCTCTCTCACCCCAGTCAGAATGGCAGTCATTAAGAACAGGTCGAAGGAGATGGCTCAGTGCCTGGGAGCACACGATGCTCTTCTAGAGGACCTGAGTTCAGATCCAAGACCCACATCACATGGCTCGCAACTGCCTGTAACTCTAGCTCCAACATCCTCTCTGGCCTACACATACAGACACACACACACACACACAGACAGAATGAAAAAGAAGACAAAAAATGCTGATAAAAACACGGACATAAGGGGATCCTTACACATTTCCTGGTGGCAATATAAACTAATCTAGCCCCCAGGAAGTCAGTATGGGGGAGTCTCACAAAGCTAAAAATATATCTAACACATAACCCAGCTAGCACTCCTAGGTACGAACCTGAAGGACTTCTCCTAGTCAATGTGTCACAGAGACACCCACACATCAGTGCTCACTGCGACACTATGTGCAGTAGCTAAGCTATGGAACCAACCCAGGTATCCAGCGACCGAAGAATAAGTAGACAGCGTAGCTCACACACACAATGGAATGGACTTAAAGAAAAACACCGCCAGGCCATTTGCGGGAAAGTAGATCCGACTCCAGAGAGTCACATTAAGAGAATTCCATCAGTCTCAGAAAGGTAAGTTATTACCTGTGGTCCCTTGATTTTAGGCCAGACACGGTTGTGTCAGTGTCTATGACACGAGCCTAGAAGTGAAACTGGCTGTGGTGGTCTGGATATGCACGGCCCCCATAAATCCATGTGTTTGAATGCGTGGCCCACAGGGAGAGGCACTGTTAGGAGTGTGGCCTTGTGAAGTAGGTGGGACCTTGTTGGAGGAAGTGTGTCACTGTGGGAGGTAGGCTTTGAGGTCGTGTAAACTCAAGTCTGGCCAGTAGGACAGAGACTCCTGCTTCCTGGGGACCAAGATGGAGAGCTCTCAGCTCCTTCTCCAGCTCCGTGTCTGCCTGCACACCGCCATGTCCCACCATGATGATAATGGACTGAACCTCAGAGCTGTAAGCCACCCCCATTAAATGTTTTCCTTTATAAGCGTTGCCGAGGGCCTGGTGTCTCTTCACAGCAACAGAAACCCTGACTAAGACACTGTCAGAGAAAACCAAGTGAACTAAAGGGAAGGGAGAGAGGGGAGGAGGCAGAGAGGAAAGAGCCAGGAAGCAGGGTTGGCGTGATGGCTAACACCGACTGTCACCTTGACAGGACCGAGAGTCACCTAGGAGACCAGCCTCTCGGTAAGCACGTGAAGAGCAGATCAGTTTAATGGGAAGACCCATCCTAAGAGTGGACTTCACTGTTCCCGAGGCCGGGTCCTAAAGCTGGGTACAAGCACCCATCTTCCCCTGCTTCCCGCCTGTGGATACCATGTGACCCGTCGCCTCAGGCTCCCCACCATGATGGACTGTACCCTCGAACTGTGATCCCAAATAAGCCCGTCTCCCTGAAGTTTATTTTGTCTGAAGAGTGCATCAAGTACTGATACATTGGGTGGGGAACACACAGTAGACATACAGCGTTCATAAGCATGCATACAGTTTACACGGGTACGAAAATATCTTCAGGTAACAAGGAACCACATATGATGAACAGATACAATGAAAAAACATTTAAATGAATAAAAACTAAAATCTTAAAAAGAGGCCAACTGTATACATTTTCCTTTCTGTGCTTGGTAATTCACATTTGTAAACGAAACCCATTTTTTTCCCTACCAGGTAAGCCACATCCAGACACAGCTGTTGTCTGTCACCTGAGTCACACAAAAGGAGCCACACTTCCCCTCCCCTCTCCTTTCCTAATTCGCCTTCTGACCCCACAAGCTCTAGGCCTTTTCCCTGAGCCTGAGATGGGTTAGAAGCCTCAACCATCTGGAGACTTTCTCGGACCCCATTTTTCTCCGTGAACACCCTTGTAGAGGTAACTAAACGGTTTCTTTCTCTTTCATCAGTCCCCAGCCATGGGCCCTAAGAGAGCAGAGGGCAAAGGACTTCTCCTCCCACGGGCTCCCCTCCACCACAACTCTGGAGAACTCTAAACAGACCCCAGCAGCTGAAGTACCACCTCTTCCAGGAAGCCTTCCAGGGCTGCTTTCTTCTCACCATCTGGATACCCAGCACCACTCACCTGCTGCACAGGCTCAACAGTCAGCTCCATGTAGCGGCTGATGGCTGTCATTGTCCTCAGCGGCTTGCAGTGTGACAGGCTGGTGAGAGGCACCCAGTCGGGGTTCTTAACAGAAACAGAAACAGAGAGGCAACAAGGAGAAATTGTAAAGCCGGGAGGCACCTTCTGAAAGGAAGGTCTCATTTTATTCAAAGGAGCCCTTAAGCCAGACCTTTGAACCTGAACTCAGGGGGCAGCGGCAGGTGGATCTCCGCGAGTTTGAGGCCAGCCTGATCCACACAGCGGGGTTTAGGCCAGCCGGGGATACACAGTGAGACCCTGCCTCAGGAAAAGCAGTTTCCTCGAGATCTCTGTGTACACAGAATCTGGGGGCCACCACAGCAGGCACTGGGGGCAGTCTGATCCGAATAGTGACTCAGACTTGATGGGACCTTAGGAAAGCTTGCTAGAGGCCACCTTGGCTTCAGAGTAGGGACATTTGGTCCAGGGACCACGATCTGAGGACTTTGACTGTTACCAGGTGTGTTCAATCCACAGCTCGCCCGCCACACGGCAACTATGACTGAATAGAGCCCAACCCAAGATCACGACCTTACTCAAAACACGGTTAGATTTATTTTTGCTTTTTTTGGTAACAACTGTGTGACTCTCAAGCGTGAACTTTGTGGATGACAATGCCAAAATAGTGCACACACCTCCGAGGACCGTGGCAGACACGCAGAGGCTTCTCCCTGTCTGTCCAGAGTCACACAGACCTCTGTACTATGAGCAACCTGGTGAGGCACAATTTTGCCACGGTTGCTAGAGTGAAGGGAGTAATTGCCCCTGGGGTCTTCCTGCAAACTCAGATCCAAGAGCCTAAATGGCCCACCTCCTTTTTGTTATATACACACCAGTCCCTTCCATTTTGCCAGCTCAGGCTACCCTGTTGAGTCTAGAATGTTCTGTGGAGCAGTTTTACTTTTCATTTTTTCACTCACCCTTTCTTTTCCCATTTCCCAGTCCTTTTAGTAAAGAAATTCCAGCCTCCTTCATGTCTGTGCTCTGTAAAAGGGACCCTAGGAGCTGGTGACACCTCTTTAGTCCCCCCAAAATCCGTAAATGGGAGCTGCTTATCTTAAACTTCCTATGAGTGTCCACAATGACTTAGAAAGACGGCTTTTTGATGAGGACAAGCTGCCTCAGTTAGGGTCCGGATGAGGACAAGCTGCCTCAGGTAGGGTCCGTTCCAGTTACTCATGGACGTCACCGGTCTGGATCAAACAGAAAGAGGCAGGAGGCTGGGGGTGCAGGGCAGAGATGGTGTCGTCTGGTGGGCAGAAGGCCCCGGTCCATCCCCAGGCCTGCAAAACCAAGACGACAAACACGTGCCCCAGACGTATCGACTCTCACTAGTGGTGACTCATAGCTGTAAATGTGGGACACCATCACAAGCGACTTCCCCAGACGAGCATTAGCAAGCCCAGCCTCCAAGCCGGGAGAGTTAAACTGCAGCGGCCTCAAGTCCAAGTGGGCCCTTGTGACCTGGGACAGTTTTCCAGAAACAGCGTCACACAGATGTGCAAAGGCGGGGATGAGCATTGATTGAGCGTGCTCCGGGGTTGACCGGAGGAGGCAACGACATAAAGACGCACGGGGAAAAGGGGGAGCAAACTGATGAAGAGTGGAAAAGCCCACGCTGTTTGAAAACGAAGACACTGACTTAGGCAGTGTGTGAGTGTGTGTGTGTGTGTCTGTAAATGAGTTAGTTGGGTAACACGAGTGACTATTTGACTATCCAACTGCACAGCTACAAGAACGCCTGGAGTAACAACAACAACAACAACAACAAATAAAAGAGTTCTTGGAACCGGGAAAATGGAGGATCCCATTGCATTCAGGATCATGTGAGCTTTGGACACTGAAAGCAGTTTCTTTTCTTCTCTCTCTCTCTCTCTCAAGCAGTTTCTTTTCCTCTCTCTCTCTCTCTCTCTCTCTCTCTCTCTCTTTTTTTGGTTTTTCGAGACAGGGTTTCTCTTTGTAGCTTTGTGCCTTTCCTGGATCTCACTCTGTAGACCAAGCTGGCCTCGAACTCACAGAGATCCACCTGCCCCTGCCTCCCGAGTGCTGGGATTAAAGGCGTGCGCCACCACCGCCCGGCGTAAAAGCAGTCTCTTTAAGAGACCAAGCCTGGAAAGAAGTCACTGTACCCAGTACTTCCCACCTCTGTGCACCCAGCCATCAAAACAGACATTTTCTACCCAGAGAGACCTTGTCTTCAGTCCCGGCCTCCTGACTTTCTTCTTCTCTCTCTGCGCAGGTCAAAAGGGCTTGCGTGTCCGGGCCCTCTCTGACTTCAGCAGCAAATCCGAAGGCTCCTCTCATCTTGCTCTTGATCACACAGGACAGAAAGATGATCTGAGACGCGGAAGTTAAGGTAAACGGAAGCGGAGAATTTCAGCCTCTAGGGGGTGCTCTTCACACCCTTCTGCCCCAGCAGCCGGCCCTGGTCCCTTCCTGGGATGATCCTGTCCCAGGCGGACAGAGCACATCTTGGAAGCCCCGGCCTGATCAATTTTTCTCTGTCTTTCTGTGCCCTGCTAAATGCTTGGGAGGCAGAAACATTCGAAAACCGTCTTTCCTCGGGGCATGCCTCACAGTGACCACATGAGCAGTGGTGGAAAACACATGTGGTCCACATGAAAAAACAGGCTTATTTGAAAGGAGACCCAAAATGGGCCTTCACACAATGCCTGGCGCCCTTAAAAGGGAAGACATGCAGAGATCTACCAAAGAACACACTTCCAAGGCTAAGGCGGGAGGATCTGGTGGGATTCAAGGCTAGCCTTAGCTACCTTCCAAGAACTTGTCTCATAAAGGAAAACCCCTATAATAAAGCGGCAGCTAGAGAATTCTGGAGGTGACAGGTAATCAGAAGGGACGAGCGCAGCTTCTCGGGCGGAGCCTTAAGAGTGGGCCCGCTTTGGTCTTAGACTTCTGGGTGATTTACACTCTCCCACCACCACCAGAGCGGGGTCACATTCGGAGGCTGTCACCACCACCACCGCCACCAGCCTCCTCCAGCCCACCAGCTCAGCTCCCCTTGCCCTTGAAACACTCACGCAAGGACACCCGGGTGACAGTACATCAGGCTGTGCCCCTGGGGCCCCAGGAGCGGGCTCAGCAGCCCCTGACTGGAGGCGGCACTGATCACCTTTGATCTCTGCACCAGCAGAAGAGGATAGAGCAGAAGGACCCTGATTGGCAGGCCAGCCTGCCAAGCCCTCTCAGAAAGGCCTAGTGGGGGAAGAAAAGAAACAGACTGCCCCCCCCCCCGAGAGGGCAGGATCCCCCCCCCCCCGAGAGGGCAGGATCCTGGGAGAGGTGGATGCCTGGTAGGAAGCAGAATCGAGCCTGGAGCCCCTGGAGCCGGGGCCTTGGACCCCCAAGGCTCAGAGTCTTCCCACTTCCCTTGCTCTGGGCAAGAGAATTGTCTTTGAACTAAGAAAGCCCGTGAACTGCAGATCATTGCCCTGGTGCCTGCCTGTCCCAGGCTTAAAATCACTGGGCTGCTGGACCACATGCTACCTAAGCAAGACCAAAAGAGGCCAGGGCAGGCGGGAGGTAGGACAAAGCCCCTGGCTGCAGGCGATCCAGACTCAAACAGTCTCTGGGATACAGCGAGGTCCAGTGCAGCTCGGCCCAGAGAAATCAGGAACCAGGGTGTGGCCTGGAGGAGGTACTCAGGCTGCCGGTCGTGGGCCACGATGGCCGAGGCGTAGAGGAGGCCAGCCAGAGCGGACAGGAACCGAGCCCACAAGTGGATGTAGGAGAGCGACTTCCCCCGACACTGTGCATAGAGAAGAGGGGCTGGGCAGGCGGACACTGGATCCGAAGACCCCAGCTCTCGGTGGCCTATGGCATAGCCCGCTACCAGAGGCCACTCACAAAGGGCGCTCCGCCCGTTGGGCATCTAGCTATTGTTCATGCTGCTACCTTTGCCTGGCAAACCCTACTCATTCCTCAGAATCTGGCTTGACCTTAACACCGGACACCTTTCCTTACTGTGTCCACCCTATGGGGCTCTGGTTCTTTTCTGGACCCGGTCATGCCTGGGGGACTCCTGGGGGACAGACCAGTGACCCTCCTGCCCGTGGGTACCAGCTGGGGACAATGAGGGAGACTGAGTTGTAAAGAGCCACTGCCCAGCAGCTTTCCCGCTGGGGAACCTCACCACACAGGGAGATCAAGGGACTGAGAGATGACCTTCTGGAGGTTGTGAAGCCAACAGGATGTTGTGAGAGAATGAACAGCAGAGATATTGGCTCACAAACAAGGAACACGTGCGATGTTTCATGTAAGGAGTCTCGGTAGGCACAAAGTCACTTTACAGCCCGTGGCTCAGCAGGTAAAGACACCCGCTGTTGGCGACTTAGGTTGGATCCTGGCACCCACACTGTACGAAGAATCGACTCCTGCAAGTTGTCCCCTGATCATAACACCCTAGCCATGTGCCATGTGCCAGATCTCCAACCCCAGGATAAATATTCAAAAAAAGTCACTTTATATATACATTTATACATGCATACACAAGACTACATACTAAACTGCACAGTATAGATTTAAGTTTCCACATATGCAAGTATGAAATGTGTATAATCTGTTTTGCTTGTTAGGTGATGGTATTTAGAAATACTTAGGTGTTGGCTAAGGAATGGAACCAATTTCAGGAGAAAAGTGTATTTTGGCTGATTTTTCTCTCGTTTTTTTTTTGCTTTAACTCCCCCAAGAATGCTCAGGTGGGCGGTAGAGTGATTGCCTAGGACATGTGCAGCCCTGGGTTAAAAGCTCAGCACTGCACAAACAAACAAAAACAGCCAGGAATGCCACGTATCCCTGTTAGTTTTATCCCCAGGCTCTCTTCTGGCCACCATCCGCAGAAAGCCAGTGAGAAGAGAGACCCAGTCAAGCACCTAACTGTGGGGTACCTGGAGGTGAGGGTGGGTCTGGTCCCTGGCCTCACAGCCTGAGGGTAACGATGCCCTTCCCATGGTTCCTTTCCACAACCCTGGAAGTTTCTCAGGGCCATTAAGGGCCTGTGAGTTCCCCAGCCTGACCACCCTGCGGCAGGTCCTAGGGAACTAGAACAGGTAGTCAAGATACAGCCCTTGTTCCCTGGAAGGTCTCCCCGCCATGTGATGCCCCACTCCGTTCCTGGAGGCTCCTCCACAGGCTGCTGCAGCCAGCCTGGCAATCTCTGGAGACAGGACTCCAGGACTTCGAGGACAGCTGGGCTCTGTATGCACACAGTCACAAGCCACCTGCCTCCCACGTCCTGTCCTTCTGGATCTGCTACCGAAGTGTGGCGCTCCTGGGAAAGTGGCTGTCTCAGACTAAATGACAGACTCTTTCCACTTTCGGGTGTCAGGGCTGGCGCTGGGCCTGCCACTGAGGCAGGCGCACCATAGCAGAGTCTTCTACAGAGAAAACCCAGCAGGCCACTTTCTACACCAGCCCCGGAGCTCACCCAGGCACCGTCCCGCATGGTGGCTTTTCCAGGCCCTCTCCCGTGCACAGACAGCCCTTCCTCGGCTTCTGCCTCCGCTGGTCCCCTCTGCCCTTGCGAGCCACTATGAGAGACCCCCTGCAGCCCGATACTGTCATGGTGTCTCCTCTTACTCCCTGACGGC